>NC_091470.1:365848600-366176100 GCF_036971445.1 Narcine bancroftii | reverse complement strand
TATGAAGGATATCTTTTTATCAACAGCAATCATTAGGGTAATACCAAAAAAAAGGCAGGGATCCCTTGAAACCTGTCTCATAAGAGGCCTATCTCACTGTTGAGTGCAGATTACAAAATTATCGCAAAAGCATTGGCTAACAGGCTGGCAAAACACCTGCCAAAATTAACAAACCCAGATCAGGTGGGTTTCGTAGAAAAGAGGCAATCAGCGAATAACATAGCTAAATTGCTAAGTGTTGTACATCTGGCACAGTCAGGGGTGGACCCGAGAGTGGCCGTAGCCTTGGATGTGGAGAAAGTCTTCGACAGATTGGAATGGGACATTTTGTTCAAGAAGTTGGAAAAATTTGAACTGGGATAAACATTTATTAATTGAGTTAAAGCACTTTACCATAAACCTCGAGCCAAATTTATTAAAAATGGGAAGATGTCTCTGGTATTTTCTATGAACAGGCCAAGTAGACAGGGATTCTTTTATTCCCAGGGCATTGTTCATATTAGCCATGGAGCTGTTGGCAGAAGCTATTTGGCGGGATCCAGACATAAAGGGGTTTAAGGTGGGCCAAGTGGAACACAAAATTAACCTTTTTGCTGACAATATGTTACTATATTTGACGGACCCCAAGAAGTCATTGGACGGACTGAGGATAACATTGGAGAATTATGGGAAGGTTTTGAAGTACAGAGTAAAATTTGGTTAAGAGTGAGATTATGCCTTTGGCAAATGGGGATTAAGAGCAGTACCAATTAAGCAGTTTACCCCTCCATCAATCTTCGTCTGTGAAGCCAAGCCAAAAGAATTAAGCAGTGAGTTCAGCTGGCCAAGGGAAGGCATAAAATATTTGGTGTTCAAAGTAGGTAAAGATTTATGTAATCTGTACAAGTTAATTATCTCATTTTGATCTGGAAGATTGAGGAGGAACTAGTTAGATGGAGGGCCCTGCCTATTTAATTGATGGGCAGAGTCAACAGTGTCAAAATGAAGGCGATGCCACGGCTTCAATATCTTTTCCAAGGGCCTCACGGATTTTTTAAGGCGCTTAATGAATGTGTCAAGAAGTTTCTGTGGAGTGGGAAAGTGGCTAAAGTCTCCATGGAAAAGTTGACTTGGGATTACAAATTGGGGGATTTAAAATTACCTGATTTTTTAAAAGTATTATTGGGTATCCCAGGTGAGATTTTTGCCTCCCTTTGTGGGGGTGGGGGGGGGGAGTGTGGGAGCAGATTGGGCTACATTCAGTAGGTGAAGAGATAGCTGAAGAATTTATTATAAATGGGAAATAAAATCACTCTCAAAGAAAATGGATAACTCCATCCTAAAACATATACTTCAGACGTGGAAAAGGATAAAACAAGGTATTGGATGGAAGGTGGGGAATATCCCCTACAACGCCCCTGACTCAGAATTATTTAATACCCTTGACTCTGGGTAATAAAATCCTGGACACATGGAGAGATGGGAATCAGACTTGGGCACAACAATCAATGAAGAATGGTGGCAAGATCTGTGTCTGGACAGCGTGTCGAAGGTCGTCAATGCCAGATACAGGAATATGCAGTATAATTTCTTGCACCAGTTGTACCTCACACCACAAAAATTACACAAATCAAAGTCTGAGATTTCAGAAATGTGTTTCAGATGTGGTATGGAGGTGAGAACTTTTGTCCACTCCATCTGGGAAGACTTGGGGGAGATTCTAAAAAAAATTATAAATGTGGATTTTCCACAGAATCTGGAGTTGTTCATCTTGGAAGATATTGAAAAAGTGCAGTTTAGACTGACTAAATTCCAAATTTTCTTTATGAAGTTTGCTTTGGCGGTAGCCAGGAAGTATATAGAGGTTTTGTGGAAGTCTGATTCTCAACTAAATACCACACAATGGAATATGGAAATGCAGAGTTGCATTCCCATGGAGAAAATCGCATACAATCTGCGAAAGAAACATGACATATTCGTTAGAGTATGACAACCCTACTTGCAGTACATTGGTACTCAGATAGATTAATTCCCCCCTTCAAATAGGGATAAGGCAACAAACCGCCCCAGTAAGGCCAGAGGTTTGAATATGAAAATGGTACTTCGCACGGATGATGTGCCTTTTCTTTTCAGGTCCTTGGTTGCTTTTTTCTTTTGAGTTCTTTTCTTCTTATTTTTTTTAAGTGGCGTAGCCTTTGTTACTTCTGTCCATTTCAGGTTTCAATCGGGGTCATGTGCCCCATGATAACTGAGATTGAGATATTCGCTGAGGTGAGTGGGAGAGGGGGATGGGGTTAAATGCAGTGTGTGTGTGTGTGTACACATATAAATGCTGGAAGGATGCTTTGTTGGATTTTCTAGTCTGTGAAAACTAAAATATTTTAAAAAAAAATTTTTAAACTGCAGGGGGGAGACAAAATATATTGATTGGAGGAGATTTCAGTTTTTGTTTAGATCCAATATTGGATAAATCAGTGAGAACAACAAGGGTGAAAGTTGCAAAAACGACATTGTCATTTATGAAGGATTTCAATTTAATTAATATATTGAGGCAGCTCAACCGCTTAGAACGAGACTACTTGTTCATTCAAGGGTACATGATTCACCTACAAGGATTGGCTTATTTTTAATGTCTGCCCAGCTACAAAGTAGAGTAGTAAAAACTGAGTATTTGGCAAGACTTTTATCAGACCACTCACCATTAACTTGAAGTATTACAGTAATGAAAAAGCAAGAAATATAAAGATGGTGCCTTAACGCTACATTATTAAAGAGGAAGGACTTTTGTGAATTTACTAAGAGACAGATAGAAATATTTTGTGAAAACAATCTTCCTTCCATTGATAATAGTTTATATATATGGGAAACGCTTATCTGAGGACACAAATTATTTCTTTTACTAAAAATCGGAAGAGAGACTATGTAAGACTATGTGAGGTTTAAAAAAGGTAATAACAAAATTGGAAAAAGAATATCAGATATCAGAAACATGAGAAAAATATAGAATATTAGAAAAATGTTACAATATTATACACTACAAACCTTTAGAATGGAAAAATTATATTAAAAACTCAACAGAATAATAAATAGAATAGAAACATAAACTGATACTATAAAATATAATTGAAAATAAATAAATAGTAAGCTTAGACAATATTATATAAAACTATATAAAGCATAATTAGAAGATAAAAATGAGATAAATTTCCTAAACTTGAAGAAAAAGGAAAAAAATGATTTAGATACGCCTTTTACAAGGGAAGAAATAGAGAAAGCTTTAGGTACTTTACAAGCTAATAAGTCTCTGAGGGAAGATGGGTTTCTTCCTGAGTTCTATAGACAATTTAAAAATTTGCTGATGCCTCTGTTGATGGATGTGTTAGACCCAAACTCTTCGGGAAACTTTTTCAACTGCTATAATTACAGTGCTACTGAAGAAAGGTAAAAACTTCACGAAAAATTTCATCATACAGACCAAAATAACTCCTGAATGCAGATTACAAAATCCAAGCAAAGGGATTAGGTAACAGATTGGGTGAGTATTTATCAAAATTAATCCATCCAGATCAGGTGGGGTTGTTAAAGGAAGACAGTCTTCAAATAGTCTAGGGAGATTATTAAATAAATACATATAACAAAATCAAGGTTGAATCCAAATATAACTATTTTTAGATGCAGAAAATGCATTTGACAAACTAGAATAGCCTTCTACAAAACATTGGAAAAATTTGGTATAGTTAGGAAATTTATAAATTCGATAAAAACTCTTTTTCATAAGCTGTGTTATATAGAAAATTTAGGTTAAAATGACTTAAGTTAAAATGTGATGATTAATCATAAACAGGGAAGCCAGAACGGACAGGGAGCTTACTAGCAGCCAAGGACAAAAGGTTCTGCTGAATATGTTTTTTTAAACCTATCTTTTCATGGTCATAGTGAGAGACATGCAGGAGACAAAAGATTGATAAGAAGGGTGAGAAACAGAATTTAGTGTATGTAGAGTTCACAGCGTACGTAACAAACGTGATAATTAAAAATGCAGTTATACTTAGAATGCTTTTGCAATACTAACCAATTAAAACAGTATTAATAAGAAGGGGAAGGGCAAACAATAAGGGTATAAAAATCAATGCACTGTATGTATCGGGGCTTAACTGGTGAGAAGCCAGTTGAGTCCAACTCTGCAGACTTGTAAATAAAGCTTGTCGTGTCATCAGTTTTAAAGAGACTCATGTGTGAGAAGTTTTATTTCTGACAAGCTGCAAGCTAAAATTATAACTAATAAGCAAATGTCATCTACTTTTCCCTTGAGTAAATCAAGTAGACAGGGGTGTCCTCTATCTCCAGCATTATTTGTTCTAGCTATTGATCCCATGGAGAAGATTATAAGGGATCTGGATATTAAGGGCTTCAAAGTTGGACAGGAAGAACATAAAATTAGACTATTTGCTAATGGTGATGTCTGACCCCAGCTGAATCATTGATAAGAAAAATATGGAAGAATATAGGGATATAAAATAAATATGGACAAAAGTGAGATAATGCCATTGCAAAATTTTGATTATGAATGATACCAAAAAGGCAGAAGATTTAAATGCAAGATGGATGGAATTAAATATTTGGGAATAATGACAGATAATAATTTACAGAATTTATATAAGCTTAATTATAGCCCTTCATTAGAAGAAACAGAGAATTGCACTGGAAAAGTTAACATGGGATTATAAATTGGGAGGACTTAGACTCCTGGATTTTAAAAAAGTATTATCTATCAGCACGAGCAAGATTTCTATCATCTTTCTTTGAAGAAAACAGACCCCCTTCGTGGATTCGAATAGGACTGAATTCAATAAAAGAGGAGGAAATGAAGGACTTTATAAACAAGTGGAATGTCAAGTCAATACAAAAAATAATGGACAATCCTATATTAATACACAGGGAAAGAAATAAATGTATCAGGAAAAAAGCAGGTCCATCACTGAAGACACCATTATGTAATAATGTGCTACTGTCTATGAATCTGGGTTACAAAATATTGAATTCATGGTATGATAAAGGTATAAGATATGCTGATTATTGTTATATGCAACGATCTCTTATGTCTTTTCCACAATTAAGAAATGTCTTTAGCTTGGCTTCGCGGACGAAGATTTATGGAGGGGTAATGTCCACATCAGCTACAGGCTCGTTTGTGGCTGACAAGTCCGATGCGGGACAGGCAGACACGGTTGCAGCGGTTGCAAGGGAAAATTGGTGGGTTGGGGTTGGGTGTTGGGTTTTTCCTCCTTTGTCTTTTGTCAGTGAGGTGGGCTCTGCAGTCTTCTTCAAAGGAGGTTGCTGCCCGCCGAACTGTGAGGCGCCAAGATGCACGGTTGGAGGTGATATCAGCCCACTGGCAGTGGTCAATGTGGCAGGCACCAAGAGATTTCTTTAGGCACTCCTTGTACCTCTTCTTTGGTGCACCTCTGTCTCAATGGCCAGTGGAGAGCTCGGCATAGAACACGATCTTGGGAAGGAGATGGTCCTCCATTCTGGAGATGTGACCTACCCAGCGCAGTTGGGTCTTCAGCAGCGTGGATTCGATGCTGTCGGCCTCTGCCATCTCGAGTACTTAGATGTTAGGGATGAAGTCGCTCCAATTAATGTTGAGGATGGAGCGGAGACAACGCTGGTGGAAGCGTTCTAGGAGCCGTAGGTGATGCCAGTGGAGGACCCATGATTCGGAGCCGAACAGGAGTGTGGGTATGACAACGGCTCTGTATACGCTAATCTTTGTGAGGTTTTTCAGTTGGTTGTTTTTCCAGACTCTTGTGTAGTCTTCCAAAGGCGCTATTTGCCTTGGCGAGTCTGTTGTCTATCTCGTTGTCGATCGTTGCATCCGATGAAATGGTGCAGCCGAGATAGGTAAACTGGTTGACCGTTTTGAGTTCTGTGTGCCCAATGGAGATGTGGGGGGGCTGGTAGTCATGATGGGGAGCTGGCTGATGGAAGACCTCAGTTTTCTTCAGGCTGACTTCCAGGCCAAACATTTTGGCAGTTTCCGCAAAACAGGACGTCAAGCGCTGAAGAGCTGGCTCTGAATGGGCAACTAAAGCGGCATCGTCTGCAAAGAGTAGTTCATGGACAAGTTGCTCTTGTGTCTTGGTGTGAGCTTGCAGGCGCCTCAGATTGAAGAGACTGCCATCCGTGCGTGTGATATGCTGATTATTGTTATATGGAATGATCTCTTATGTCTTTTCCACAATTAAGAAATGTATGGAGTAGGTAATGGGATATTCTTCTGCTTTCTTCAGTTAAGATCGTTCTTGAGAGAAAGATGCGGACCAAACTTGGACCCACCTGAAATTAGTGGCATGGCTGGAGAACATACCTAAATTTATATCTAAAATGTACTTTGCTCTCCAAAATGAAAGTGCAAAACCAGGTTTATAGAGATCGAGAGAGAGATGGGAATCTGATTTAGGAGTTGCAATAATGGAAAGATGCTGGGCTGATATCACCTCAAACCGTGCATCTTGGCGCCTCACAGTTCGGCAGGCAGCAACCTCCTTTGAAGGAGACTGCAGAGCCCACCTCACTGACAAAAGACAAAGGAGGAAAAACTCAACACCCAACCCCAACCCACCAATTTTCCCTTGCAACCGCTGCAACCGTGCCTGCCTGTCCCGCATCGGACTTGTCAGTCACCAACGAGCCTGCAGCAGACGTGGACATTACCCCTCCATAAATCTTCGTCCGCGAAGCCAAGCCAAAGAAAAGAAGAAGTAGTGGCATGGAGCATATAGAGATTACAGCAAATAAAGGAAGATAAATTTCCTGGGCCTGACATATTATTCCCTCAGACCTTGAGGGAGACTAGTATAGAAATTCAGGGGCCCTGGTAGAAATAATTAAAATGTCTTTTGCCATGAGTGAGGTGCCAGAGGATTGGAGGGTAGCTCATGCTGTTCAGTTGTTTAAAAAAAGTTCCAAAAGTAAATCAAGAAATTATAGGCTGGTGAGCCTGACGTCAGTAGTGGGTAAATTATTGGAGGGTGCTCTGAGAGATCAGATATACAAGTATTTGAACAGCCAAGGGCTTTGTGTGTGGTTGGCCGTGTTTAACGAATCTTATGGAGTTTTTCACATAAATCCTCTGTACAAAAGGTGATGCCTCTTTAATTCTTATGTCTGGATCTGCCCTAACTTAGAAAAAATTTGGATGGAAGTTTTTCAAACTCTATTCTTATTTTTAAATTAAATTTGGAACCTAACCCTTTTTAACTTTTTTTGAAATGCTTTGTGACGATGATGTTATACTAACTTCAATTCAATGTCGCATTTTATCCTTTTTTTCGTTAATGGCCAGACTTGCAATTTTGATTAAGTGGAAAGACAATATTTCACCTACACATGCACAATGGCTAAGGGATATTATGTCTTGTTTAAATTTGGAAAAAAAATTAGATATGCTGTTAGTGATTCAAATATCAGATTCCAAACAATATGGGACAACTATCTCAAGAGTTCGTGTTGATTTGGAATTTTGGTTTTGTTCTTCTCTCGCCAAGATTGTAAGGTTAATGTTTGTGTTATTTTACTTCTGAATTTCGACATATGATCATTTTTGTAATGTTTTTTACTAGTTCTGTAGCACATATGATTGTATTGTTCATTTTTTTCTATTGAATAAATATCAATAAAAATATTTTAATGGGAGTGAGTTTTTTGAAGAGGTTACCAAGAAAGTAGATGAAAGAAAGGTTGTAGATGTTGTCTGCGTGGACTATAATAAGGCCTTTGACAAGGTCTCACATGGGAGGTTAGTTCAGAAGGTACAGACACAAGGTATCCATGGCGAGGTTGTGAACTGGATTCGAAATTGTCTGAATGGGAGAAGACAAAGTGGTAGTGGATGATTGCTTCTCAGACTGGAGACCTGCAATTAGTGGTGTGCCTCAGGGATCAGTGCTGGGACCATTGTTGTTTGTTGTCTCTATCAATGATCTGGATGATAATGTGGGAAATTGAATCAGCACGTTTGCTGATGGCACTAAGATTGGAGGCGTTGTGGACAGTGAAGAAGGGTTTCATAGCTTGCAGAGGAATCTGGACCAAATGGAAAAATGGTCCAGAAAATAGCAGATGGAATTTAATGCAGCAAGTGTGAGATGTTGCATTTTGGAAGGACAAGACACGGTAAGAGATATACAGTAAATGGTATGGCACTGAGGACTGCAGAGGAACAAAGGGATCTGGGAATACAGATACATAATTCCCTGAAAGTGGTGTTATAGGTAGACAGTTGTAAAGAAAGCTTTTGGCATAAATCTAAATTTTGAGTACAGGATTTGAGATGTTATGGTGAGATTGAATAAGACATTGGTGAAGCCAAATTTGGAATATTGTGTGCAGTTCTGGTTGCCTAACTACAGGAAGGATATCAGTAAGATTGAAAGATGGCAGAGAAGATTTACTAGGATGTTGCCGAGTCTTCAAGGGGTGAGTTACAGGGCAAGGTTAAAAAGGTTAGAACTTTATTCCTTGGGGCGTAGAAGAATGGGGGTGATTTACAAGATTATGAGGGGTATAGACAGAGAAAATGTGAGTAGGCTCTTTCCACTTAGATTAGGAGAGATAAATTCAAGAGGACATGGCTTTCAAGTGAAAGGGGAGAGGTTTGGTGGAACATTAGGGGGAACTTCTTTACTCGGAGAATGGTGTGAGTGTGGAACAAATTGTGGTGTGATGTGGTAATTTCAAGTTTTATCCATGGATAGATACATGGATGGGAGCGGTCTAGAGGGTTATGGAATGGGTGCAAGTCAGTGGGACTAGTGGAATGATGCTTTGGCACAGACTAGAAGGATCAAGTGGCCTGTTTTCTGTGCTGCAAATGTTCTAAGATTCTATGTATTAAATACTACCTATATCTTAAATACATTCAATGAGGCAGTGCTACTGCTTCATTGGGCAGTGAATTCCACAGATTCAATACTCTCGGGGAGTGGGGGGGGGGGGGGGGGTTCATCTTTATGACTGTCTAATCTACTCCTCTTGATCTTGTCTCACCTGTCAGTGGAGGCAACTTCCCTGCTTCTCTTTTATCTATTCCTTTTATAATTTTATACATCCCTGTAAGGTCTCCCTTCACCTTTCTGAAGTCCCAGTGAGTAAGTCTCAGGCTTCTCAATTTCTCCTCATAACATAATCCTTTCATTACCAGAATCAACCTGATGAACCTTCTCTGCACTGCTTCCAAAGCCAGTATATCCTTTCTTTACTAAGGACCCCACTCACAGTTTGTACCCTACAAAGTTGCAGCAGAACCTCCCTGCTCTTAATACCCGCCCCATACCTCATTCAATTTTCTCAGGGGGGGGGGCATGCTCATTGAACAAAGGCTTAGCATGGAGCCTGATCATCAAGGCCTAGTGCTCCCCTCAAAGGAAGCTATCAATCGTACAATCAACGTGTACTACAAGCACAGCCATTGTGCTGCTGGCGGGGGCCGCTGTGGTCAGCCTTCTCACAGACGACAGCGGCAGCTCCAGAAACCACTTGGCCACCCAAGGAAAAGTAGTCCATGAAGCCAGGGGCCCACTTCCTGGACAGCCACAGCACTGCAGCGGGCTTCTTGAAGTTGGATGACCAGTTTGTGCACTTTGTCAGATCAAAAATGGCGGCACCAAAATGTCACCTTCGTGTCCAGGGTGGTTTTAAGGTGATTTTTTGGGGGAAAAAAAGGGGGGGTCCTATATGCCATCAAATACAATAATCTCTCTGATGTAATGCATCAGCAGCACTGAATGTAGTAGATGAGATCAAAGGAGGTGCATGTGAATCTTTGCTTCACATGGACAGAGGTGAAAGAGCAAGCATTACACTTCCTGTGGTTTCAGGGAAAAATATCAGGGATCAGAGGTGGGGGTGATGAGTGAATAAAGGAGTTGCAGACAGAGTGATCCCTACAGAAGGTGGAATGGAGTGGGAAGGGTGGAGTGTCTAGTGGTGGGGTCTAGTTGCAGCTGGTGTAACTGATAATGAGCTTAATGTTATAACTAGTGGAGTGAAAGGTGAGGACAAGGTGAAGCGATCTTGTCTGACAAATCTGTTGGAATTCTTTGAGGAAGTGACGAACAGGATAGACAAAGGAGTCAGTGGATGTTGTTGATTTAGATTTTCAGAAGCTTTTGACAAGCTGCCCCACATGAGGCTGCCAAACAAGATAGAAGCCCATGGTGTTACAGGAAAGGGTGAAGAGAAGATTAGCTAACTTGTTGAGCGAGTGGGAATAAAGGAGGCATTTTCTGGCTGGCTGCCAGTAACTGGTGGTGTTCCACAAGGATCAACATTGCGAAAAGTAGCAAACCCACTGTCAGAAAATGATTTTGATGACAGAATTGATGGCTTTCTGGCCAAGCTTGTGGATTTGAAAATAGAATGAGGGGCAGATAGTGTTGAGGAAATTGGTAGAAGTAAATCACAAAAATCTGTAGACACAGTGGTTGAAGTAAAAGCACAAGATGCTGGAGAAACTCAGCTGGTCAAACAGTGTCCTTTATGTAGCAAAGGTAGCAATACATAACTGATGTTAGGGCTTGAGCCCTTCATCAAGATATGGAAGAATGTTGGCAGAATGAGGAAATAGAGAGTCTGCAGAGGGATAGATAAGCTGGGAGAATGGACAAAAAAGTGCCAGATGAAATACATCATAGTAAAACATCGAATACAACAGCACAGAAACCACCCAGTCTGTGCCAAACTATTATTTTTTTCTAGTCGAAGGAATAAAGAAAAGAGTAAAGAAGTCAACTATTTTCTAAATGAACTGAGCATTCAGAAAGTAAAGGTCACATCGAGAGGACTAGGACTAGGAGGCCAAGATGTAATATGGGGCTTTACAAGGTATTGGTTAGACCACATTTGGAGTAATGCAAGCAGCTTTAGGCCCCATATCTAAGGATGTAAATGGTGTCCTTGGGTAGAGTCCAGAGGAGGTTTTTGAGAATGATCCCAGGGATCATAAACATTTCAGCAGCATTTGATGGCTCTGGGCCTGTACACACTGGAGTTCGGAAGGATTGACGGGGGGGGGGGGGGGGGAGGGGTGGTGGGGGTATCTCATTGACACATACTGAATATTGAAGTGCTTGATACAGTGGATGTGGAGATGTTTCTAATAGTGAAAGAAGGCACAAGCTTAGAATAAAAGGATGCCCATTTTATGAGATGAGAAATTTCTTCAGCCAGAGGGAAGTGAATCTATGGAATTCAATGTCATAGACTGCTATAGAGGCTTGAATATATTTAAGCCAAAGGTTCTTGATCAGAAAGGGTGCCAAAGGTTGTGAGGAGAAGGCAGGAGAATGGGGTAGAAAAGCAAAATTATTTGAATGGCAGAACAGACTGGGCCGAACAACCTAATTCTGCTCCTGTTTTATGGTGTGAAGTTACCTTTTCAACGTTCTTACAATGGTGTGGCAATCGGAATTGTACCCATTAATATCTACCATGTACTTCAGTGTATAAGTCGAGTCCTGAAACCCTCAAAAATCTCTTTAAAATGGGGGGTTGACTTGTACGCCAGAATCACTTTTGAGACCTTAAATTCAACTCAAAAAAAATCTCTCGACATCAATTCAGTGTATAAGTTGACCCTTGAGAAACCTAAAAAAAAAGCCTGACTACAACAAATTTTCATGCTCTCAGTATATTAGAAGGGAATTTTTATAGAAATTTTTTTTTAATCCTTCAAAATCACTCTCACTATCATTGCCTGAGGCAAACATTGTCTCACTGTTTAAACAGTCAACAGACGGGCTCCAGTCTCGATCTGATGCTTCAGCTTTGTCGACAGTGGCCCACAATAAATCATCTTCTCTATCCTCAATTGCCTAAGAGATACCGCACTTTTTAAATTATTTTATTACAATCTCTACTTTCACTTTATCCCATGCTTTGAGCACAAATTGCCCTGCCTTTTGTGAACCATTTTTCTGGACTCATCATTCCATTCTTCATGCATATGGTCTTTGAATGGCTTACACAAGCATACATCTAGAGGTGGCAATAGGGACGTCAAACCACACGGGATAACTGCCATGTGAGTATTATTTAGTACTAATCTACTTTTAGTGATCTCAGTTCAATGGCTATGAAACATATCCAGACTAGCAAACTCCATTCCTTGCGTAAACCGCCTGTTCCACGTATTGTCCATCCATAGCTTTACACCATTTTCATCCATCCATCCTTTTTCATGAAAATGTACAAAAGTACCAGCTGGGAATTTTATTTTAGGTTTAGGTTTGCATTTGAAGATTACCATGGGTCTTAATTTTGTTCCTTCGGCCCTGCTCGATAACACCACGGTAAACCCGGTCCTTTCATGGTCTGTACTTCGGGTTTGCACAGTTTTCACACCTTTCCATTCCACTGTTCTATTGCCTATCATTCATGGGGGTTTCATTCATGTTTCCAATATTTGCCAATACAAACTGGTGTTTCTGCAGGTTATGTATAATAAACCGATGAAAATTTACAACTTTATGATCAAGATCTTTTGGTAGTTTTGGAGCAATTTTTGTCTTTTGTTGCAATACCAACAAACGGTTGAATCAATCTACTGTAGCCTCCAAATCTTTTCTGTGTTCTGGATACAACTCTGCCCACTTCAGTGCAAATGTTCTGATTTTATTTTGTGTGGACTATGCAGCAATCTTGTCTCTGTACCCATGCTGCGACGTGATTTTCCAACTCTGGCTAACAAAGGAGTCCTCTTTGGTACTTCTCTTCAACTATCTTCTTTCTTTCTCCAATCTCTTACCAACTTCTCAAATATCTCAAATTTTCTTGCAGTAGCAAAGTTGCTGGATTTCTACTTTTAACTGAGATCACAAAAAGTAGATTAGCACTAAGTCTATTACTTTTAACTTAAAAATCACTTTCATACTTTCAGCATTTTGCTGGATAGCCAACACTCAACAGCTCAGTCATGGCAAGTTGTGGGGTCAACTATACGCCCGATATATGATAAAACCATGAAAATGGACACCCGACTTATCTGAAGGTCGACTTGTACGCCAAAATATACGGTATATATAAATATGGGGATTACTTGGAGGATTATTCTTGCTTGTTTAACTTACTTGTGGATGGTAACTGCATCCCACACACTCCACGAAATATCTTTATCAAAAATTTAATAATTTTGAATCTATTTCCAAAATTCTGACTCAAAAGGGGACATATTGGCAGAGATAATGAACACCTTGGTTAAAGAGGAGAATTTTAAACAAGCTCGAGGGAGGAGTTGAAATGAATATACATTCAGCTGCTGGAAACCTGAAAAGATTGAAACATTCAGCAGGTGAGGAGGCATCTGTGGAAAGAGGAACAACTCTTCATTTAGAGAGCAATGTGTTGGTTTGTCGCAATTAAAGAGAACTCCATTTAAATTTTATTTTAATACACCAATATGATGGAGAAACTCAGCAGGTCATACAGCATCCACAGGGAGTAAAGGGTAGCCTCCCCCCACCTTTTTATTCAGGTGCCTGGTGTTTTTGCTTATACCTTCCAATGGATACTATATGACCTGCTGACTTTCGTGCATTGCAGTTGAGCCCATCATCTGTGGATTTCTTGTTTAACTACATGCTGTTTTACTTTCCCGCTTCTTCCAAGTATTTAATGATAGCATTTTTCTTTTAACTGTGTAACAAGTCTTATGAATGGGGACAGAACCTGTTTGTTCTCCCAACAGTGATAACTGCCGAGTAGACCATCATCAACACTCATAGGCGTCAAACACTTTGGTGATCTAAGGTCAGAGACTTGCATATTTACACATTTCATAGGTTCATTCAATTAGTCACAGCCCGACAGAGCAGTAATATTATCTCCCTTTTTTGTCTCTGTTTCTTGTTAACTGTTTATTTTCATGGCTTGCTCTGTTATTATCCCTAGTGATTATCCCTACCAGCCTGCCCCCGTCTTTCTCCATTGAGAATATATTTCACTCTTCCTTCTGCATTGCTATTTTTTGTCACTTATTACTGTTAATATTTAGCTATCTCCATTATTTTCAATACTTTCATTTTTGATTCATTTTATATTTGAAAAGTATTCATTTTTTTCACTGAACTACCTTATTTTGAGGTTCCCATTTTAATAATGTGTATATTTCTCCACTTTGTTTTTTTGTTTTAAGCTCTAGTTTTAAATCGACCAAAAAAAGTTGATTTCAGGAACGAAGGGGCTGTCCTATTAAGAGAGAATGAGTCATCTGGGTCTGCACTTTGTTGAAATTTTGAACAATGAGAGTGGATCATAGAAACATTAAATTATGAAAGGCATTGATAAGATATTGTTTCCATTGGTGAGGGAGGCCAGAACTAGGGTCATAGCCTCAAGATTCAGGGTAGTAAATTTAAGTTAAAGATGAGGAGGAACTGCTTTTCCCAGATAGTGGTGGATCTGTGGAATTTGTTGCCCATTGAAGCAGTGGAGGCGTCTTTAATAAATATATTTAAGACAAGGTTGGATAGATTTCTACACAGTAGGGGAATTAAGGATATGGGGAAAAGGCAGAGAGGTAGGTATAGATGAGCCGATCATCAGATCAGCCATCATACTGAATGGCAGAGCAGGCTTGATGGGCTGGATGGCCAACTCCTGCTTCTATTTCTTATGTCCTTAAAAGTTACTCATTTTCCAAAACTGGATCTTTCACATGATTTAGAAGTGCAATTTCAGTCACTCAAATACCTCTTATGAAATATTGTAGTCAAAACAATTTCACTCCACTTCTGAAAACTTTGGTGGCTGTAAAATAAATCTGGAGTTAAAAGGTGGTACAGGTACATTATCTTTCATCCAAAATTCTGAAAACTGAAACATGGATGTTGTGAAACGTGACCTGACACAACCTACCCCCGTCCAGCGCCATGTTTCAGTGCTCCTACCTCCAACCTGAAGACAATGGTCACCATATTTTCAGGTGTTTAGCTTAGTTTGAGCTAATTTATGTTTGAAGTTTTACTGTATGTTTTACTTAAAGCTAAAAAGCATGCTAGTAATTTTATGGTCTATCTTTATCTCACTTCATTTACCACCCCCTGCCCTCGTCCAACACAGCCACAACACCTCCCCACCCCACCCCTCCATCCAGAGACTCTTCTAGTTGGAGTGTGTCTTTGTTTATCGCAAATCTGAAATCAGCATAATTGCTTAACGTTTTACTATTATCCAAAACATTCCAAATACCGAAAAGTGTCTGGTCCCAAAGGTTTCAGATATATCATTAGTATTTGCAATCATGAAACTATATGACTGATATGAAAACTCATCAGGTTCACCAATGTTCATCAGTGATGGAAATTTGCCACCTTACCTGCTCTTGCCAAATGTTTGATTCTCAACTGTCTCCTCAGTTCAGGAACAATTTAGGTTGGAGAATAAATACTAGTTCACATCCCAGGAAAAGATAAATCAAGATACCCTGTAATTTAAATTTTTTACAAACTCTAAAAGTGACTACAAAGAATGCAAAGCTTTGCTTGCTTGAAGCCAAAGCAAGCAAAGTACTGCAGTGGAAGTGCATCAAATGTTGCTGAGAGGCTAGGAAGGATGGTGTGAAATTACAGCACACTGCACTCGCAGTACTTTAAGAAAGGCAGTCTCACTTTCAACCATATAAAGATGCAAAACACCAGTGCCAATGTTTTGCGGAGAGGTGCTGCAATAGGGAGTCTAAGTATTGCCTGCCTCGTCACCAGAGGATGTGTTAATTTCAGGCTGATTGGAACTGAGTGTCAGAATTCTCATTGTTTCTTGAAAACAAAATGTAAAAAATCTCCAGAGGCTGAAGTGTGCTAGTCTTGGGCTTTATAAAGTTTACTGGGATTTTTGTGGTCAGGAGCAAGACCATGACAAAACACATTGATTCAAAGAGTTTGATATTTCAGCCAATATATTTGTTAAATATAGAGATTTCTGTTTATGTGAAAGTACTAAAAAAATGGAAATCTCTCATGATTGATGGCTGAAAAGAACCAACTATAAAACACAGGACTCAGACATATAACAGCTTGACAGGATCATTCTTTAGTGCTTATAAGTTGATTAAGTTCCATCAAAATACCTGAGTAGAAAATCCAGGCTGGCAGTTCAGCACAATGCTGAAGAAAATCTGCATTGTACAAGATGGTGCAGTGAAATCATTATTGATTTTGAATGTAATTTGGTAGATTAATTGGACCTTTGTGGCGGCGGTCATCCTCGTGGCGAACCGGCCCCGCTTGTACCGCCGCAACGGCAGGGCAGCTGCGAGGAAATGGCGCCATCGGGGGACCTCCGCGTCTTGTGGTTTAGGCCAGGGCGTATGCCTCGGGCAAGCGTGGTGATGTCACTGCTGACGCAGAGGCGAAGTTCACGCCGCCCTTAAAGAGTGCGTGCGAAGTTTGAATAAACAGTTCGTTTTAAACCTCCAACGTGGTAGTGGTGGGTTTCATTCTGTGTAGCAGTCGCCACATTGGTGACCCCAGGAAGTCCAGACGGTTTTCTGGCCTCCCGATATGGATTCCACGGCAATCAACGCAGTCTCCATGAAACTCCCCTCCCTTTTGGGACGCATCACCCACGCACTTGGTTCGGGCAGGGGGAATCGCAGTTTCACCTCCGACACATCAAATCAGATGCCACAATGTTCTACCACGTCGTGAGCGCACTCGATGAACAAACCGCAGCCAGGGTGGACGACCTCAACCACGACCCACCGGAGGAAGGTAAATACCTCGCTCTCAGAAGCCTCCTCCTCGGTACCTTCAGCCTCTCCCAGCGGCAGTGCGCCACCAGGCTCCTACACCTGGATGGTCTGGGTGACAGAACCCCATCTGCCCTCATCAATGAAATGTTGGCACTGGCAGAGGGCCACAGGACCTGCTTCCTTTTCAAACAGGTTTCCCTCAAAGAGATGCCTGAGGACATCCAACTCCTGCTGGCAGATGAAGATTTCTCAAGTCCACGCAGAGTTGCAACCCACACAGACGTCCTATGGCGGACCAAGCAAGAAAACAAGGCTGCCCTCAGCCAGGTCACCTGCCTAGAACCTAATCGGCCGCAAGCGCCCTCCAAGCACAAACCGGAATTACACCACCCCACCTGGTGTTTCTACCATCAATGCTGGGGGGCCCAAGCCCGCAAGTGCAAGCAGCCCTGTTCGTTCCAGGGAAACGACCCGCTGCGGCGGCTGGCCGCACTAACAGCCTCCCTCATGTGATTGATAAGTCCAGAGGACAATGTTTCCTGGTAGATACCGGAGCAGAACTGAGCATCCCCGACAGTCCTCGAGACCCGCACCCACGCTCGGGGCCCAACCCTACAGGCAGCTAATGGATCCTCCATCAAGACTATCAGCAGACGCAGAGCACAGATCCAGATCGGCAAGGACAAGTTCTGCTGAAAGTTCGTACTGGCCTCGGTGGGCACAGCGCTGCTGGGAGCCATTTTCCTCTGGGTGCAGAGCCTGTTGGTGGACATCAAAGGCCAGTGGTTGGTATATGCCCGCAGCTTCCAATCCTTCCTCCTTGACTCCACAAACATGTGCGGCCCGGGAATAGCTTCCATCAGCACCCCCAAGGGCGAGTATTCTCGCAGGCTTGACGATTTCCCCTGCCAGCTGCAGTTTACTTCCGCCATGCCCCAACATGGAGTCCGCCACCATATTTCGACCCAGGGTCCTCCCTCCACACCAAAGCCAGGCAGTTGCCCCCAAGAAGCTGCAACTAGTAAAGAAGGAGTTCTCCCGACTGTAGGAGCTAGGGATCGTCCTGCAGATTGGATATCCCTTGGGCCTCCACCCCTCCACATGGTCCCAAAGGCTTCCGGGAGTTGGCGCCCATGCAGGGACTACTGTTGCCTCAACGATGCGACCACGCCAGACCGATATCCTATCCCACATATACAGGACTTTACGGCCAACTTGCACGGCACCCAGGTTTTCTCGAAGGTCAACCTGGTACGGGGTTACCACCAGATGCCGGTCCACCCTGACAACATCGACAAGAACATGATCATCATCCTGTTCGACTTATTCAAATTCTTACGGATACCATTTGACCTTAAGAACGTGGCCCAGATGTTTCAACACCTGATGGACGTAGTGGGCAGAGACTTGGACTCCGTGTTTATCTATCTCGACAACATCCTCATCGCCAGTCGGGACCATGGCGAATACAAAGTCCATCTCTGTGCGCTATTCGCCTATCTGGCAGAGTTTGGCCTCACGGTCAACCATCTCCGCAGATGGGGTCACCCCAGCACCCGAGAGGTCACAGCCGTACGCCAGTTCCCAAAGGTCTACAGGAATTCACCAGCATGGTAAACTTTACCACTGTTTCATCCCAGAGGCAGCTCGCATCATGCGGCCATTTTTCGCACTGATCACTGCCAAAAACAAAATCCTGGAATGGACAGAAGAAGCGAGAACACTTTCATTGCAACGAAAGATGCCCTGGCGAGCGCCACCCTACTAGCGCACCCACAGCCAGATGCTCACACTGCACTCTCGGTGGACGCTTCAGCCACGGCCATCGGGTGCAATCTGGAGCAATCAGTCAATGGCCAGTGGCATCTGCTTGCCTTCTTCAGCAAGCACCTCCGTCCCTCGGAACTAAAATATAGCACCTTCGACAAGGAACTTCTGGCCCTGTACCTGGCAATCAGACACTCTGGTACTTCTTAGAGGACAGGCCACTCACCGTTTTCACCGACCACAAATCGCTCACTCAGGCCCTTACAAAGTCAAAGGATTCCTGGTCGGCACGCCAGCAGCGGCATCTGTCCTACATATCAGTGTTCACCACCAACAACCGACACTGAGTGGGTAAGGACAATGTTGTTGCAGACATGCTCTCAAGGCCCACCATCTACAGCCTCACCCCCAGCCTGACCTACGCCTAGCTAGCACAGGCACAGAAGGAGGATACAGACACACAAGCTTTCCACACCACAATCACGGGCCTCCAGATCCAGGACTTCAAACTGCCAGACAGCCCTGACACGCTCCACCATCTTGCCGCGCCCAGTAGTCCCACTGCAATGGAGACCGCAGGCCTTCAGCATGGTCCACGACTTGGCTCACCCCTTGGTCAAGACTTCGGTTCACATGGTGGCAGAACGGTTTGTGTGGCACGGCCTCAAGAAACAGGTAGCCCAGGAGGCGAGAAACTGCCCACCGTGACAAACCTCCAAGGTCCAGCGCCATATAAATGTCCCGGTACAGCAGTTTGATTCCACAGGCCAAGAGGTTCGAACGTATACACATTGACATCATGGGCCCCCTGCCAGTGTCCAAGGATGCCCACTATTTGTTGACCACGGTCGACCGCATGACAAGTGGCCGGAAGCCTTCCTGCTGAAAGACACTTCTGCCAAGTCCTGTGCCAGGAACCTACTCGCCCACTGGATCGCCAGGTTCGGAGTCCCAGCACACATGACAAGCGACAGGGGTACCCAGTTCATATCCGCCCTCTGGTCACAGCTGACAAACCTCTTGGGGATCAAGCTCCATCACACCACCGCATACCATCCCCAAGCCAACTGCCTAGTGGAGCGCTTCCACCGGCACCTAAAGTCAGCCCTCATGGCTCACCTCACCAGCCCCAACTGGACGGAAGAATTGCCCTGGGTCCTGCTCGGCATCAGAACAGCTCCGAAAGAAGACCTACAGGTATCGTCCGTGGAGTTGGTCTACGGCACACTGCTGTCACTACGGTGAGTTCTTCGGCCTGAGCATTGGTTCCAAGACCGAGAGTCAGACCTTGCTGGCAGACTTGCAGGGTAAGCTCGCCTCACTAGCGCCCCCACCATCAACCCACCATGGCAGCCGCCTGTCCTGCATCCCAAAGAGCTGGCCGCGGCTGATTTTGTTTTCATCTGGCGAGGCCCACACACCGTACCCCTACAGCGCCCTTAAGAAGGCCCTTACAAAGTCCTGCAGCGCTCAAGCAAGACATTCACCCTGGACATCGGAGGCAAGGGGGAGCTATTCATAGTTGACAGACTCAAGGCGGTACACCTGGACCTTAGCCAGCTGACAGTGATGTCTAGCCGAAATGATGAGGTCGGACACCCAAGTGGAGAGACGCATAAGCCGGTTCTGGGGGGATGGCGGCACACATCCTCATGGCAAACCGACCCCGCTTGTACTGCCGTACCAGTGGGGCAGCTGCAAGAAGATGGCGTCATCGGGTGACCTCCGTGCCTCGTGGTTTAGGGCAGGGCACACGCCTCGGGAGAGCGTGGTGACATCACGGCCGACGCGGGGGTAGAGCTCACGCCGCCCTTAAAGGGCGCACGCAAAATTTGAATAAACAGTTCATTTGAAACCTCCAACCTGGTAGTGGTGTACTTCATTCTGTTTAGCAGTCGCTACACCTTTTACATTTGACAATTGTGTATCAAGACTAGGATTGCATTTACAGGGATGACATGGGAGGAAATCAGAGCCCCCAGGGAAAACCCACGCAGATACAGGGAGAACGTACAAACTCCTTAAAGACAGCGCGGGATTCAAACCTTTGTCCTTGTTGCTGGTGGTGTAGCAGTGTTGCGCAAACCATGCCACCCCTATACAAATTTTTTCTTGAATTCAAATAGTCCCAGTGAATGTTTAGAGCCACCATCTACAAATAGGCTTTTAATCACCTCTTGACTTTCCCTGTATTTGATTAAATCAAATAATCATAATCTGTAACCTAACTTTATATCCTTCATAATTTATTAAAATATCTATTATTTTATCATTAATATAAACAGCACAAACCCCTGTTGGCAGAAAAGTGCTCTAAAAATCTATTACCACCAGGATTTCCTAATTTCATTTCTGAGGGACCAACTCACCTGTGCAGTTTACAACCTCCTCATACAGTTTTCTACCAGCTAAAAGTGTTTTTTTCCCCCAATCAACATGTTTTATTCCAATTGTTAACATTCCAAGTTCCACAAAATATAAAGCTGGAAAGTATTTTTTACTTCAATTCTTTCAGTCCAGTTATCAGTTGAACAAATGTTGCTGAACTGCCTCCATGACTTACAAAGTATGCTACACATAATTCAGTTCTGCAACCCAAATATGCAACATCTGAGCTGATCACCATATTGCAGTGACAGTCAGAGTCTTGAAAAAGGGTTCCAACTCCAAACAGTTGATGCTACCCCTCCACCATCAGACTCCTCAACAACAAACTCAATCAGAGACTCATTAAGGACTCTTGTGCTTTTCATTGATTTTCTTTTGGTTCTCTCTGTATTGCAGTCAAGTTTGTTTGCATTCATTATCTGTTTACAATTCTTTGTTTCCATGTTTGTAATGTGTACAGTTTAATTTTTGCACTACCAACCAGTGGTAATTCTGGCATGCCCACAGGAAAAAGGACTCTTAGTGTGTGATGTTATGTATGTTCTCTGACAATAAATCTGAAACAATGATTGACTATTTCTACTGTAGAGAAGATGTAAGGATCCTTGTCATGGTTCATCCTTAGCAACAGGGTGACAGAAGACTCTGATCTACAGTCTGTTCCTGAGGAGACACTAAGAGTCAGACATCCAGAACTGCTGGAAGATCAGCTCAATGAAAGACACACTATGGTCTGTCCGGCACCTGTTTGTTTTTCAGCACACAGAGATGTTGGTGCAGGAATGCTACCGACTGCCACATTCCAGGTTGCAGGAGTACGCCCTGAGGAATTCATTGAGGCTTGGTGCAGTCAATGCGAGAGTGCTATGTGGAAGGACTACAGACTTGAGCCCTCCCATCACATTGAGGGGCAGATATCGAGGGGAAGTCCCTCAAACAACAGAGGGAGGAGAAGCGACAAGATGCCACAGTGGTGTAAATAGAATTGAATGTAACAATATTTAGTGACGGAAATGGTGGGAACAAACTGAACGGTTTTCTCTCTGTAAATAATTTATTGGCTATTTTTGGTAAATTAAAATCTACTCATCGATGTTACTTAAACCACAGAGTTTCTTCAGCAGGTCATTGTTTGTCAAGGTTCCAGCATCTGCAGTTTTTGTTTCTGTGATACAATTGTTTACTATCAAATAGGAAACTACTTCAATGAATTCTTGTATTACCATGAATGAAATTACACCCTTCTCCAAGCTCATGCTCCACGATCAGTGAAAACCTTCAAGGGTCAGGATATGGTTCAAAGTTATCCTTTTCAATCACAATTCACTAAAACATTCAAAGGATTTTAATCCTTGTGTTTAATTAGTTGAGTTTAAACCTGTCTTTTTTTAACATTTTATTTAAATTTCATATCTAAATATCTAATTTAATATCTAAATACAAAATTGTCTTTTATTTATCTCTAAACAGTAATACACAGTATTTTATATCCCCTAACCCCTCCCACACTGACTCCCCAAAAAATAACCCCAAAGAACATAAAAAATAACTTCTGAAAAGGAAAGAAAAAATATAAAAAAGAAAAGTAAGAAGAAAGAAAAATGCATCTGGTTACTAAAATTACACTAAATTCAATCAAATTTTGCCTCTACAATATTGAACATATAAACACCAAGGAGCTGATAAGGCTTTGAGGTTTAGGGAATAATTTCATAATGTAATACCTACATGTAAGTATTGGCACCAAATTTTAAAGAAATTACCATATGTAATTTTTTTCAAGAGGTATACAGCTACGTATTTCCGCATGCCATCTATCCATTCCAAAATTTGAATCTAATTTCCATGACACTGCTATGCAATTTTCACAAATTCCTTTTGAAACCTATTAAGTTTTAATTTTGGCATAATGCCAGACATATTACCTAATAAGAAAAACATTGGATCTTGAGGAAATTTATCTTTAGTAACCCATTCTAAAAATACTGCTAAGTCTGTCCAAAAAGGTCTCAATTTTGAACATGACCAAATGGAGTGTAAGAAGGTACCTTTCTTTTGATTACACCTAAAACATTTGTCTGATAAATCTTATGTCAACCTATTTAATTTTTGTGGAGTAAGATATAATTGATGCAAAAAATTATATTGAACCAATCTATAACTAACATTTATTGTGTTTGTCATACTATCATAACAATTCCAACTAGTTTTTCTCCCCAATAGTAGTATTCAAGTCAGTTTCCCATCTTTGTCTAGATCTATGAATTCCTTGTTTCCATATTCCCTTTTGCAACAGTGAAAACATAGTTGAAATAAATTTCTCAATAATTTTATAATAAATCAAACTTTCTCGTTTGCTCCTTTCAGTCAGTAAAATTGTCACACCCAATTTGTCCGGCAAGAATGCCTTTATTTGATAATGATAAAATATTGCAAGAAAAATGTAATAGCCTGGGGGTTGGCAGTCAGGCCATGACAAATCCCTGATATGTCCCCAATCTTTGTTGTAGGTGTCTTGAATGTTGTTTGTCATTGTGGTCTGTCGAGTGTGGTGGGGGAGGGGGGGAAGGGAAAATGGCTTCGTCTCAACAGCGAATTTTGTATATAATGGATAACTTGTAGCAGCTGTGTAGTAGCAGGCTGAGCAGGCACACCGCGCGGTATTATGAACCGTCACCGACATGGTTCTTTGGCGGGCGTGTGGAACCATAAGACAATTAGCTGGGTACTCACCCATTTAATGGACCACTCGCACGCAGTGCTGCGTGCCGATTAACGGCATGTTGGTTTACAGAATCTACTGCCGGAAGGCATGGATCACTCACAGTGCCTAATTTAAACCTGCCGGCCCTGTGGATCAGCAGCAAACTCATAATGATGTCCCACCTCGTCCCGTGGAGCCCAGGACATGAGGTATATAAAAGAAGCCAGTAAAGTCTGAATAAAGCAGTCTTGTGTTGACTAACCTGGTGTGGGTGTATTGCTTTAGAAGCTCTAGCAAAGTAGCTGCTACAAACTGTAATTTATGACTGATTACTGGAAACTGCTTGAGTTTAAGTTTGAAAATTTAAAAAAAACAAAATCTTGTATTACTTTGAATCCAATATTTATATTTCAATTGGTCAAATGTCATTAAGCTCCTCCCTTCAAAGCAATCTACTATTCTCCTAATTCCTTTACTAGACCATTTACTAAAAAGTTCATTGTAAAAGGAATAAGCCTATTTTGAATCAATGGCATTTTAGGTATCTAGTAATTCCTCATCCCCAATTTAACATTTACCTTATTCTATATATTCATCAAATGTTTCAATAATAGAGTATCCCTATCTCCATTTATTAACCTATTATCCCATTTATACATAAAATCATCTGGTATCGCCCCCCCTATTTTATTCATCTCTATCTTAATCCATGCTAGTTTTTCTCCCTCCTCAAAAAAAAGGAAGAATTCTCAATTGTGCTGCATTGTAGTAAGTTTTAAAATTTGGAAGATGTAGATCTCCTAATTCAAATTTACAAATTAATTTTTCTAATGAAACTCTCAACATTTTTCCCTTCCAAAGAAACTTTCTTACATATTTATTCAATTTTTGAAAAAAAAATTCTGTGGATTAAATATAGGCAATATTTGAAAAATATATTGTATCCTAGGAAAAATATTCATTTTTATACAATTAACTCTTCCCAATAAAGTTATAGGTAATTCTATTCATCTTCTTAAGTCTTCATCGATTTTCTTAAGTTGGGGATTATTTGCTGACTTTCTTTTTTTAACAATTCCAGTTTGATCCATATTAATTAACTTTGGTATATTTTGCCAGCCTATTTGCTAATATTTTTGCAACTATTTTATAATTTGCATTTAACCAAGATATAGGACTATATGAAGATAGCTTTAAAGGGTCTGTATCTTTTTTTGGAATCACTCTTATTATTGCTGTTTTTAAAAATTCCACCAATATATGTGTTTCATCCACCTGATCTAATACTTCCATAAATGGAGGAATTAATAAATCTTTAAACACTTTGTAAAATTCAGGTGGGAAACCATCCTTTCCCAGAGACTTATTACTCTTTAAAAAACTTAATGCTTCCCTAACCTCAGTCAATTTGAAAGGTGCAACCAACTCTCTTTGATCATCCAAAGTTAATTTGGGTAAATTAATTTGGGATTTAAAAAAAAATACCTATTTTGTTGTCATCTTTCAAAGATTTAGATTTATACACCCTTAAGTAAAATTGTTTAAAATTATTATTAATTTCTTGAGGTTTGTAAGAAATTAGATTTGAATCATTCTTAGTTGCAATAATTGTTCTTGACGCTTGTTCTGTCTTTAGTTGCCATGTTAAAACCTTATGTGCTCTTTCACCTAATTCATAATACTCATAATTTTGCATGTTTGCAAAATATTATATTGAAGCTTTTTTATTTATAAGGGATCTTCGTATTGTGACATGATATATAGAGGTGTTTGGGACATAAATTGGGAAAAGTTTGTTAGAGCAGGTCACACACAAACACTTTAAAACAGAATTTTTGCGAAAGCTTTTGCAAGAGAGCTCAGACATGATGGACTGTCATTTGCAAAAAGGCAACAAATGTAACAACAAGCAGTAGAAGCTTTGTCTGGAAAACAGAACTTACTGTCTGGAAGGTCATGTGATCTTTGCAGGCAGAAAGCAGGAAAAAACCAGGCTTTGCTCTCAGAGAGGAGGGAGTGAGAGAGAGAGAGGGGGGGGTTGGTGGGGGGGGAAAGGAGAGACAGACATTGGTTCCAGAGGGACAAGCTGGCAAGCTTTGAAAGACAGCTTGGTTAAAGGAGAAGACTGGCTGTTCAGTGTTTCCCTTGTGATAGGAGAAACCGAAAGGAACTCTGTGGTGACCTGAAAGAAAGAGGTTATCATCTGGAGAACCCCGAAGGGGGCAAGTTTCGTCAGCAAGACACTGGAGTGGCTGATTAAAAAGGAATCAGTTGTGGATGTCCTGGCACAAGAGAAATTCTCTCTCTGAAAACCATCAAGAACCTTTCTGAGTGGTAACCATTTACCTGTTAAGCACCAAAGTCTGGTCAACTTTATTAATGTTAACTTCTGTGCACAGTATAAGAATTGCCTGCAACCAGTGAGATTGGACTGTGAACCAAAGAACTTTGCTGAATTTACACACACATTACACACACATCGCTTCACATTAGAAGGGGATTAAGAAGGTTAAGTGACTCAATAGAGAAAAGTTAAATTTTGATTCTATTTTCATGTTCAAAGATAATTAAAAGCAACTTTTGTTTCAGTAATCCTTTGTCCTGACGCATATCTTTTGCTGCTGGGTTTTGGGATCCTCTGGACTCGTAACAATATATCCTCAGTTATACAATTAATATTTTTACTAAATCATTTTACAAAACAGGTGGATTTGTAACTATTTACTTTTCGAAGGTAATCTACATATTTTGTTTGTTTAATTGTAGGCTTACATGTATACAATTTTATATTTGGTCCATTAACTCACATGCACTTTTTAAGCACACATTTTAAATATTTTCCATTCTACCGTAGAGATATTAAAGTCTGTAATAAACTTTATTTATATTTCTAAGATTCTAAAGACCTTGGCAGTGATCCTGGGGCCCCCAAAAAAAGTTTCCAATTGGGGCCCGCAGCTCCCGATATTGTTTTCGATGTATCCATTGTTTTGCTTGAACACTTGATTATAAAAGTTCAGTAACTTCCCCAGTTAGTTATCTAATTTCCAGTGGGGTGAAGTGGGGAAGGCAAGCAGCATTAAGGCAAGGTAAAATTTTACCTTTTTCAGCAGAACAAGATGTTGGTGCAGCCAAATTTGGAGTATTGTGTGCACTACTGGTCATCCTGCTAAAGAAACAATGTCATTAAGGGAGCAAAAAGATTCATAACAATAGTGCCAGGTCTGGTGGAATTCAGTTCTAAAGAGAGATTGGATAAGCTACGTCTTATTTCATTGGAGCCAGTGGTGGATTATCCATTAGGCTGAAGGGCATGGATAAAGGCATAGGTTTAAAATGGGACGGATATTGTTTAAAGGGATCCACATACCTACCACCCTCTTCACACAGAGGGTGGTAGGTACGTTGAGCAGGCTGCCAGAGGAAGTGTGATGTACATTTCGAAAACATTTGGAAAGCTACATGGATATGAAAGGTTCAGAAGGATATGGGTGAAATGCAGGCAAATGGGTCAAGCTCAGATAAGCAACTTGGTCAGCATTGATGAATTAGGCCAAGGGGGCTTGTTTCCACGCTGAATAACTCTTATGACTGTGAAAGGGTGCAAAGATTCACAACGATGTTAGCAGGATTCATGGCCTTGAGTTATAAGGAGAGACTGGATAAGATCGTTTTTTTTCCTGGACGATAGGAATCTAAGGGGTGTTTTTATCTTCTTTCTTTGGCTTGGCTTCGCGGACGAAGATTTATGGAGGGGTAATGTCCATGTCAGCTGCAGGCTCGTTTGTGGCTGACAAGTCCGATGCGGGACAGGCAGGCACAGTTGCAGCGGTTGCAAGGGAAAATTGGTGGGTTGGGGTTGGGTGTTGAGTTTTTCCTCCTTTGTCTTTTGTCAGTGAGGTGGGCTCTGCGGTCTTCTTCAAAGGAGGTTGCTGCCCGCCAAACTGTGAGGCGCCAAGATGCACAGTTTGAGGCGATATCAGCCCACTGGCGGGGGTCAATGTGGCAGCCACCAAGAGATTTCTTTAGGCAATCCTTGTACCTCTTCTTTGGTGCACCTCTGTCTCGGTGGCCAGTGGAGAGCTCGCCATATAACACGATCTTGGGAAGGCGATGGTCCTCCATTCTGGAGACGTGACCTACCCAGTGCAGTTGGATCTTCAGCAGCGTGGATTCGATGCTGTCGGCCTCTGCCATCTCGAGTACTTCGATGTTGGAGATGAAGTCGCTCCAATGAATGTTGAGGATGGAGCGGAGACAACGCTGGTTTTTTTATAGAGGAATACATGTGGGGAATAGAAAAGATGAATGGTCAGAGGTTTTTCCAGGATACGGAACTCTAAAGCTAGAGGACATAGATTTAAGGCGAACGACTTAAAGTTGCTCTGCTTGGCAATATTTTCCACACAGCAGGTAGTCAATATGTGGAATAAGCTACCAGAAGAAGTGGTAGAGGAGAGAACATAAGTTTTAAAGTATTGAAGTAACCAAAATAAAATAGCAGAGAACATTCCATGATATGTTTTGATGATTCAGCAAGGCTGAAGAACAACAAATCCATATTTGGAAAAGACAGTAAAAGACTATTTATTGATAATTGGCTGAGGGACATGACCCTGATTAACGAATCCAAGGACAATTCTAAGAAACGTAGTTATATGGAGAAGACTCTTCCAATGTTCTGGAAATTTATCTGTATAACGATGCAACTTATGAGCCACACAGCAGACTCCCTTGTACTGGGATTAGCTGCAGGGGGCAGAGCCTCTTGCTCTAACAGAGTTCTCATGCTTTGAAAACCAAAAAGAAAGCACTTGGCAGCTGTATTTGTGTTTGTGTATCAAGTGTTTGCAGGTCCACTTTAAAAGGGGCAGGTGCAATTACAACATTTAAAAGACAGTTATATACTTACATATATAGAAAAGGTTTCGAGGGACATGGGCCAAACACAAACAAATGGGATAAGTTCGGAGAGGCAACTTAGTCGGCATGAACAACTTGAGCTGAGGGGCCTGTTTCTGTGAGAAATAATTCCATGACTCAATGACAGCAAAAGGGAAGGCTATCCTTGTCTTCATCGATGATGCCACACGCTCTGCTCAATCTGAAGAATAATTAAGTGGATTTCATCCAGTAAAAGTGTGTACAATCTTCACCAAGACAAATAGTTACTTAAACAAAAGTTGCTTTTAATTATCTTTAAACATTAAAACAGAATCATACTTTAACTTATCACTATTGATTTAACTAACCTAACTTAACCCCCCTTCTAATTCTAAGCGTACATGTATGGAATGTGTGTGTGAAAGTTTAGAAAAGTTATTTGATTCACAGTCCAATCTCACTTCTCATTCCTCCAAATTCATTGGTTGCAGGCAATTCTTATACTGTGCACAGAATTTAACATCTATGAAGTTCACCAGGCTTTGGTGCTTGAAAGGTGACCACTCAGGAAGGTTCTTGACGGTTTTCAGAGAGAGATTTGTTGTTTCAGAACACCCACAACTGATTCCTTTTTAATCAGCCACTCCAGTGTCTTGCTGACAAGACTTTCCCCCTCAGGGTTCTCCAGATGATAACCTCTTTCTTTCAGCTCACTACATAGTGCCTTTTTTGTTTCTCTTATTTCAAGTAAAATATTAGACAGCTAGTCCTCTCTTCTTGCATGAACCACAGGCTGAACCAAGCACTCACAACCCATCTTCCAAATGGAGTTTTCCACAAGCTTGCCAGCTTGTCCTGTTCCAGTCCCAGCTGCTGCTACTACTGACTGTAACACACTAGAACTGATCTGTCTATCTCTCTTGCTCTCTCTCTCTCTCTCTCACACACACACACAGAACGTCTGTTTTACTCTCTCTGCCTGCAAAACCACATGACCCTCCTAGAACAGCAAGTTCCACTCCAGACAGAATGCGGCTCCAACAAGCTCGCTCATCTGTTGCCTGTTTGTAAACAACAATCCATTCTTGAGGTCTCTTGGGCACTCTTCAAAGCTTCTGCAAAGGTTCTGGGGTCGATATGTCTAGCATTAGCAGAACTACAGTATTTTAATTAAGATCTGTTTTAAAGTGTTTGTCTGTGACCTAGACTAAAACCCTGCCCCAATTCATCTCCTATAAACAGATCTATATTCTGTCACATTCCTCATCTTGCTTGGAAATTGTATGGGAATTAAAAAATGGAGAATCTAACTACCTCATGTCCTTCGGTGTTGCTGTTGGGTCTTTTGCCACTCTAAATGCACACCAATTATAGCAAAGGACATGATGCACCAAGATGCCAGTGAAGTTTTAGTGAAGTAATCAACACTGTTCCTCAAAGGGACAACATTCTGATTTTTTTTTAAAGGACCAAGCTAAGTTCAGGTGACATACCTGAAGTTAGTGATCAATATAGTATAAAATAATCAGCCTCCATATGCAGCATTAGCGATCATGTAAAAAGCCCAAAACATTTTAGAGATTAATATTGTGCCCAAATGGAATATCCATTGGCCAGGCTTCCTGATGAAATGATTGTTTAATATTACACCACATTAAAGAAGATGCTTTGAAACACATTTTGCCAACCTGTAATAGCTGTGTGGCAGTTGTTCTTTGCTCTGGATTCTTTACCAAACACTTCTTTACAAAATCCGTGAACTCATCTGACCAAAGCTCTGGTTTCCGGAATGTTGGTGGTGGGTTGGTGGGAATCATAAAAATAGCCTTTTTTTGAAAATAAAAAGGAAGAGGAAAAAATCAGTTGGACATGGAAATCAAAATCATCTGAGTTTCAGTGCAGTCAAACAAACAAATCCTTTAATTCACCTTCTCTATCTGACAGTAAATCTGATGTACAAATTTTTTACCGCTCTAGAATTTCTATCAGGAATGAAGTTCAGGAAATAAGTCCATCTGCAACCAATGTAACCATTTCCCATTAAATTTCCTCTGTGCTTCACTGAGCACTTCATGCTTTATTTTTATCTATTATTGTTCATCAGTCTCCAGAGAAAATTTCCATTTTTGACTTGCTTGGAAGAACTAAAGGGGGGGCACTTCCTGAATAGATAGATTATCTAACAAACTGCTGTTTAGTGCCAGGGTAATTTCCCACCTAAATAATTACTCTCATTTAATCTTTATTTTTTTGCATTGACTAAATCTCTCTATTTCTAAATACACTATAAATTCCCTTACAGTGATGTGCAAAAGTTTGGGCACCCCTGGTCAAAATTTCTGTTACTGTGAATATCTAAGCGAGTAAAAGATGGCCTGATTTCCAAAAGGCATAAAGTTAAAGATGAAACATTTCTTTAATATTTTAAGCAAGATTACATTTTTATTTCTATCTTTTACAGTTTCAAAATAACAAAAAAGGAAAAGGGACCAAAGCAAAAGTTTGGGCACCCTAGATGTTCAGTACTTAGTAACACCCACTTTGGCAAGTATCGCAGCTTGTAAACACATTCTGTAGCCAGCTAAGAGTCTTCCAATTCTTGTTTGGGGTATTTTTGCCCATTCTTTCTTGCAAAAGGCTTCTAGTTCTCAAATTCTTGGGCTGTCTTTCATGCACTGCTCTTTTAATGTCTATCCACAGATTTTCAATGATGTTTAGGTTGGGAGACTGTGAGGGCCACGGCAAAACCTTCAGCTTGCACCTCTTGTGGATTTTGATCATTATCCTGTTGTAGAAACCATCCTCTTTTCATCTTCAGCTTTTTTTAAAATACAGACGGTGTGATGTTTGCTTCCTGAATTCATTGGGATTTAATTGAATTCATTCTTCCCTCTACCAGTGAAATGTTCTCCGTGCCATTGGCTGCAACATAAGCCCAAAGCATGATCGATCCACCCCCGTGTTTCTTTTTATGGAGTTCTTTTTATGAAATTCTGCACTCTTTTTCTCCAAACATACCAGCCAAAAAGTCCCATTTTAACTTAATCAGTCCGTTGGACAAGTTTCCGAAATGCATCAGGCTTGTTGAGATGTTCCTTTGCATACCTTCTGATGCTGAATTTTGTGGTGAGAACTCACGAAAGGTTTTCTTCTGATAACTCATCCAGAAAGGACATATTTATGCAGGTGTCGCGGCACCGTAGAACAGTGCACCACCATTCCAGGGACTGCTAAATCTTCCTGAAGGTCTTTTGCAGTCAAACGGGGGATTTGATTTGCCTTTCTATCAATCCTATAAGCAGTTCCCTCGGAAAGTTTTCTTATTCTTCCAGGCCTCAACTTGACCTCCACCATTCCTGTTAACTGCCATTTCTTAATAACATTACAAGCTGAGGAAACAGCCACCTGAAAATGCTTCTTATAGCCTTCTCCTGCTTTGTGGGCATCATTTATTTTAATTTGCAGAGTGCTCGGCAGCTGCTGAGAGGAGCCCATGGCTGCTGATCGTTGGGACAAGGCATGAGGAGTCAGGGTATTTATAAAAGAAATTTACATCACTTGGCCTTTCCTCACATTGACCGTGAACAAGCTAACAAGCCCTAATAAGCCAATTAAGGTCTGAGACCTTTGTAAAAGTTATCTGAGAGCTTAAATCTCTTGGGGTGCCCAAACATTTGCATCGTGCTTCTTTTTTTCCACTCTAAAATTGTATAAAGCAAAAATAATACACTCATCTTGCTTAAAATGTTGAAAAGAATGTGTTAACTTTAACTTTATGACCTTTGGAGATCAGTTCATTTCTACTCACGTAACTATTCACAGTAACAGAAATTTTGACCAGGGATGCCCAAACTTTTGCATACCACTTAAATATTCTTGTTTTTGATTACGATTTCCAGCGTCGACTTTGAAATATAATTGTCCCAGTCAATTTCCCATAGAGAATAAAAAATTATCAATTTGGTTTTCATCCACAGGTCACCTACTGATCATAAAGCCATTAGCCTCTAACTTTGCATCCATGGAGTCACATAGGAGAATGCAGATGCTGGAATCTGGAGTAACAAATAATCTGCTTTAGATTGTTTGTTGCTCTCTGCAACCATGATCCTTTCTGTTACCCATTTTAAATCACACCTTATCAGTTTAAGTTCTAGGAAATAATTCTTCTCATAAGCACAACAAACTTCCATTGGTATTATCCATTCTATTTTCAAGTTACTCATAAGAATTTATTCTAATGATGTTATTTATTTTTACTCCAGAGCATGACTGACAATATCAAATTAGAACGGAAAACAGCATAAGAACAGGCTCTTCAGCCCATTTGTCTGCACTGATCATGATGTTCAAGTTAAACTAAAACTCTGATGCTTGTCCCAAACACCCATATGAAGAGCTTGGGAGAAGGTTGGCAATAAGATGTCAAAATGGTTAGACCAACCAAGAAACTGTGCCAAATATATATCCGCAGACAGATTGAAAAAAAACACAGAGCTTTATTTGGTGATTTTATTTTACTGCCCTGGAGGCATGATCCAATGTGGATAGTGGATTGAGGAAAGAATTGGGAGAAAGGAACCGATCATGTATAACATTAATGTAAGTAGCATTTCCTCCACATCCGTTGGTAAATGGGAAACAATAGAGCTTCTCTGCCAACTGCTTAAGAATCCTCAATGCCCTGTAGCTTTCCTTTCCTTTTGGTTTTGCCTAGCCCATCTTCTTTCCCTTTCAGCAAAGACCAATCCCAATTTAAGTCATTCTGAATATTGTTCATTTGCCAAATGAATTCTATGCAGTTCACTAACTTGTGATCTTACCATACGATAATCCAACTGAGATTCTGTCTAAACTTTCATTTTCATTGATTTTTTTTCCATGCTTAGCTTCTCACTAATTTTATATCACCCATTAATGTCTGAGCAAAAGTACTGCAGCCTTTAACCCTCCAATGTTTGTGTTATTAAAATGTTTGAATCAGTTACAAAACTAGCATACTCTCTAATCTCATCACCAATTTCAAATCAAAAGGAAATATTCAATTAAATTTAAATTAAATTTATTTACAATCAGTACACAATACAACAATCTTCTCATCAGTAACAAATTGTGCAACACAAAAATGCGGATCTTGCAATGTGCATTAGCTAAAAGGTGTTGTCTAAGAATGTGCAGGAAAAATGGAAAATTGCTTTGCATTACCAAATAGAACCACAAGAGGTTGCCAAAATGTGTAGCTTCCCATGGCCAAAGAACTGTAGTGCAACCACCCCACTGTTTAAAAGCCAACACATTTCATTTTATATTGTCATCTGAAGACTTTGACACCACCTATACGAAAGCCAAAGGAAAAGCCAATCCCTTAAAAATTAGCTTGCTCTAAAAGAAACTTTTAACAAAAATCCATGTAATTTGTCGGGGTAAAACACAATTTTCCGCTCGAGTGAAAAATCAAAGAAACTGCAGATGCTGGAAATAAGAATAAAACACTGGATGACAAAGAGTTTGCTTCCTGAACACTTTTGGGTGTATTTTATGGATTTTGGGATGCAGATCATGAAAATCGCCTTTAAATTTTCCTATTACATACCATTTGTTTAGATATAACCTATTTTTGTGATTTATTGTCTTATTTTACGTCTACTTCAAGCATACAAATCCCTGAAGTGCAACATGTCGTTGAAAATTTGTTTTCCACATTTGCACTTGGACGTCTTCCCTGCTGATCTTGGTGCCGTCAGTGACGAACAGGGTGAAAGGTTTCACCAAAATATTGCGACCATGGAAAAGTGGTTTTCAGGGCATCTGGAATCCATCATGGCTGGCCAACTATTATTGGACACTGACACAATAGGCATCAGATGCTGAGTACAAACGAAAATCAGTAGCAAAACATTTTTAGGTCAATTGAACAAAAGCAATGAGTCGGCATCATTATGTGATTAAATATGCTAAATGCAATAAAAGTTCATTTAATGTTTCTCCGACTTCCTACGTGATGCAGCAAATCTGAAATTACCTTTGTGTTCAGCTTGACGTTGTCCATCATAATCCCCAAGGTTTTTTTTCAGGAAGCAAACCTTTTGGGGAAAAAAATCGTTGTCCAGTGTAATTACAGAAAATGAGGAAATATTCAGCAGGACCAAATGAAGAGAAACAGCTGACATGGCCAGGTTGAAGAGTCTAAATTGAAATTAGGAAGGAGACAATAGAAGCTAGTGAAGCTTCTGGAAAAGCTTGGGAGGGGGAAATGGTGGAATACAATCAGATGCCCATGGGACAAGGTTCATGATGAATGAGTGAATAGGAGCAGATAGATGGTGAGAACATAGACAAAAGTATAGACACAAGAACGCAGGAGTTATGAAATGCTGGCAAGGAACACATGCTCAGTAAATTGGGCTCGGCCTGCCCTCCCCTCCCAGTGAAAAGCAAAAAAATAAGAGTGGAGAGGGTGGAAAATCAACAAAAATGCTTAGCCAATATCACAAGGGGATGACTTATAATGACAGAAATCAAGTTACTTGTAGTTGAATTCATTATCATTTCAGTCTCATGTCCAGAAGGCTGCCACATACCTAGATGGAAGGTGAGGCGCAGCTCATCAAGTTTGCGTTGAGCATCATAAAATTTGCTACACAATAGTTGATTGTGTCATAACTCCACGGTTATGAACAGTGCACAATGAGCAGCAATAGACAATAACCACGTGTGTGTGTGTGTGAGTGTGTGTGTGTGTGTGTGTGTGTGTGTGTGTGTGTGTGTGTGTGTGAGTGTGTGTGTGTGAGTGTGTGTGTGTGTGTGTGTGTGTGTGTGTGTGTGAGTGATATACCAAAACCATTAGAGTCCAGGCCAAAATCTAGAAAGTTACTTCAAGCTTCAGTCTTTTAAATTCAGTGTTGAAGCGCAGGCCTTTGAAATTTGATACCCAGTATTAATGTTGAACTGACAGGAACACTAGAGTTGTGACTGCTACAGATTCATGAATTCTTCTTGCGTTGCCTTTGAAGAAATGTCCATCCACACAAGTTGTGGTCCTCTTGTAGGCAAGAGTCGAAATGGTCGGCCTCCATGAAGCTTCCAAGACCCTGGCACCGACCGGTCGGTCTCTTCAAGTAACTTCACTATCAGTCACAATCAAAATGAAGCTTCCCAAAAGACCCAGTCATTCACAAAGCATGCTTTGCCCTGAATTCCACAAAAAATGTCTGGCCACAAGAGCTGCTTCAAAGGGCTGCTTTCTCTCCAGCAGTCAGCATGGTTCTCCTTTGCAAAATTAGTGTCTTTGCAAATGTATCGAATTCTGGAACAGACTGTGTGTGACAAGGCTTCCCTCATTTCTTCCAATGTATCGGAATATACAGCTGGGCTGTGACTTGTGTTGTGCTTGTGTGAAATGTTAAATGTTAACTTTGACCATTCAGTCCCTCCTGTCTATACTATCCCTTACAATGATAATCCCATTTTGTTAAAATAGGAATTGTAATACCACTAGATTTTACACATGCAGTTTAGGTTTCCAATTGTGAAAAGCAAGCAGTTTGGCTTCATAATTATTTTTCCATAATGCATAAGATACATTATGCAAAGTTGAATCTTTCAAATGCAAATATAACCAATTAGCAACTCTTTTTCTTCTTAATTTTATCGATAAATCATAAGAACAAAAGAAATAGGAGCAGGAGTTGGCCATCTCGCCCCCATCAAGTCTGCTCTGCCATTTATTTGGATCATGGCTGATCTGATTGGCTCGTCTCCACCTACCTGTGTTTTCCCCATATCCCTTAATTCCCCTACTATATAAAAATCTATCCAACCTTGCCTTATATATATCTATTTATTTATTTATTGAGGTAGCCTCCACTGCTTCAAAAGGCAGAAAATTCGACATATGTCGATCTAAACACAGACCTTTTGCTGTTCCAGCTTCACAGATGTGTATGTGGATTGGCCTGGTCGCATGCATGATGCTTGAGTTTTAACCAACTCGCCCATCTACAGAAAAGCCGAAGATCAAGGTAGGTACCTCTTCCCACATGAAGTAGTTTATATACCCCACAGTACAGTGATGTATGGATGGATCAATCAATCAATGACAATGGTTAAACTGAAGGAATGGCTAACTGAGTCTACTTCATATTAGAGTCATGACAAGTCCAAGCGTCAGGTTCTATCCTGTTATTATAAAACAGTCACTAGAAAGCATTAATGAACTGACTGTTTGGGATTTCAATGGTTGTATTAAGTACTTATACATCTACATTGCTCTGCCCATAGAAATCCAAAACTGTTAATGGAGTGGAAATCCCCGTACATCTAATCGGAGACCCAGCTTACCCACCTCAGGAAGTGGCAGATTAAGGGGTTCACTAACCACCACGTACTCGATAAACATCAGAGTAGCTTTAGCTTCTGTTTGAGCTCGGCAAAGATGGTGGTACAAAATGCTTTCGGATGACTCAAAAGCCACTGGAGGTACCTGGCCAAGCGACTTGATATTTGTACCACTTTTGTATCAGATGTTGTTGTTGCCTGTTGTGTTCTACACAACATATGTGAAATCATCAAGGAACACTTCTTGCCAGAGCGGAACACTGAGCTGCCCAATCTCCCCCCGGAGCTTGAGCGAGTTGCTTATCAGGGTGCACATGCTCACAGTCAACAGACTATCCATGAGGCAATCATGCCCCTTCTGTAAGTAATTTAAGCAACCAAATAACAAGTTTTAGTTCATGTTTATTGAAAATGTCAGCTAATTGTAATAAACAGGAAACATGTAAACAATAAAAAGGTTTAATTCAACTGCATTTAACTATTTACAACTGTCCAAATATACAAAACACCAATAAGCATGTTCTAAAGTAGCAACTGTCACATCACTAGCAGCTGGAGAACGGAGGAAGGTGATTGGTGACTCATATGCCTTGTCTGTGGGTTTCATGCTGTCACTCTGCTGTGGTGCCAGAGAAAAGTACTGGCTACGGTGTACAGGATCGCAGTGCTGTCATGCAGGTGTTCGTTGCAATACAGTGGCAGCAGGAGGCAACATGAATTCAATCATTTCCTGTATGAGTGATGCCTGGAGCTCATGCTGGAAGTCCTTGAACATGTTGCCAAACCTATTCATTTCCTCAGCCTGCTTCCGTGCTGTAATCTCCACCTCTTGTGCCTGTGTCCTCAACCGCTCCTCAAGGGTCCTCTGGACCTCCAAGCAAAGATACTCCCTTTCCTTTTTATCATTAACCTATATTGTGAAAAATAGGGACTGAAAACTGAGCCCTCCGAAATTACACTGATAACAAGTTTCCAGTCACAAAAATACCCATCATTCTTTATACTTTCCTTCCTTCTACTGAACTAGTCTTGAATCCCCTTGTATTTTGCAAGTTTTTACTGATTTTACCAGACGACTATGTGAAAACTTGTCAAAAACCAATTTTATTGGGGGTTACATGATGCGAGGAGAGTGAAAGGAGGCAAAACCCTGGAACTTCCAGATCCACAAGGAAGATAAGCCAAGAAAAATATCAATATACTCATTAGTGGTGCAGGAAGACATCAAGAGCAGTAAGATGACAAAAAGAAATAAAACTGCCAGCAAGAGCAGCAAGGAATTGACTCCAATGCCAGGAGATCGATCTGAGGTGCCTCGTGGTGGGGAAAATGGTGGTATGCCTCGAGGCCCACTGTGGAGAATAATGTGAAGCCCATGTAGCCCACCCTGCAAGAGTCCAGAGGTTGAGGTAAAACCAAACTGGGGAGGGGAAGTAACGCTACCCCAAACTAGCAAATAAACGGCAGGAGCCCCTTGGAGTGGCTTGGAGTGTGGGGAACGAGAGCACAAGGTTGGGTGCTTTTGCATCAAGCGCAATGCATGCATTGCAGCTGGCAGGAGCAGAGGCAGCAGGGCGAAGCAACCAGGAAGCTCTGGAAGCGGCAGGCTCGAGGAGACCCAGCGTCGGAGACGCGATGACTGCGATGGCGACGGCAACAGCACTAATGAAAAAGATAGCCAGGAGTCCTGTAAAGTACTTGTTAGCAAGACAAATGGGAAAGGAGGGCTCGGAGCCCTCCTTGCACAATGTGTTGGAATCCTTGGGTCTCATAAAAAAGAAACAGTTCCAGGCAGTGGACAAGAGAGCCCAGGACATGGCCAAAAAATTGGACAAGGTGGGAGAATGGCAGAATTAGAGGACAGAGTGGGCACAAACAAGGGCAGAATAAGTAGGGTGGAAGATGAATTGGACACATTAGTGAGGGAGAGCGAATGTATCTGGGATAAATTGGATGTCCTGGAAAATTAGAGCCGTAGAAATAATTTAAAAATAGTGGGGCTGTGGGAAAGCACCAAGGGGAAGAACCCTGTGGGTATTTTCAGAGTTGAATCCCCAAAGTGCTGGGCTGGGACATATTGGGAGAGCGGGTGGAGGTGGAGAGGGCACACCATTTACACATTCCAAAACCATGCCCAGGGCAGAAACTCCGTTCGGTCCTGGTGAAGCTACTGCATCACCAGGAGGGGCAAAATATTTTGGGGGCGGCGGTGGCTGGTGCGAGAAGGAGGGGGTGGGCGATGGAACTAGAGGGGTATAAAGTATTTTTTACCCTGATATCAGCGCAGCGCTTTTAAAGTGCAGAAAAGAATTTGAACCAATCAAAAACTGATGAAACAAAAGGGATACGAGTGTGTCATTAGAAACCAGGCCACTCTGAAAGATATAGCACTTTTTTTTTCCAACTTGCATTGACCAAATTGCTGTACAAATCAAGGCAATCGATCGAAACTCATACAACTATCCACAGAACAATGTTATAAATGTGGAACGAGCTTCCGGGAGAAATAGTGGCGGCGGAGTCAATTGTATTATTTAAGAAAAGGTTGGACAGGTATATGGATGAGAAGATGGAGGGTTATGGGCATTGTGCAGGGAGGTGGGACTAGAGAGGGGTGTTTGGTTCGGTGCGGACTAGAAGGGCCTAATGGCCTTTTTCCGTGCTGTAATTGTTATGTTATGTTATGTTATATATAGGCCACTATTGCTGTGAATAATGTTGTCAGAGGTTAGGAACATTCAAAGAGTTTCAGACATTAAATGCTCATGACAGATGGTACATTTTTAACCTGGATTCAAAGCAGTTGAGGGAGGGGGCTAGTTTAATGGTTGGGGGAATGCTGTTCCAGTTTGAGGTCCGCAACCGCGAAAGCCAGGTCTCCCCTTTGTGTGCACTTAGTACGTGGAACAGCCAGGTGTCCTGTGGTGGCTGAGGAGGTGCTTTGCGGAGTTGATAAAGGGATATCAATTTCCCACGGAATTGCCAGTATACAGGGGAAAAAAATTAAAATGGGGATTAATATATGTCACCATAAACAACTGCTGCAAAATGCCCCCTTCACAGAAGAAGAAATAGGAAAAGCATTGAATCTGTTGCAAGTTGGCAAGTCTCCTGGGGAGGATGGGTTTCTCCCCAGAGTTTTCCAAAGAATTTAAGAATCTCCTGATGTCCACCTTTATGGATGTGGTGGATCAGGTGGTTGAAACTCATACACTGCCAGAATCCTTTTCAAAGGCAATTATTACAGTGATTCTTAAAAAAGATAGGGACCCATAAAAAACGCATTTCAATGCTGAATACGGACTTTAAGATACTTGTGAAGGCCCTGGCAAATAGATTGACAAAGCATTTTCCGAAGTTAACAAATGTAGACCAAGCGGGCTTTGTGCAAAAGATAGGCTGCAGATAATATAAGCAGACTGCTGAGTATCATACATCTGGCACAGTGAAGGAATGATCCCACTGTAGCCATGGCCCCGGATGCTGAGAAGGCATTTGATAGGCTAGAGTGGGACTTCCTGTTTAAAGTATTGGAGAAACTGGGGCTATGGCCAACTTTTATAAATTGGATAACGGCACTGTACCACGCGCCCAAGGCAAAGTGACCAATGGACAAATATCTCCAGCCTTCCCACTATCAAGATCTAGTTGTTTCCAGCTCTATTAATTTTTGGCTATAGAAGTGTTGGCTAAAGCCATACGACGGGATCCGGGCATCAAGGGGTTCAGAGTGGGCCAGGAAGAACACAAAATCAACCTATTTGCTGCTGATGTGCCGATATATCTGACAGACCCTGCAAGCTCGCTGACCAAGTTTCATTCTACTTTGGAGGATGATGGAAAAGTCTCCAGATAGAAGATTAATTGGGATAAGAATGAAATTATGCCACTTACAAAAGGGGACTATAATCATTTTAAAGAAAACAATCAATGGAAGTGGTCACAAAATGGGATCAAGTACCTGGGAGTCAGGGTGGACAATAATCGAGGACTATTATGAGCGGAGCAGCTTATGTCATTTGAACAACTTAAAAATAAACGAGGTATTATTCCACAAACTGATATTGATTGGGCTACACTTTGGCAGTGGAAGAAGGGCTGGAACACTGACTCCATGAAGTATCAAGGCATTGGAATGGGAAGTGGAGTTAAAATTGCAACAACCAGGAGTTAAGAATGGTCATTGCAGAGGAAAAATAACACTTGTTCTTGTACCTCATTCCTTACTACCATTCAGGAACATAAACAACCCTTCCAGCTGTGGCAAAGGTTCACATGCACATCCTCCAACATCATCCACTACATTTGGTGCTCCCGATGTGGCCTCGTCTACATCAGCAAGACCAAACGCAGGCTTGGAGACAATATTGCAAAATATCTGCACTCTGTCCATAGTGGCCACCCTGAGCTCCCAATGGCTCATCGTCATGTTGATGACTACAACTAAACTAATTGGGTGGTAATTAGTTGGAATAGATTTATCCTGTTTTTTATAGCAAACATAAACTGTAAATTTTCCATTGCAATTATATTGGAACAGCTTTGTTAGAGGCTTTCTTTATTCTGGAGCAAAGGCCTATAGTACATCAGCTGGGATTTTGGCTGCTCCTGTACCCCTTCCACAGCCATTCTTGATATCATGTGCAATGAACTGGCTGAACACATCAGAAACACAGAAATGGATTATCCACTCAACATTTCTGGCTGAACATGGTTAGGAATGTTTTACAACTCACATAATTGATAAAGCTATAAATGAGAATGGGAATGTACTTGGAGCCTCCTCCATACAATGGCTGTTTAATTGCCTGCCATCATTCACAACAAATAAGGCACCACTGCACAGCTCATATTTAACATTTTGGCACTGGCTATGTCTATTGCATCTTTTTTTAATACACAAATAACTTCAGAGAACTGGCATCTCATTTTTAGCTGTATCTCTGGCATGTCATCTTCACTTTTTTTTAAATTTTATTTTTGATTTTCATAGACTTGTATAAATTCAAATACACGATACAATCTCTTCCAACACCAGTATAGCATACAGAGTCCATTTTTATCCACCCCCCCCCCTAAACCTTGATACCACTAAGAGTAAAGTCATAAATTATACAGATACGAAAAACCAAATACCGGTGGAGTAAACGACCCCAACAGAAACCTAGGAAAAAGCCTAGGAGAGAGAATAAAAACATCCAGGGTAACCGAATAACCAAAGGTTATGAATCAAAAGAAAAAAAGACTACAGAGCACGTCGTCTGCGCCACATCCCGTTTCCTTGATCCTAATCGTTTCTCTGTTGGGACAGATTGTTTCAATACCCTTGATCCGAAGGGGAATAGTCATATCTGCAAACCAATAAACTTCAAATAAGGTTGCCACACTCTAACAAATGTGTCATATTTCCTCCTTAAATTGTATATGGTTTTCTCCAGGGGAATGCAACTCTGCATTTCCATATACCATCTTGTAGCGCTTAGTTGGGAGTCAGGCTTCTATGTGACCGCTATACATTTCCTGGCTACTGCCAAGGCCACCTTCACAAACTGAATTTGGTACTTGGACAGCTTAAAACTCATAATGTTTCCCTAAAGGTACAATTCCAGATCCTGTGAAAAATATACTTTTGTAATATTTTTCAGAATGTTCCCCAGGTCCTCCCTGAAGGGTCTCACCTTTGTGCAAAGCCAAGTTGAATCTCCACACCACACCTAAAGCATATTTCCAAGATTTGTGGTTTAGATTTATGTAGTTTTTGAGGTGTGACACACAAATGATGCAGGAAATTGTATGGAACTGAACTGTACCTGGCATTAATAACAGCTGTCAGGTTTGACCAATACCACTCACGGATTGTCGTGCCTGAGTCCGACTCCCACCTATGCAAGCCTGTCTTCGGGCTCTCTCTTTGGAATATGATAAACATTATAGAAAAAAATTTACTCACATTCCCCCCTCAAATTAGAATCTCCATGTCACTACACCCAGGCAGGGTCATAGATGGTCCCAATTTGTCCCTCAAAAAAAATCTTAGTTGCAGATAGCAGAAGAACGTTCTATTAGACAAATCATATTTATTCCTCAATTGCTCAAATGACATGAACTGTCCTTGCCCTCTGCACTCTTCAGTGAACTAGATTTGATCCCTAGCTTAAAACTAAGGGAGAGTGAGGGACCATGAGGTTCCAAACTGTAATGGGGTTCATTTCTGCGCTTCTGTGTCATCACAGGTGCTCAGTTTTTGACTAGCACATCTGAGTCTATTCCATTTAGCATTGGGTCTGATTTGATCAGTTTTGCCACTGTTGTATGTCCATCAGGTCTTGACCAGCTTGTCAAGTAATACTTTGTGATAGACATTAAAGTTCCATAGTCAGCACACACTTGCTACTATAGTGGACCTTCCAAATATTAATCAACCTGAAGGGACAGTGATCCATCAGTTAAGGTAAGTTAGTAATTTACTTGCCTACGTTTGGCCTGATGCCTTGAGAATTCACGGTGTCATCATTCCAGCCCTTCTTCCTCCTATCTGCATGCAGATGGTGGGTTTGTCCAATTCGTGGCATACGAAAGAACTAAGGACTGTAATAAATGTTATTGCTCAACAAGTCTGCAGGACAGCTCTACCAGCTTAGACACATGTCCTTGGACGTTTTTGAAGAGAACTTTGCTGAGTGGACTGAGTGGAAAACAATTTTATGCACGTTTTATTCTTTCTCTATTTCAACATTGCAGTTAGTATAAAATGAGAGGCTTCTTAAGCCCTATAGAAGATAGATAACACATTTTTTTTAGTCAAGATTATTAGTTGAATTTAAATTCCTCAACTGCCATGGGAATTGAAATTGACCTCTAAGTTGTCTGTCAAGGCCTCTGGGTGATTGGTCCAGTACCTTATCTATTATGCCACCCTTTATAGAGCATGGACTCATAAAGCATGGAAACAAGCCCTTTGGCCAAACTTGTCCATGCTGACCAAAATGTCCCATCTGCCTGTGTTTGGCCCATATCCCTCTAAATCCATCCTATCCATGCATCTAATTTTGTCTTCAATATTGCAATAGTACCTACCTCAATCACCTCCTCTGGCATCCCAAACCATACACCCACCTGCCACTGTGCAAAAGTTACCATAAGATACAGGAGCAGAAGCAGGCCCTTCGCCATTCTATCATGAGCTGATCCATTCTCCCACTCAGCACTTCCCTGCCTTCTTCCCATAACCTTTGACATCCTGTCTATTCACATGCCATAGAAGACAACAGACTCATCAAGGCAAATAGCGCCTTTGGAAGACTACACAAAAGAGTCTGGAAAAACAACCACCTGAAGAAACACACAAAGATCAGAGTGTACAGAGCCGTTGTCATACCCACGCTCCTGTTCGGCTCCGAATCATGGGTCCTTTACCGGCATCACCTACGGCTCCTAGAACGCTTCCATCAGCGCTGTCTCCGCTCCATCCTCAACATTCATTGGAATGACTTCATCACCAACATCGAAGTACTCGAGCTGGCAGAGTCCGCAAGCATCGAAACCACGCTGCTGAAGACCCAACTGCGCTGGGTGGGTCACGTCTCCAGAATGGAGGACCATCGCCTTCCCAAGATCGTGTTCTATGGCGAGCTCTCCACTGGCCACCGAGACAGAGGTGGACCAAAGAAGAGGTACAAGGTCTGCTTAAAGAAATCTCTTGGTGCCTGCCCCATTGACCACCGCCAGTGGGCTGATCTCGCCTCCAACCGTGCATCTTGACGCCTCATAGTTCGGCGGGCAGCAACCTCCTTTGAAGAAGACCGCAGAGCCCAGCTCACTGACAAAAGACAAAGGAGGAAATACCTAACACTCAACCCCAACCCACCAATTTTCCCTTGCAACCGCTGCAACCGTGCCTGCCTGTCCCGCATCGGACTTGTCAGTCACCAACGAGCCTGCAGCAGACGTGGACATACCCCTCCATAAATCTTCGTCCGCGAAGCCAAGCCAAAGAAAGAGTAGCAAATTCTAGAGCTTAACCCCTCTCTGGCAAAAGAAATTCCTCCATATCTCTGTTTTAAATGGACACCCTTCAATGCTGAAGTTGTGCCCTCTTGCCCTTGACTCTCCAAGCATGGGAAACAAGTTGCCACATCTACACAGGCTGTGATGCAAACAGTCAGTATACTTTCCACAGTGCACCTACCAAAGTTTGACAGAATATCTGATGATGTCAAATCTCTTCAGACTCCTTACAAAGTAGAGGCAATATTCCCTTGAGGTGCTGGCTTCAGAATCACCAGAAGTGGGATAGTCAGTAGCTCAGGAACAGTTTGTGGAAGGGACTGATATCAATGGCTTTCATTTAAGGAAGAAAATTTGTTCATCTATTGTTAGATGTTGGAAAAGCAGCAGTCAGGCAATTTAGGGACACTTGAGAGGTTAACTGTTTTGTTTTTAAATGCCTCCATTAGACACCTTCAGTTCACGATAACTCTCCTGTTAAAAATCCTATGTCTGGTATCACCGTGGCAATATCTATCCTGCATACTCAGTTACATCAATGCACTTTCTGTGACAAGGTGTCCTGAACTGTGTACCATACCAAAATTTAGCTGAATGTATTGCATGCATTTATTACATCTTTTATTCTTGCACTCAGTGATGCTTTTAGGAAATCTAAATGCTGACTTAGCCTTAGATGATTTAATTTCTTTGACATTTTAAAGGAAATAGCATTTATATTTCTTAGGGCCAGGTATTATTGTGTTGTCATTGGCAGGTGATAAATAGCTGTGGATGTCAAACAGAATGAAGACATTGCTGTCCTGAATCAGAGGAACATGAAGCTGAAGAAAATGCCAGCACAGCAATGGAAGCTGCCCTGTAGTGTAAAGGGATGGTTTTACTCGTGAATTACTGCAAATGCTCAATGTGAACAATGGCAGAAAATCACTGTTAAATTTGAACCTCATTCTAAATTTTGACATTGCGATATGAAGAAAACATTTTGATTGGCAATGTTAATTGAAACCACAACATGTCAGTTTCTTAAAAAGAGGTGGAAAGAAAGTGGCATTTAGCATTTAAAAACAAAAGCAGGTCATGAGGCACTGCTTTGCAATCAGAATAACAATCTCCACTTGCCAGGAAAATTAAAACTTTTGCTCTGAACAGTTCGAACCATTTCAATCACAAGTTTAAAAAGTTACATCCAGGTAGAATATTTAAAAGCCAAAGAAGCAGGACATCGTAACCAAAGTGAAATTACAGATGCACTGTCGATCTTTTAATTTAATTTAGAAATTCAGCAGGGGTTGCATGCCCTTCCAGCCCATGAGCTCATGCCACCTAAATACACATATTAACCTACAAACCCTGTACGCTTTGGAGCTTTTGGCATATTGGCCTTCAGAAATCAAAGTATTGAGTATAGGAGTTGGGATGTTAAGGTAAAGTTGTATAAGACCTTGGTAAGGCTAAATTTGAAGTATTGCCTACAGTTTTAGTCTCCTAAATACAGGAAAGATGTCAATAAGATTGAAAGAGTGCAGATAAGATTTACGAGGCCCAGACTTCACGAATTGAGTAACAGGGGAAGGCTTTATTCCCTGGAACCTAGAAGAATGAGGGGAGATTTGATTGAGGTATTTAAAATTTTGATGGGTATAGATGTAGGTAGACTTTTTCCAAACAAATCAGAGGACATGGGTTAACAGTGTAAGTGGAAATGTTTAGGGGGAACTTCTTCACAGGGAATGGTGGGAGTGTGGAACGAGCTGCCAGCTGAAGAAGTGAATGCAAGCTCAAATTTAATATTTAAGAATTTGAAACAGGTGCATGGATGGGAGAGGACTGGGTGGAGGTCAGTGGAACTAGGCAGAAAAATAGTTTGGCACAGACTAGAAGAGCTAGAGGGCCTGTTTCTGTCCTATAATATTCTATGGTTCAAATTTGGATTTCCAAAGTCCATCACTTTACATTTTCCCAAATTGAACTCCAGCTGCCACTTCTCCATCCAACTCTTTTCTTTCTTTCTTTGGCTTGGCTTCGCGGACGAAGATTTATGGAGGGGGTAAAAAGTCCACGTCAGCTGCAGGCTCGTTTGTGGCTGACCAGTCCGATGCGGGACAGGCAGACACGATTACAGCGGTTGCAAGGGAAAATTGGTTGGTTGGGGTTGGGTGTTGGGTTTTTCCTCCTTTGCCTTTTGTCAGTGAGGTGGGCTCTGCGGTCTTCTTCAAAGGAGGCTGCTGCCCGCCAAACTGTGAGGCGCCAAGATGCACGGTTTGAGGCGTTATCAGCCCACTGGCGGTGGTCAATGTGGCAGGCACCAAGAGATTTCTTTAGGCAGTCCTTGTACCTTTTCTTTGGTGCACCTCTGTCACGGTGGCCAGTGGAGAGCTCGCCATATAATACGATCTTGGGAAGGCGATGGTCCTCCATTCTGGAGACGTGACCCATCCAGCGCAGCTGGATCTTCAGCAGCGTGGACTCGATGCTGTCGACCTCTGCCATCTCGAGTACATCGACGTTAGGGGTGTGAGCGCTCCAATGGATGTTGAGGATGGAGCGGAGACAACGCTGGTGGAAGCGTTCTAGGAGCCGTAGGTGGTGCCGGTAGAGGACCCATGATTCGGAGCCGAACAGGAGTGTGGGTATGACAACGGCTCTGTATACGCTTATCTTTGTGAGGTTTTTCAGTTGGTTGTTTTTCCAGACTCTTTTGTGTAGTCTTCCAAAGGCGCTATTTGCCTTGGCGAGTCTGTTGTCTATCTCATTGTCGATCCTTGCATCTGATGAAATGGTGCAGCCGAGATAGGTAAACTGGTACATCCTGCTAAAACCTACAACAATCTTCTACACAATCTGCAGCACCTCCAACCTTGGTATCATCTGCAAACTTACTGACCCATCCCTTCATTTCTTCGTCCAAGTTATTTATAAAGATCACAAAGAGCAGGAGTCCCAGAACAAATCCCTGCAGAACCCCACTAATCACCGATCTCCAACTCGAATATGTACCACCACCCTCTTCCTTCTGCAGGCAAGCCTATTCTGAATCCACACAGCCAAGGTTCCATGGATCCCACACCTCATCACTTTCTGAATGAGCCTAGCATGGGGGACCTTGTCACCATTTTATTAAAATCCATCCCTCCACAACATCCTTTCTGTAGCTGCCACTCCCCCGGACCTTTATACCTCCCTCTCATCCTTCTGAAACATCTAAATTATGGAACATGGATCAGCCAAGTCTCTTTTATAGCCACAACATCATAATTCTATGTTCTGATCCATGCTTTAAGTTCAGTATTTTATTCTTAATACTTCTCACTGTGAAGTAAACAAATTTCAGCCCATCCGACTGCATTTATGGTCTATCCACTGCCTGTCTTTCCTCACGGTCTCATAAAACATTGTTTGTACATTTCCACCAATTGCTCCATCATCTGATGTAACACTCTGACCCCTACCACCAGGCTGAGCTAATTTAAACTCTCCCCAACAGCTCTAATACATCTGCCCTCACTCAGGGTTATTGGTCCCTCTCAGGTTCATATAATCTGTCCCTTTTGTACAGGCCATAATCCTCCCCAGAGGAAATACCACTGATCCACAAATCTGAACCCCCAGCTCACTGCACCAACTCTTCAGCCATAACTCCCTTTCAGCTTCCTTTCCAATTCCCTCTTCACTCTCCAGGACCTCACCCCTTTTCCCATCTATGTCACTGGTTCCAATGTGTACTACAAATCTGTCTGCTCCTTTCTCAAGAATAACACGAGCATGATCTGAGACATCTCTGACCCTGACACCTGAGAGGCAACGTATCATATGAGAGTCTCTTCCTCAGAATCTCCCGTCTGTACCCCAAAGCAATGAACCTCCTGTCACAATTCCTTTTCTCCTCTCTACTTCACCCTTCTGAACCACAGACCCAAATTCTATCCCAGAGACCTGGCTGCTGCAGCTTTTCCCTGGTAGGTCATCTCCCATCAACGCGTCCCCACCCCTCCCCCGCCACAGTATCAAAAACAGTATGCCTATTACTGAGAACAGCCACAGGGGCTCCTGGTACTGACTGTCCATTTCCCTTTCACCCAGTTACCAGCCTCCTCCAGAGTTCATCTTGCTTCATTTCCAGAATGAGAGCTGTAAGGAGATCTCAACATATATGATCCTCTAACTCTTAGTGACTAGTGGTCCACAGTCTACACCCGTTAAGGTGACTCCTTTTCGGTTCTTGATTTCAACTCGCACAATAGATATCCAGCAATATCCTTGTGTCCCCTCTTCTACTCGCACTGTTCCTGTCACAGACCATTGAGCTGGTAGTCCTGGTCTTCCTTAACCACATTTCCATGATGGCTATGATATCCCATCGTTCTATACCTATCCTCATCCTATGATCTTAAAGCTGCTTAAAGCAGCTTCTTATTTTATAATAAACATAAATTATTACTTGCCCCAATAATTTAAAAAATCGGTGGTGCTGTAGAACTGCTGCGACCACAGTGCTGCCGCAGATGCAGACTTGGGGAGAGCGGGGAGTGGAGACCCAGCACTCCCCAGCGGGTTCTTACTGCCCAATCCTTCTGCCAACAGCTGTAGACAGGTTTTAAATAATCTGTTAAAGGACCTGACAGTGTTTTAGTTAAAATCCTGTGACTGCAGGATCTGGACCCAAGATGACAACACCTGGCCCATGGGATTGCACACTGGCAGAACAGCGGACTGGCACAGGGCACCAGTAACAGGGAGAACACCCCCCCAATGAGAAGCGGAAGAGACCACAGTGGCAGACCAGCGAAGAGGTCAGCAGCTAAAGGAAACACACATGCAATGAGCTGTTGGTGACTCGCAGGCGAGGAACCCATATAAGCTGCAGGCTGCTGGAAACTGGCACATGAGAATGAAGTGTCAGAACCAGGATTTGAGAGGATGCTGAGGGCAAGAAGTGTTCCGGAAGGGTCTTGGCTCTCAAAGCTTCCTCATCGGGTTGGAGGTTTGGATCTGGGTTCAGGTTGCTGATGGTTTGAATTGAACTGGAGTCTTGTCCGACTGCAGAGACTATGGGAGTGCTGGAGGTGAATCCACTGATACTGGTGACTTCGAGTGGACTCTCATTTGCTTCTCTCTCACTGACAGCCAATGGCGAATCTTTATCTGCTTTATGACAGACTGAAAGCAATTTTGTGTAATATATTTCTGTTTTATTACATAATAATAATAAATAGTATCTCATCTAAGTGTCCATCATTCTGTTCTGCTTCAAAGCAGTTTCTTTGTCTTCCTTGCTCTTCTTAATCTTTTCAATCCTCTCTTCATCTTGGCTCCCAACCTCCTGCCAGACTAATTTTAAGCCTCATTGGTCAATGTAGCTAATTTTCCCGCCAGATCAACCTTTATGTAGAGGTCACCTTTGCTCCAGAAGAGATCTCAACTGTTTAGCCATGTGTACATGCACTCTATGTGATCCCCTATTAAACACAAGAGGGCATAGATTTAAGTAAGGGGCAAGACACTTGGAAGGGATATGCAGGGGACCTTCGTTATTGAGAGGTGGCAATTGCCTGGAATGCACTGCGTGGCAGAACAGTTGAAGCTGGGCTGATGACAGGATTTAATAAAAAAAATGATGAACGCTTGAATCATTTAGCCATAGAAGAGTGGATGAAGTGCTTGAAGATGTGATTAATATGGAGAAGTGCCCATGAGTGGACTGGACATGTTGGGCCGAATGGTTTCCTTCATCCAATACAATTCTGCAACTCAGTTCAGTGAAGTAAGATATCAAGCAACACCATGGCCATAGTCAACTTATATGCACAGGCTTCGACTTGCACATAGGTGCAGTATATTGCCTGACACAGAAATAACTGGCAATTTTGTGGTGAGCACATGTGACAAAAGGAACCACAGATATTAGTATCTGGAAAGCATATGAAGCCAACAAATTGCTGTGTCTGACAAAAGCAAAAAAAAGATGTTCAAGCCAGACTCCATCTTTTAACTTTATCATGAACTCATGGGAAGAGAAAAAAAAATCAAAGTAACTAACCAAAATTAAACTTCCACACCTCATCCATACAGATTTTAGACATAGGTGTTCTATGAATTCAAAAATATCAACTCTGCACAATAAAAATATGTACATTCAACAGTACAGTTTTCCCACATGGCAGGTTTCATTACTTTGTAAATTTTCTCACAATGAAAGAAGTAACAAGTTAACTAAATTCAAAATTTCTTTTGTCAAAGTAGCTTTCGCAGTTGCTGAGAAGAATATTGCAATTACTTGGATGTCGGACTCTCCCTTACTCAGAGCTCAACAGAGAAAATTACATACGATCTAAAAAACAAGTATGATACGTTTGTCAGAATATGGCAGCCATATTTGGACCCAACAGGGGCCCAATTATAATAACAGCTGCTGCTACAATATAAACAGATGTGATAGTATAAATGTGAGCTCTGACGGTGAGTGGATTTATATTTTGTAGGAAGGGGGTGAGGAGGGAGGGGGGAGTTATTTTTTAGATGAAAAATACAAATCATAATATAATGTGATATTGAAGATTTACAATGTATATTTATTTTTAAAAATTCAAAAAAAAGACTGAGAATGTCAAGAGAAGCTACTGTAAAGAAAGATGAAGGACTTTTTGTTTGGAGGTGGAAAGGTGCAAGAGTGAAACTCCAAGAAATAGAGGAAATGCGGGAGATGCAAAAACACACAGAAATTCTGTAGGAACTCAGCCGGCCTCACGGCGTCCATTGGAGGTAAAGATATATTACAGATGTTTAGGGCCTGAACCCTTCTTCAAGTTATAAGCAAATATCAGGCAAGCATCTTAATTAAAGACAAGAGATTAAGATTTGTTCACCAAAATTGCGTGGCCACCAATTTCAATTCCCCTTCCCATTCCCTTGCTGACATGTCTGCCCATGCCCTCATGCACTGCCAGACTGAGACCACCCATAAATTGGTAGGACCAACACCCATCTTCCATCTGGGCACCCTCCAACCGGATGGCATTAACTTTGGCTTCTCCAGTTTAAGTGAAACACCACCCCCCAACCATTGTTTCCCCTCTCCTTCCTTCTAATTTTGTCTCTCTCTTCCCTTTTCCTTCTTTCTCTTTTCACAGATCCAAAATCAATTCTCACTTTTCATTTTATCATATCCAATTAACATCTTTTGGCTATTTGGTCCGGACTCCTTCCCCTGCCATTATTCCGCCTTAATCTCTTGTCTTTAATTAAGATGTTTGCCTGATTTTTTGCTTATGCCTTGAAGAAGGGCTCAGGCCCAAACATCAGAAATTTATTTTTACCTCTAATGGACACTGCGAGACCGGCTGAATTTCTCCAGCATTTCTGTGTGTTTTTACTACAATCTTCAGACTTTTATATTTCAAAAAATGTGGGAGATGGCTCTTTTGACCACGTTAGGAAAAAAATGACAATCTACTTAAGAGTTTGTTGCTTTATATTGTTAGGCATTGGCTACAAGTGGAGAATTCTCCATATTCCCCTCAATTATTGATGCATCATATAATTTTTTTCTCCAAAAATTATACTTGAACATTCACTAGCCAATAGTTTGTTTATTGCATAAAGAATCTAAAATTTCAATTAAAAAAATCTTTATACAGTACTAGCTTTTTATTGCCTGAAGGGTTAAGCAAGACAATTGGTTACAGCTGGGAAAAAAAGACATAGTTATTTTAACTGTTAAGTTGGACCCATCACGAGCCTGACGGTAGATATCAATATTTACTTTTACTGTCAGCACTTCTTTCTTCAAACAGAATAGGTGCCTCAGTCAGGGCAGATGATTCATTATATGCCCTAGGTTCCACCTCAAAGAATAATTCTTATCTGCAAAAGCCTGAGGTGAAAGAATTTTAATGTTGTCCAAGATAAATCCTGATTTATAGTCAATCATAAACTAACGGTAAATTCTAATGTGTGAGCAAACTATTTGAAACTTGACAATGGGACAGTTTTACATCAAATGCAAAGAGCTTTATTAATTGGACTGCTGGGTTGAATGATAAGGCAGAGTGCAAAAGCACAATAACTGGGTTGTCTAAATAAGCATAACATGATAAAATAATCTGACAGAATACCTCTTGATCCAAAATGTTCTTTGTCATTGGTTCATGATATTGCCAGTCATTCAGTGAGAGAAAATTTAATTTAGAAGATAGATTTGTATCAAATCATATGGAAAGTCTCACAGTTAAAATATAAAAGTCATAACATGAAAAAAATAAACCTGCTTTAATCTGCACTATTTTGCTCAACATGTCTCAGACACAAATCACAATATAATATTAAAATACCAGTAGATTGTTTTGAATGACTGTCTTTCTAGTGTCCATCTGAGATGACTTCCAAGACATGTGGTAAACATACAATATTCACTCCTGACAATTGCAGAATCAATTCAGTTATTCTATTGCTGAGCTGTTTTAGACCAATTACTATCTGGACATGGTCCACTTATGTACCCGGTCCACTTATGCACCCAGTATTCAATGCATTAAGCACAAGTTGACCAATATTAAACCAGTTTGAAGATGCTGTAGCTGGACTCCACACATTGGCGTCTGAAGCAATACATAAATTCAGCTTTACTTCAGTGAAGGCCAGATCTCCACATTTGTGCCGAGATCCTAGTATTTGGCACTCTGATGTAAATGTGTCATTAGATTTATATCAGTGGTGGTGCAATATTCGACCTTAGCATTTTACATAAAAAGCTAGAAACCTATATTATTGCTTGCTATACCTTGATCTTTGGGGTGAAGATATCATTGAATGGTATAAATCAACACAGGTCCACAGACAAAAGGAAAATTCAAGGCCCTGAGCACTATAAATTTGCCAAATTCATGGCAGCCTCATGTAAATCAACCAACTTTCTTTTGAAAGCACAATGAGTTACAGATTTAACAATTAAAAACATTTGTCTGATTCTCTTTTGAACACTGTCTTCTCCTGCCGCATTTGAGATGAAATTTACTTGTCTGGTAAGATTCAAGTTCAACCTACAACATATCATTCTCAGACATTACCATAAGACATAGGAGCAGAATTAGGCGAGACATCCTATCAAGTTTGCTCGGCCATTCGAGTCTTGGCTGATGTAACTTTCCTCTCAACCTAATTTCTTAGTCTCCCTTGCTGATGTAAAATACTCCTTATCCTCAGGCCTACTGTCATTTCTGGCATCTTCGTAGCTTCTTTTGAAATACTACTATCTTTAATTTATTTTCCAATTGGATTATTTATAACATATTTTTTAAATCTAGTATTCTTTCTTAAAATACTGGCCATTGCCTATCATCATATTTTTAATGTAGTTTCCCAATTAATCACAGGTAATTTGCCCTTAAACAATGTAGGTAAAATTGTCCTTTTCAATGAGCCAATAAATTTATGATGGAAGTGGGGTAATGGCAAAATACAGAAAATGTTCATCACAACTTCAGGAAACCCCCATCCCCATTTGGTTCCACGGTTTCCATCTCTGCTTTACCTACACCTGTGCTTGTTTTTGTCTTCTCTCTTTAACCTTTCTTCACACACCCTGTCTCTCTCTGAGTGGTCTCTCCACCTTTCATACCTTCTGGTCTATAACTTCAGCCCCCTCCTCTAGTTTCTATCCCCCTTCATGTAGGTAATCGCTCTTCAGTCTTGACACAGGATTCCGACATTAAACATTGACTCCCAGTGGATGCTATCTGACCCAGCTGAGATCTTACAGCAATTCTCTGTGTGGTACTGAAAGAGGAACCATTTTGCTGAACAACAGAGTTCCATTCACAAAATCTTCCCTAAGCTTTCTGCCACGTTACTTCTCTACTGCACTCTGCATTTGGCACCCGGCAGTTACTACGCAAGCTTGACCTACAGCGACTCATATTGCATTTATGTCAAGTACACCCTCAGCATTGCATTACCTGCTCCATTACGTAGAACATTACAGCACAGTACATGCCCTTCAGTTCACGGTGTTGTGCCGAACAACGTAAACCTACTCCACAACAAGCTAATCCTTACCTACTTCCCAACTACAGCCCTCTATTTTTCTTACATCCACGACCCTTTCTGTTTCATAAGACCATAAGATACAGGAGCAGAAGTAGGCCATTCAGCCACTGAATATGCTCTGCCATTCTATCTTGAGCTAACCCATTCTCCCACTCAGCCCCACTCCCCTGCCTTCTCCCCATAACCTTTGATACCCTGACTATTCAGATACCTATAATTTTCTGCTTTAACTATACCCAATGACCAGGCCTCCACAGCTGCACATGGTAGAAAATTCCAGAGTTTCACCACTCTCTGGCTAAAGAAATTGCTCCACATCTCCGTTTTGAATGGACACCCTTCCATCCTGTTGTGCCCTCCTGTCCTAGACTGCCATGGGAAACAACTTTACCACATCTACTCTGCTAGGCCTTTCACATTCAAAATACTTCTATGAGGTCCCCCTTCATTCTTCTGAACTCCAAGGATTACAATCTAAGAGCCATCAAACATATGCTAATCCATTCATTCCAGGAATTGTTCTTGTAAACCTTAGCATCGGAGTTTTAATCTTGGATGAGCACACATGACTGGGAACTCCCTTACTATTTTGTTTGGCGATTATGGGTCATAATTAGGAAAATTATTTTCTAATCTCCATTTTCTCTGGGCCATTCAGCCTGCAAACAAATGCACATTAGGCACGGTGAATGATTTTTCAAGCTCCCGACAGTACAAACTTTGATATCAGAAAAGTAACATTACTCCTGGTGTTACTAAGAGTCAAATTACAAGAAATAATCCATGTGACGCACATCTAGCTCTGGTTTAATCGCTTCATTTGAATATCAATAGAAAGATAACCGACATTGATTTCAGAACATTCTTGCTTGATTTTCCTGCCTGCGTGCCAAAATCAATATAAGGGATATATTGCTGTGCTCACTGTGCAGAATTTAGGAAATTGGACATATCACAAATGAAGAAAATAATTGACATGTAATATCAGAAAGATGTACGACAACGATTTGAATTTTACCTGTTTATAAAGAGAGAAGAACAAAATCATTTTTTTCATCCTCTGTCCCTTTTTTTGATGTCAGCCATTCTACTTCTTTAGATACATTTACTAAGCTGTTCTTAATTGTGTTGCCACCTCAGGTCACATTTTAGAAATCAACTTTTAACCTTTATCCGCCTGTAGTTTTCGAGAACTTCATACGAATAGTAATAAGAATATAATAATAATTATTATTATATGAACAGAAAGTACAAAATTTGAATTTCAAAAGCAAAATAAAAGACCCTGAGTTTGCTGAGCACCTTCACCCTGTCCTCATCAGTGACAGGGATATACCAATCTCGAACCACTTTCATTCCACGCCCCGCTCCCATGCTCACATTTCTGTCCATGATGTCATGTACTAACCCACCAAGACCACCCGTAAATTGGAGGAACAATACTTGATTTTCCATCTGAGCACTCTTCAACCGGATGGCATTAACATCAACTTCTCCAGTTTCTGCTAGTCTACTCCCCATTCTCCCTCCCTTCCCTTAGTCTTCTTTCATCCAGCTCTCCACCCCCTTCCCTCTCCATTCCCAGAGCCATCTATCCTCCCCCTGCTTGATAGTGTGCCCTCCCTCTCTTATCCACCTATTACCTCCTGCCTTTGGGACTGTGCTCATCCCTCTGCCCTACTATTTTGTTTGACACCTGCCGACATTTTTCCACACCTTGATGAAGAGTTCAAGCCCGAAACATCGGTTCTGTATCTTTATCTCTGCTGTATAAAATACACGGTTTGACCAGTTGAGTTCCTTCAGCGTGGTGTCTTTACCTGAATCAATAAATCTAATTATCCCATTAAAACACTTTATCCTATCAGTCCTGGGAGTTGAGCAAGAGAGGGAGAGGTGATGGCCAGAATAATATTCTACTCTAATAAGTTCTCAGAATCAGAATTGATTGTCATGAACAAGTCATGAAATTCGGTGTTTTGCGGAAGCGTCAGAGTGCAAACGTTCAGATTGATTCCTTTATCGGGAATCCTTGGGGGACAATGTGTTCTGAATTTGGAATTTTTCCGGATTTCAGAAAGCCAGATTTAAGCCCACCCGAATTGTGCTTCAATATCCCCCCACCCCCTTCCAGTCACCCTGCCGTCTCCCCCCAACCCCCTCTCCGGCCAGACTCGCGCTGCTGGTCTACCCTCTTTGCCCGTCCAACTCGCGCTGCCGCCTCTCTCCCCACTTGCTAGATTTTGGAGCTTTCTGGATTTTAGATGTCCGGATAAAGGATCGTGTACCTGTATAACCATCTTACAACATTACTATAAATAAAAAAATAAAAATAGTAGTGATATGATATGAAACTGCCAACAAATGGGGAAAAATCAATATACAAATTTGAACAGTTCTACCCTATGGTGTTTTCACGTTTCTGCTGTGTAAGCACTTATGAATGATCATACAGATTATGCAATTTATTTATCACAAATTCCAAAATACGATCAACTGACCCTATCAAATAGGAATAACAACATCTTAACAGAATAGAATATTACAAGCTCACGCTTTATTTAGTGTGACTGTCATTTTAAAGATTAGTGCAAATTGCAACCATTCAAAGCTTGTGTTGAAATGGAGTGCACCGTTAAGTATTGACTATAATCAAAGTGATGCTCTGGAAGAAGAACCAAGTACAATGGTTGTTTATTCAGGAAAAACAGATGGTGAGAGTGAGTCGTGTAATTAGGAGTCATGTGATTGAGAAACTTCAAGAAACAAGATTCAGTATTGATCAGTCATTAAATGAACACAGACGTGGAATGATTCTGTGTGAAATGGACAATTCTGCTGGTTCTCTTTGTCAGGGTTATTATTGGTCATTTTGATTGACCCATATCTGGGTAAAGGAAACAGGAGAATTCCTGCATTGGATTGTGACCATTATGATAGTCATTTCGACTGACCCATGCCTGGGTTTTGGAAGCATCATGGAAGACACCTATTTCATTTTGTTTCGTTTCCCCTTTGCAAGGAAAAGGGAAGTTCATATAAAAGAAATTTCTCTGACAAGGAATTCATCAAGGATTTGTGAGTTTTTGGCAGTCTGATCACCTAGTCTCACATCCTTTGTGATTACTTCTGTGAAACAGTTTAAAAGTCTTAGTTTCAATACAGGATTTCTAAGACGAAACTTTGAATTGACTTTCCAGTATTGTGCCTAAACAGTAATGGTTTGGGTTACCCCCTCCCCCCATGACCCCACACACACACACACACACACACACATATATATATATATTTGCGCATAGTTGGGGTTAAGTTAACTAATGTGTTATATTCTTAGAAGTTAATAATAAATATATTGTTTTAAAAATAACACTGTCTTGGTGAATTTCTACTGCTCCTGGTCTGTGTCATAACAAGAGATAAACAGCGCTCAAAATTTATCCTTGCATCCTAATCTACACCATGAATTAGGAACAAAAGAAAATTATTTAGCTAAGATCATCCAAGTCAGCGAAGCTTATAGAAACCATTTTGACAAATGCAGCTTAAACTCTTCTAACATTTACAACTACCATGCAGCCACCTTGAAAAACAACTGATAAACATTTTTCCATTGGAGGAAACAATTAAATCCTGGCAAGTTTGGAACTGCCAGAAAATTCAGGAAAAATGCTCATCTATCAGAATCTAAATTACTTCAATAATGGGATAAACATTTATAAAAGTCTAATTTTATAGGCCTGCACATTGTTATGATACAAAATGTTTTAATCATGTACAACCCAGGGATATTTCTGAGCTAAGAAGTACATGTTTAATGCAAACCATTCAAACTGTCAGGATTATCACAGGAACAAAAACTTACCTGGCAGATGAACCAAATTGCAACAAGCACATGTGCATTTTGCCAAATGTGCATGTTACTTGTTTTTCCAGGGTTTATTATGTTGTAAGTATGTAAGGGTGATATAAAATTCAATTGTGCACAATTCATTTTGACTGAATATAATCACAAAATTGCAATTGGTTCTATTAGGTTACATTCAAGCAATACCTAACCAAGCATAAAATTATGCAAATCATCAGAAATTACACTTTTTTTGTTCGAGGTAACTCCCAATAGAGATTCACCTGATGATAAAGTACCATAATATTTACATGCCTCAAACATTGAGTTTCAAACATTGGTCATGAAAGTCCAAAGTATATATAAATACTTGTCCATGTGTAAAAAAAAAAGGCTATTTTGCAATATCTGAGTGTTTAAAACAAAAGCTGGTTTTTGAAAAAAATCCAAACGCAAAGGCATTTTGGTGAAATATGAGAGCAGTATTCAAAACAAAAAAACAGCATATCAAAAACAAGCCAGTTTTGTAAAATATGCATGTACAAAATCACAACAACATTGGGCCTGTTACAAAATGTATGTGGATGATTTAAAATAAAATCCAAGGCAATGCTTGGCTTAAAAAAAGTGCACTGTTTATAAAAAGCTCAGAAAATGATATGGCTGTCATTTCCAGAATATGCATCCATATAACATATAACAATTACAGCACAGAAACAGGCCAATTTGGCCCTTCTAGTCCGCACTGATCCAAGTACCCTCCTCTAATCCCATTTACCAGCACTCTGCCCATATCCCTCCATCCCCCTCCCATCCAACTCTTTCTCAAATAACAAAATTGACCCTGCCTCCACCACCTTAACCAGAAGCCCATTCCACACAGTAACCACTCTCTGAGCAAAGAAGATCCCCGTCATGATACCCCTAAACCTTTGCCCGTCAACTCTCAACCCATGACCTCTTGTATCCATCTCTCCTACTCTCAATGGGAAAAGCCTTTCCACATCAACTCTATATATCCCTCTCATTATCTTAAACACCTCTATCAAATCCCCTCTCAGCCTTCTATGTTCCAAGGAATAAAGACCTTATTTGCTCAATCTCTCCTTGTATTCCAGATGCTAAAACCCTGGCAACATTTTTGTAAATCTTCTCTGCACTCTCTCTATTTTGCTAATATCCTTCCTATAAATCGGTGACCAGAACTGCACACAGTACTCTAAATTTGGCCTCACCAATGCCTTGTACAGTTTCATCATGTTATCAGGGGAGGTCGTGGCAAGATGGTGGAGGAAAAAGACGTTAGAAAACACCTTTCCCCGACTGAACTATTCAAAACCCAATTTACAGGTTTTGATAAAAAAATTTAAGTGATAAGAAGTTGATCAAACATTAAATACAGCAGCAATGAAGAAAATAAAAGGATAATTGGTGAAGAAAACGACACTTAAACGAGTTGAAAGTGCTGAAGAACTTCGGCCAACCTTCCAGAAGGAACCTCAGGAGTCAAGTGAAGCAATGCCCAGGCCTCAGAAATACTGGCAATTTAAATATAACACTGGAGGCTACCTTGCGTCCCGACCTGCAAGATGACGCCGACGTGCTTAGCATTCCTAGCTTATCGGTGGATCAGGGTGAACAGCGCATGCGTGGTGATCAACAGGCGGTCAGCATGCTGATGATGCACAGTGAAGTGCGCGGTACAGGGTGTGCGTTTACGGCCAGTGATTCATCTGTGCACAGCGATGTGTCTGGCAACGCTCGTGTGTGTGCTGCAGAGGGGCCGAGTGTGCACGGGGATTTGCACATACGCGCATTACTGGATAGGGCCGGCTGTGGGGTGACTTGGCCTCCACTGCGCCGACAAGATCGGGCCGGTGGGGGGGGTCCGGACCCACAGTCAATTGGCCCAAATCCAAGTACCGGCAGGTAAAGAAGAAGAAGAAATCTTGCCTTACAAGAAGAGGAACAAGAACTACTTATGGAGGCAGCCAGATTAATGGAAGGTAGGCCTCATGTTTTAAAATCTGTACCTATTGGAGCTGAAGCTACAACTCCAGTTTTATTGGACATTGCCAAACAGATGGAAAATTTGGTTTTGCAAATAAATCAAGGTTTTGCTGCTGTTAATGTGCAATTTACTGAAATGAAAGGGAAAATGAACGATATATGTGGTGAAATTTCAATGGTGAAAATGGATGTTTTGTCTGTAAAAATTGATGTCAATAAAGGTTTGAAGGCTGTCGATAATGTGCAAGACAAGTTTAAGATTGAAGAAGCTTTTTTTGACTGTAAAGATCAAGTGGAACAGTATAAATAAAGAGTGGATTACATTGAGGATGGGAGAAAAATTGATTTATCATTATATTTTATATTTGTATTTTAATATTTGTTCAATAAATAGTTATTTAAAAATAAAAAAAGAATGATCTTATCAGTGTTTACTGCATTTAAAGCCAAGAAATAAAGGTATTATGAATTTTCCTTCATCAATATACTATCACTGTGATAATTAATTAATTAATGGGGGGGGGGGGGTTGCAATAATACACCTGAATTTTTTTTCTCTAGCTGGACAGCTGTTTGTACCTAAGCTTCCACGTGTAGACAATTACACTAAATACAACTCTTAAAGAAATTGAGATCATCAGGTAGAAATTCAAGCTGCACTTTCAGTCCCAGTATTCGACATACTGTGAGCAAAACAAAATGACTGAGGTAGTTAAGTTCTTGGATATTAATCTACATCTTCATGTTAAAATACTAGCACCACTCAACCTGCACAGGGAGTTTCCTACACTAGAAAGATAAACTTTATATCTATCGCTGGCAGTGATTCTCAAAGTAAATTCCAGGAGAGGGTTGATCCATGAAGCAGGGCCAAAAAAAGTGAATAATTAGGTTTGTGGAATTGGGGACCACAATCGTGTTTCCTCTTGTTACAAAATAAATGATCACAGAACAAATTTTAAAATTTATGGCAAAAGCTGCAAAATCCCAACACTTGCCTCACAAAGTAATCTATCAGCAGTTGAAAAAGAAATGATTTTAATATTGAGACAACACTTGCTGTGATCTAGAGAAAAACGCAAAACAACTGGAGGATCTCAGCAGATCAGGAAGAATCTGTTAAGTTTGACATTTCGGGTCTTGATTAAGGATCTCATCCCAAAATATTGACTATCCCTTTGCCTCTACCGATGCTACCTGAAACCAGTGAGTTCTTCCAGCTGATAGTAAATTAATATAAGTTTGCAGATTGGGCATCAGCAACTTGTCAGACAAAATTTGTACCCCAAGAAAATAAAAAGGGTAATATTGCTAATTTCTATCGTGTGGTCCAGGCTGACACTCTACTAAGTGAACATTCAGATTTTAAGAAATGGTCTTCCAGTATCTAACTGCAATCAGGTGATAATAGCCAAGAAGAGCAATGGGTTATCCTGGTTATGGCTAACAAACCAAGTAAAAATGTCCAATATCTTAGCTGAAAGGTGATGCAATAAAGTTAGTAAGACAGAGGGACCAAAAGTGCATGGAAGAGCAGCCTGATGTGGGAGTCAAAAGCTTTTCCACAAGGACTAACAGTCTGCTCAGGAGATGGAAGTTAGAGCATACTCTACCCAGCTTCACTGGCAGACCCAAACTTTCTACAGTAAATAGACCAGCCTTGCTTTCTCCAGACTGAGCAGCACAACGGGGTTTTTCCAATTATCCATGGTAATGATCAGTTTCTTGAGACACTATTTGAACTTGCAACATGTTAACTTCTGGGCCGTCTCTGTTGCTGGGGTTTTTTGCCACAGAACACAGCTTGTAACAAATTTCCTGAGGTGGTGCAGCTCACATGCTACACTTGGTGAAGTCTGCAAGAATAGAGAGTAAAAGTGGTGGAGGAACACAACAGGTCAGGCAGCATTTGTAGACATCGATTGTCGACCCAAAAACGCAGACCATCTCCTTCCCTCAACAGATACTGCGCGGCACAGTGAGTTCCTAAATCAGCCACACAGGAGACTGCAGAGGAGTGAATCTGAAGCCAAACACAATCTGCTAGAGAACTTCAGTGGGCCAAGCAGCATCAACAGAAGAAAAAAGATGGTCAATAATTCAAGTTGAAATTCTTCTTAGAACTGAGAAAAATTAGTACAGAGTGGAAGCAGTGAGACAGGATGAGGAAATATGATGGATAGAGGGAAAAGAGTGACAGGTGTCAAACAAAAGAGGAGGCAAGAAAAAAGAAATGGGTCAGATGGAAGAACGAACACAAGTCATACAGGGTGGAGTAGGTGATTCGAAGACAAAGGTTGCCAGCATTGGACGCTAATAGGTAGAGAATTTGAGAATGGTGGCATAAGGAGAGAAAGAGAGACCAGATGGAACGATGGGAGGTGGGAGGAGGGAAAGAAGAGAGCACAGGAATATACAGAGGAGAGATGGAGGGAGAATGGAACCAGAGGCATAGTTTAGATGTTGATTTTGAGATCTTTCTAGAGAAGGTGTTGGAACTGCAAGATACAGAAAACAGGAGTTAATGGAATTCTGAAATAAAGAAAAATGCTCAGACAGCATCAAAGGTGAAACAATGAAAGTTAAAGACCCAACCCAATAATCTCAACTGTTTGTGAGATTAGTGACCTAAAATGCCAATCTTGCAGCCTCTCACCTCCTCCAGAGCATTCATCATGAAACTCACTAAGCACCTGCAACATTCCCTACTCATACATGAGAACTCGTTCAGTCTGACATAAACTGGAAAGAAAGGTGATCAGAAATTCAGGTTATCCACATTTCCAACTTCAGTCATCTGTTCATCTATGAACATTGACATCAAGTTTCCAGATGACACAGCAGTAGTTGGGCCTTATCAGCACCAAATAGATTACTATTTGAATGGCAATAGATTTTTTTCTTTTTTTTCTTTGGCTTGGCTTCGCGGACGAAGATTTATGGAGGGGGTAAAAGTCCACGTCAGCTGCAGGCTCGTTTGTGGCTGACAAGTCCGATGCGGGACAGGCAGACACGGTTGCAGCGGCTGCAGGGGAAAATTGGTTGGTTGGGGTTGGGTGTTGGGTTTTTCCTCCTTTGCCTTTTGTCAGTGAGGTGGGCTCTGCGGTCTTCTTCAAAGGAGGTTGCTGCCCGCCAAACTGTGAGGCGCCAAGATGCACGGTTTGAGGCGATATCAGCCCACTGGCGGTGGTCAATGTGGCAGGCACCAAGAGATTTCTTTAGGCAGTCCTTGTACCTTTTCTTTGGTGCACCTCTGTCACGGTGGCCAGTGGAGAGCTCGCCATATAACACGATCTTGGGAAGGCGATGGTCCTCCATTCTGGAGACGTGACCCACCCAGCGCAGCTGGATCTTCAGCAGCGTGGACTCGATGCTGTCGACCTCTGCCATCTCGAGTACTTCGACGTTAGGGATGAAAGCGCTCCAATGGATGTTGAGGATGGAGCGGAGACAACGCTGGTGGAAGCGTTCTAGGAGCCGTAGCTGATGCCGGTAGAGGACCCATGATTCGGAGCCGAACAGGAGTGTGGGTATGACAACGGCTCTGTATACGCTTATCTTTGTGAGGTTTTTCAGTTGGTTGTTTTTCCAGACTCTTTTGTGTAGTCTTCCAAAGGCGCTATTTGCCTTGGCGAGTCTGTTGTCTATCTCATTGTCGATCCTTGCATCTGATGAAATGGTGCAGCCGAGATAGGTAAACTGGTTTACCCTCAGACAGCTCCAAGAAAAGTGCAGAGAACAAAACAAAGGACTCTACATCACCTTTGTTTACCTCACCAAAGCCTTTGACACTGTGAGCAGGAAAGGGCTTTGGCAAATACTAGAGCGCATCGGATGTCCCCCAAAGTTCCTCAACATGATTATCCAACTGCACGAAAACCAACAAGGTCGGGTCAGATACAGCAATGAGCTCTCTGAACCCTTCTCCATTAACAATGGCGTGAAGCAAGGCTGTGTTCTCGCACCAACCCTCTTTTCAATCTTCTTCAGCATGATGCTGAACCAAGCCATGAAAGACCCCAACAATGAAGACGCTGTTTACATCCGGTACCGCACGGATGGCAGTCTCCTCAATCTGAGGCGCCTGCAAGCTCACACCAAGACACAAGAGAAACTTGTCCGTGAACTACTCTTTGCAGACGATGCCGCTTTAGTTGCCCATTCAGAGCCAGCTCTTCAGCGCTTGACGTCCTGCTTTGCGTAAACTGCCAAAGTGTTTGGCCTGGAAGTCAGCCTGAAGAAAACTGAGGTCCTCCATCAGCCAGCTCCCCACCATGACTACCAGCTCCCCCACATCTCCATTGGGCACACAATAGATTAGGAGATGGGGAAGTGCAGAGAGACCTAGGGGTACTTGCACACCAGTCTCTGAAGGCGAGCATGAGGTACAGCAGGCAGTTAAAAAGGCAAATGGTATGTTGGCCTTCATATCAAGAGGGTTTGAGTATAGGAACAAGGATACCTTACTGCAGCTGTACAGAGCCTTGGTGAGACCCCACCTGGAGTATTGTGTGCAGTTTTGATCACCTTATCTAAGGAAGGATGTTCTTGCAATGGAGGGAGTGCAGAGGTGATTCACCAGGCTGATACCTGGAATGGCAGGAATGACTTATGAGGAAAGATTGCGCAAATTGGGATTGTACTCGCTGGAGTTTAGAAGATTGAGAGGGGATCTCGTAGAGACCTATAAAATTCTGGCAGGACTGGACAGAATGGATGCAGATGGGATGTTTCCAAGGATGGGAAAATCCAGAACCCGGGGCCATGGTTTGAGGATAATAGGCAAACCATTTAGGACCGAGATGAGGAGGAATTTCTTGACCCAGAGGGTGGTGAATCTGTGGAATTCATTGCCACAGAGGGCAGTAGAGGCAGGTTCATTAAATATATTTAAGAGGGAATTAGATCTATTTCTTCAGTATAAGGGTATTAAAGGTTACGGAGAGAAGGCGGAGATGGGGTACTGAACTTTAAGATCAGCCATGATCTCATTGAATGGTGGAGCAGGCTCGAAGGGTCGAATGACCTACTCCTGCTCCTATCTTCTATGTTTCTACAAAGAAAGTCACCCTACACAGATGAGATGGAAAATCTTGTGATTGAGACTCAACGTGGAAATGACCAAGCAGGTGATTGTGGACTTCAGGAGGGCCAGGGACGACCGACCACCCTCCACTAAACATCAATAACTCTGTCAGGGAGAGAGTGGAGAGCACCAAGTTCCTTGGAGTTCACTTAAATAGTGACCTACTGTGGACACAAAAAATCTCCTCATTTGTCAGGAAGGTGCAACAGAAACTTGAGAAGACTGAAGCAGGCAAGGCTATCGGTCGCAATGATGTCAACTTTCTACAGGAGCTCTACTGAGAGTGTCCTGGTTGGCTGCATCACAATGCAGTTATTTTTGCTGCAGAGCAATGGATTGGAAGTCAATCCACAGGATCACAAGAGTGGCAGAGAGGATCGCTGGAATCCCCCTCTCCTCCCCCCCCCCCCCCACCATCAACGTGATCTATTGGGATCGCTGACTGAAGAAGGTGTGCAAAATCATTGAGGAGCCCTTCCATCCTGCACACAGCGTCTTTCACCACTCCCATCAGTGCCAGCACCACCAGGCTTAGAAACAGCTTCTTCCCACAGACTGTGAGAACGACCAAAGGAACTGCTCACCATTCAAGAACCTAACATTCACGAAACAATATTTATCTGTATATATGAATACTTGTCCTGTATGTGTAGTGTTTGTCTGCCTGTGTGTTATGTCTGGTTGTGCGTCTGCCTGTTTTGCACCAAGGACTGCAGAGTGCTGTTTCATCGGGTTCTACTTGTACAATCAAATAAAGATAAACTTGACTTGACATGAAAATCTGATCCAGTGAAGTGTTTATGCTACAACCTTTCAAATATTAAAGCAAGAATATGCAGACTAACAAAAAGAGCAAGAGACGGCAAAGGAAGGCAAGTATCTTACACTAGTGTGTTTCAATAAGGTGGGTAGCAGCTCACTTCATGTTCCTTCAGCCCTGGCAGATATCTTTTTAAAACTGTGCTGATTGTCTAGACTGGATGAGAAAAAGCACTTCACAAATCAGTGCTCTACAGGGCAACACTAAGCAAATACTTGAGTAATTTAGTTGTGATAGAGTTTTCCCAATTGTTCTCTTTACTTTAAGTTGTTTATTTGATTTCCTTCAAAGTGAAAAATAAAGTTATAGGTGTTCTGTCAGTTATTTGTTTGAGTACTTAAAAAATAATCATATTATTTTCAAAACTACCTTATCTCTATTTGTCTTTTTCCCTTAAAAGATGCACAGGTCTCCACATGAAAAAGTATTCCAAGCTCTGGTAATTTTTCTTAACACTTCTCCTCACCTTTTCGACAGTTAACGGAGTGGTTAGCACATTGCTATTTAAGCGCCAGCAACCTAGGTTCGAATCCGGCGCTGTCTGAAAGGAGTTTGTTTGTTCTCCCCAGGTCTATGTGGGTTTCCTCGGGTGCTCTGGTTTCCTCCCATCCTCCAAAAATATATGGAGTTTGTAGGTCAATTAGTGCATTTGGGCACCATGGGCTTGTGGGCCGGAAGGGCCTGTTACCATGCTGTATGTCTAAAAAAAATTAAATGCAGCTGCAAGCACTGGAAAGGTTCACATTACAGATCCAATATAACCGCTTATTTTCAAAAATTTCTCAATTCTCCTGAAAATTTGATGCAGCTTTCTGGAATAATATACATTGCTACCTAATTAACATATGAGATTAGTAGATTACTTTAATGTGTACGAGCATTTTGGGGCACTGACAATAGCGATAGTCGTGAATGCTGGTTTCTTTTCTCCTTAGTAAAATCCCACTTTATCTAAAACTGACCTAAGTGCAATCCACTGCCCTTGGAAGGCCTAAAGAAGGGAAGAAGTAGAAAAACAAGTTTGATGTTATAAAATACCCTGAGGTTCAGCAGTAAAACTATCGATAGTGATTTCTTCTTTAAACTAATGCTTTGTTTTATGGCAAAATCTATGAAACAGAAAAGTTGAAATGCAATAGGGATCCTGCAAAAATCTGTACTAAGGCAGATAAAAGTGCAGTGCCAAGGAAGTAATATAATATCCCTCTCTCACACACACACAAAATACTTTGCAATAGTTTATCTTTCACTCATATAATAAAAACAAACTTTCAATTGATGTTTTCTTATTGCTGATAATAATTAATTAATTTGAAGATTGTTTATAGCTTTTGTCATTAGTCGACCTGCTACTGTAAGCTAAAAGGATAAAAAATATCAAACAAGAGGTAATTTAATTGAAAGATTTTATTAATGCAAAGGTCTGTTAGCATTAAGAACAAAAGTTATTTGATATGCTTTGGCTCAAAATAATTTAAAAGGAACATGCAGACCAAGATATTGTACGTTAGCCTGCAGAAAATAGTGAGCAAGTGTTAAAGGATTGTTAATAATCTACAACTAATTATGAGAATATTTTAGGAACTGAATTTCATAAACCTTGAAAGTGAACCAGAATAAACATTTGAAGGGGTAACTAGAAGTCAAATGTGCACATTTTAAATAGGTCTTAAAGGAGGGAAGAGGTGGAGAGACTGAGATTAAGAAAGACAATTCATTTCTAAGTATTGAAGTTAACATGTAAAGTTTCTATTGGTTCAGTCATAAACAAATAGTCATAAATGATACCTTGTCAGTTAAGCAAGATTACACTGCATGTTTAAATCCTAGGCCAAAGATTTTTATCTTAACAATGTAAATATTATACTACTTGCAACCAAATAATTGAAAGATAATATCTTTAAAAAGGAAAAGTATAAACCATCAGCACCCCATCTCCTCTCTGAGCTCATGTTGTCATGAACCATTTTCTTTCCACTAAAAGGAACATATTTTTGTCAATACAATTCCTTATGTTAATGTCCATTACTGGTCAAAAAAAAATCAAATTATAACACAATGTACAATTTTTCAGGATGTTAAATTACTGTAGAAATTTCACCCAAAAGAGAAATCAGCAAAATCAAGGGGAAAAAAATAATGGTATAAACACTGGTAGCACATCTTAACAAATACTGCAGTTGAGTGATTATGTTGCTAGGTTTGTTTTCCTATTAAGTACTGTAAACTGGAATCTTTGGACTGACAAACCTTTGTCACTGGAAGGAACATCTGACACACCTTGTAAAAGTACCATAATTCTTGTAAATGTACATCCTGCCAATTATTTCAATGTTAGTAACAGGGGTACAATGTTCTCAGCTGACTTGAAGAGACATCTTTCAATGAACTCTATCCCAACCACAACTAAAACCCAAATTCATGCTTTGTCACCTCCACAGTACAAACTTCGATAAAACTTCAACTGCTTAAACGTTCTTAGCTTCTTCCAATGTTTTAAGACTTCTTGCAAAACTCACTTCCATGAACAATATTTTCCTCTCTGTACACATGGTTTCTCTTTTACTCAGCAATCATTTAATTTCATTACAGTGGGTAAGAGAGTTACATAGAACTTAATAAATTCATGAAAGCATTTGACAGGTGCCACATAAGAGGTTTATGTATCAAGAGTTTTAATTCACTTTCCTCAATATTTAATTGAAGGAAAGTTTTGCTCATTTAGATCTAAGATAATAAACACAGTTCCACAATTGAAAGAGCAAGAAGATGCAAGAAGATTGCTGGTGAAGCAGAGTTTGAGAAACTGTGAGGAGTACGAGTAACCTTTAGTCCATGATGATAAAACATGAGTAAAGATTTAAAGTAAAATAACATTTGTAACAATTTCAAAGTGATTTTTGTTGCAATTTTATATATTTAAATAAATAAGTGAGTAATTTTATGTACATTGTAAAGTTCTTGTAAAGTAACTATAAAACAATGTGGAGTCTCATAAATCTGTAGCATTGCACTGTTTTAAATTACAGTAGTGTGGGATTGTTAATTTTATTGCATGAGGTTGAATTCCTTATTCCTATCATGAACAGTACCTGGCTTTTCTGAACTGAATTAACATCTTTATTATGTGTTTATTCTTTTAAAACCAGTGATCATAAAATAGTTGTTCAAGGGGAAAAAATTCCATGATAACTTTCTATGGCCTTCAACTTCAGCACTCTTCTACTGATATGAGAATTTCTATTTCTTTTCTTTGATTACAAGGAAGTTAACTAACAGTTATCATAATATTTACTGAAGTAATTCCTGCTTAAGTACATCAACAATCTAACAGCAAAATGCTGCTGGAAATTTGAACTGAAATAAAAAATGTCAAGTTTATTGTCATCAAAAACACGAAAGTCTGTAGACACCGTGGTTGAAGCAAAAACACAAAGCTGGAGAAACTCAGCAGGTCAAACAGTGTCCTTTATATAGCAAAGATAAAAATACACAACCAATATTTCGAGCGTGCTATCTTTATGAAGGGCTGAGTTTCTCCAGTACTGTAATTTTACATTATTGTCACCTGATTGTACAAGTACAACCACAACGAAACAGCAATCTCCGATCCTCAGTGCAAAACATGCAGACACACAACCAGACATAACACACTTCAGACAAACAATACATACAATACTACAGAACAGAAACAGGCCCCTTCAGCCCTTCTAGTCTCTGCCAAAACATTTTTTGCCTAGTCCCACTGACCTATCCCCCAAATTCTTCTTAAATGTAAAATTGAGCCTGCATTCACCACTTCAGCTGGCAGATCATTCCACATTCTCACTTCTCTCTGTGAAACTCCCCCTCATGTTCCCCCTAAACATTTTCCCTTTCACTCTTAACCGATGTCATCTGGTTTGTATCTCACCTACCCTCAGTGGAAAAAGTCTATCTACATTTACTCTGTCTGTCCCCCTCAAAATTTTAAATACTGCTATCAAATCTCCACTCATTCTTCTATGCTTCAGGGAATAAAGTCCTAACCTATTTAACCTTTCCTTGGAACTCAGTTCCTGAAATCTGGGAAACATCCTAGTAAATCTTTCCTGCAGTCAATGAGGCTGATGCTGTTCCAGTCCAGTTTAAAAAAAGGCTCAGTTTCACAACTTCAGTCTTTTGTGATTATTGATGGTGCATCAATTTTATTCACTATATTTTTTTAAAAAGCATGGAAAAGTACCTGAAACCTGAGAAGCTCAGCATCGACCCTCAATCGCCAGACACCCCAAATACGTTCGAACTCTAGTTACGCTGTTTTGAAGTCATTCTAGTGGCAGCCGCGGACATTATCATCAGGGATGCTAACCGACTGAGATTACTCTTCTTGTGAGTCAGACCCAAAGTATTCCCGATGATCAGCGACACTAGTTCGTACCCGGTGGTTCTGAAGGCCCAGTATCAGAAGAAAGTAAATGAGGTCTACGCCAAGCACCTCCTGGCCACCAGAAAGCATCAACCCAGTGAGTTAAGCACCGAGTACCTGCAAGCCCTCCGGAACCTATGCAAAATGTGTGACGGTAAGGCTACATCAGCCACCCAGAACACTGAGGACCTCATCCGGGACACATATATGGCCAGTATCTACTGCAGGTACATAAGGCAGAGACTCCTGGAACAAAAGGTTCTTGATCTACAGAGGGTGGTTGAGATGTCAGTCACTGGAGGTGGCCCTCCAAAACTCGGAAGATTACTCAGCTGTCCCTTGGTCCCTGGGGGCGTCGCTATCCTGGGATGGGTGATCGTTCCCCGCCATGAGTGACTGGTCGTCCATTCTGTCCCACTCCTCTAGTAACCTGACCTCAGCTGCCGTTGCAAATGATCTTCCCCAATTGCTACTTCTGCAGACAGGTTAAGCACCCATGGAAACGCTGCCCTGCCAAGGAGGCGGTATGCACTAGGTGCAGAAAAAAGGGACATTATGCCAAAGTTTGCCAGTCCAAACCATCTGCAAAACCTAGCAGCACCACATGCGGGCAGTCGCCACTCCAGATAGTGCGATCGGCATCATCTCCTCTACAAACCAGCAATGCCACGTGCAAGTCATGGGGGCCACCATAATGCCATCTTTTCAGGCATACAACACCATGAGGGAACAGCAAGGGCGGCCATCGTGGGGTTGAGGGAGGCCATATCAAGATCGTGAGCACCTATCAGATTCAGACAGCAAGTCTATAGTGGCTTCCATCACCCTGAATCAAGAGACACCACACAAACTCGTCAGGTCCAACCATGATGGACGTCCAGGTAATCAACATGTTGCCAACTGTTTATTTGATAGCAGGAGTACAGAAACTTTTAATCACCCTGATACCACTAAGCGCCTATCCCTTAAAGTACAGCCCGCCAAACACGAGATATAACTCGTGTCCAAATCACACATGGCAGCCATCCATGGATCTTGTGTAGTGACCCTGTCCGTTGGAGGCATAGCTTATAAACATTTCAGGGTACTCGTAATGCCACAACTCTGCTACTGGGGCTGGACTTACAAAGCCAACTTCAGAAAGTTACATTGAAATTCGATGGGGCCCATCACCCCTCACCATTCACAACAAACAATTCATACAGCTCTCTGCGTCCGCCCTGTGGCCTCTCAACCTCAACACCCCCCCACTCCCACAACTGTTCACCATCCTCACCATGGACTGCAAGCCAGTGGCCACTAAAAGTAAACAGTACTGTGCGGATGACAAGGCGTTCATTAAGTCGGAGGTTCAGCGCTTGTTGGGCGAGGGCATCATCAAGGCCAGCCATAGCCATTGGAAGGCCCAGATGGTTGTGGTAAAGAATGGGGAAAAGAATAGGATGGTCACAAATTACAGACAGACCATAAACCCTGCATATCCCATACGGTCAACCAGATTGCACAATATCAGGTATTCTCCACAAATGACAATAAGTCTGCGTATCACCAGCTCCCAATCTGCCTGGACGGCCACCAGTATACTGCATTCGAGGCACCTCTACCACTTCCTCCAGGTCCATTTCGGCGTCCCCAATAAGGTCTCCGTCTTCCAGAAGGAGATGGACCACATGGTGGACCACTATAATCTGCAGGCCACCTTCCCACACCTGGATAATTCTAACCATCTGCGGCAACGACCTGCAAGATCACGATGCAAATCTCCAAAAATTCCTCCAGGTAGAAAACTGCCTAAATCTTATTTATACCAAGAACAGCATGACTAGCCATCCTTGGCTGTGTGGTCGAGAATGGCGTCATTGGCCCCCACCCTGCCCGCATGTATCCGTTGCTGGAACTACCTCTCCCACATACCCTCAAAGCACTGAAGAGATGCCTTGGGTTCTGCTCATATTACACTCAATGGGTCCCAAATTATGTGGACAAGATTCGCCCATTGACCAAAATCACTATGTTCCCCCTGCTAGTAGAGGCCCAAACTGCATTTGACCATATCAAGGACATCATCGCCAAGGCAACCATGCATGCTATAGGTGAGTCCACACTGTTCCAAGTGGAGAGCAATGCATCTAACTTTTCCCTGGCACCATCCAAGGCCCTGAAATTCACCACTCCTGTCAAGAAGGAGGCCCAGGCCATCATGGAGGCAGTACCCCAATGGAAAATGATTCACTCTCCTCATGGATCAGCGAGCAGGCGTATTCAATGTTTAATAATAAGCAAAGGGGCAAAATCAAGCAAAATAAGATCCTCAGGTGAAGAATCGAACTGTCCACTTACAACTATGACATCCTCCACCAGCCTGGCAAACTTAACGAGCCCCCAAACACGCTCTCCCATGGGACTTGTGCGAGTGTCCAAATGGACAGACTGCAGATCCTCCATAATGAACTTTGTCACCCCGGAATAGCTAGGAGCAAGAGTAGGCCATTGTGTCCATAAAGCAAGCCCCCTCATTCAATTAAATTCTGGTTGATCTTCATCCTCCAGAAGTCCACAATCATCTCCTTTGTCTTGTCCATGTTGATTTTTGTTCTTGCACCATTTTACGAGTATCCCATCCTCCTTTGTCGCCAATGAAGCCAACTGCTGCTGTATTATCCGCAAACCTGATGATGCTAGAACTGAATCTGATAGTGCAGTCATAAGTCAGCACTATGAATAGTTAGGCAGTCCTAAGGAGCATCATGGGACTTGAGGTTTTGTAACCAACCTAGACTGACTATAGTCTTTCGGTCAAGAAGCTCAGAATCCAGTTGCAGAGAGATGTTGTCTCCCAGCAAAGACACTTTATCCATCAGCCTCTGAGGTCTGATCATGTTGAACACTGAGCTGAAATCAATGAACAACAGACCGGCATATGAGGCATAATTCTCTGAGTGGTTCAGGACTGAGTGGAGGATCAAGGCTATAGCATCATCCATAGACTGGTTTGTAGGGTACACAAACTAGAACAGGACTCATGTCAGGCTCAAGAGCTGATACATTCACAAGGGAAAATGAACTGATTGAAACTACTGGAATTCTGATGAAAATACAAGCAAGTCACAATTATGTATTATTTATTTCATTTTAATAAAATACATCCCGTATATACTCGTGTAATAGTCGAGTTCTAGGGACCAATTTTTCTGGTCAAATTTTTTTTGGTGGTTGGGGAGGGGGGGGTGTCGTCTTTTACATGGTACTACTTTTGAGGAGCTAAATTTCACACAAGTATCCAAAAGTACTGTGTCTGCATCAGAAGTCCAATGATCTCTCAATGAATAAAGAACTAAAGCACAACAAATTAAAGTAATAATAGGAGTCTACCCATCAAAACTACAATAATACTCTACCATAATCACACCTGCTTGCATCAAAAATCTTTAACCACACTTTCATCTTCAGTGCCTCGGGATCATTTTCTTTACTGCATTTTTTTTTAATAAAATCAATGCATCTTAAACCACTGTGACAGAGTATAGAGATGTTTTTGGGAGATAAATTGGGGAAAGGTTTGTTAAAGTAGGTCTCATACAAACACTTTAAAATAGATCTTATTTAAAATATTGGAGCTCTGCTAATGCTAGACATATCAGCTCCACAGCTTTTGCAAGAGCTTTGCAAAGTGCCCAAGAGACTTCATTAATGGATTATTGTTTACAAAAAGGCAACAAATGAAAGATCTTGTCAGAGCTGCCTCTGTCTGAAGCTGTTCTAGGAGGGTCATGTGGTCTAGCAACAGAGAGAGTCAAGCAGTTTTTTTTCTCCATAAGAGAGAAAGGGAGAGACACACACACACACAGATCACTTCTATAGTCAGTAACAGCAGCTGGGACTGGAACAGGACAAGCTGGCAAGCTTGTGCAAAGCCCCATTTGGACGACAGGTTTGTAAGTGCTTTGTTCAGCCTGGTCAAAGCTCTTGTGGTTCATGCAAGAGGAGAGGACTGGCTGTCTAATGTTTCACTTTGAATAAGAGAAACAAAAAAGCACCCGTGGTGACCTGAAAGTAAGAGGTCATCATCTGGAGAACCCTGAAGGGGACAAGTTTTGTCAGCAAGACCCTGGAGTGGCTGATTAAAAAGGAATCAGTTGTGGTTGTCCTGGAACAACAAACCTCTCTCTAAACCGACAAGAACCTTCCTGAGCAGTAACCATTTACCTTTCAAGCACCAAAGCCTGGTGAACCTTATAAATGTTACATTCTATGCACAGTATAAGAATTTCCTGCAACCAGTGAATTTGGAGGAATGAGAACTGAGATTGGACTGTGAACCAAGGAATTTTTCTGAACTTGCACACACATATTACATACACGTGCGCTTAGAATTAGAAGGGAGTTAAGTTAGATTAAATAAGTCAATAGTGATAAGTTAAAGTTTGATTCTATTTTCATGTTGAAAGATAATTAAAAGCAACTTTTGTTAAAGTAACCATTTGTCTTGGTGAATATCTATTGCTGCTGGGTTTTGGGGTCCTCTGGGCTTGTAACACCACAAATTATCAAAATAAATAATAATAGAAACAAAAATAATTACCTTTACAGTATGCATGCAAACAGTGAAGTAAACATTTCCTTGTGGTGCCATTCAAATTCATGGACAAAAGTGGAAGAAGGCTTTCAAACACAAAAGTTCAGTTGACATCTTCAGCAAAGAATAAACCATCAAAGTCATCAGAATGAATATATCATCATACGGATCCTCTTCATCATCGTCTGTGCTGTTCGTAGCATGAGATATATATCTTCTTCTGCAAAATCTCAGTCATTCCAGAGATAATCATTTCTGTATCATCCAAAGCATTCAAAATTCCACATTTCTTGAATGGTTTGACAATAGTGTCAGTTGTCATTTCCTTCCATGAATCAATGAGCCATTCGCAGATCTGATAAGTGATGGAACCTGCATACTGCCTCCTTTTGGGTATGTTTTTTTTCTCCTTCACACATCTATTTTCTCCACCTCATTCCCATAATTTCTAAATGGTCTATTGGTAACAAAACCCTTGCAAGTCTGCCAGGAATTACAGCCAAGTGAGTACTTTATAATCAGAGGTCATCACTTCTTCACTAAGGGCAGGAAAAAAGAATCTCAGGGTTATATGTGATGTCATATATCTATTACAACAATAAATCAGAAATCTGAAAATGATCCCAGCTAAGCAAACTCTTTTCTTCCATAGGCCATAAATTCCAAAGGTCATAAATTCCAAACTTCCTTTATCAATTATCTACATCCTCATTCATCTATCCAGCCTTGTGGATGTACATGGATAACAATTCCTATTGGCAATTTCTCCTTTGGCTAAGTTTTTCTCTTTAAAAAAAAGCCATCGGCTTTAATTTAGCACTATCACCACACAAGAAAGAAGTAAACCTACTTTTCTCTTGACCACTGATTTTCACCAATACTGTTTTTTCTCCTTTTTGGTTCTCTGTTCAATTCTCTGGCATGTCAAGTGTAATTGGTATTTCATCCATGTTCCCAATGTATAACAACTTGTAGCTTTCCTTCTTCTGATGTGTGATTACAAAAACATGAAACTAATATTTTAACACCCAGATCAGTGGGCTGCTTTAGTGAAATCTTAATTCCTTGCAAAAGTGCAAAGTCATGCCGCCTCATGAATCTCGTGCACCATCCAGCACTTGCTGTGAAATTGAAAATTATTTTCTTCCTTGCTCCTTTCGTGCATGGATTTGAATGGCACCACAAGTAACACATTTTTTATCTTCACGATTTTCCATCACCCACTCAGCAACTTTTTTTTCTTACTGTAACCACTTGCCAGGTTTAACTCTGTCACCACACTTTCTTTTCAGCATTGTCTGAAGTTGGTCTGATATCTTTCTTCAGTCTCTCACAAGTTTCTCCAATACCCATGTCGCTCTTGCTACGACACAGCTATTTGTCTTCTCAGCAATTTAACAAGTTTTAGTTTAAATGCTGCTGTATATTTGTTGTTTTTCTCTGGGGGGCATTTTGAAACAAAATGGAGCCAAAGTTTTGAAACCATGAATGCTGTGTTCGAGCTAAGCTGCAGAGAGGTTGTGACCTTTATTCATGCTGATGCATTTTTATTACTTCTCGCCAAATTTTTACACATAATGTGGAAAATATGCAATTTTTGGGCCAAAAAATAGGGGGTCGACTTTTACATGGGATATATGTAAAACATGGACCCTCTCCAATGCCAAGGAATTGAAAATGGCTCAAGTAAGTAATTGGGCCAAAAAAAAGGGGAGTAACTTTTACATGGGATTGACTATTACACAAATATATACGCTGTATTTATTTTGCACTTTCTACTCTCCCTGTATCTAGACAGCCAAAGAAACATTTAGCAAAAAGCTTTTTAAAAAGTGATAGATATTTTTTCTAACCTCAATTAAATTGGACCATACCTCAGAATCAGATTTATTATCTTGAAATTGTGTCACGAAACGTGTTGTTTTGCCGCAGCAGTATGGTGCAGAACAAGGTGCAAAATTCCTAGAAAATTACAGTTACTTAATGCAATATTTTTAAAATAAAGTTGTGCAAAAAAGAAAAAAAGTGAGGTAGTGTCACATAGGTTCATCGTCCATTCAAAAATCTGATGGCGGAGGGGAAGAAGCTGTTTTTGTAATGTTCAGTGTGTGCCTTCTGGCTCCAGACAGTATAGAAGTTTTAGAACAGAAAATATTCAATTATATTTAACGGACTCTCTCAGCAATCATCTTCTGAGTTAGCACAGCACTGCATATAATATTTTACAAGATTAGCAATCTAGCATCTTACACTACTTAAATCACTGGCACAGAAATAAATAATCTCTTCACCATTTCGTCATGATTCAAAGTAGACTGTCTTATTAAAAACACTCTAAGAGTACAATTATCCCAGCTGTAAGCTGGGAAACTTTTGCACCCACTGCTGTTTCTAATTACACTTCATTAATGCTGAAAACATGTTTGTCAATTGCTAGTCAGATGCAACTGAATTAATTTGCTGGTGATGTAATTATATGGCACCTTGACTCCTTGAGGAAACCCTGTGAAAATAGTGGAATGTGTTTAAAATGAGAAAATATATTCTTATAAAATACAGTAGTCACTCGATGCATACCATTTCACCTACAGTTTAAACCTCGTCATGAAACAATATCTGATATTTCCATTGCATGAATAGAAATGTAGGGAAATAGACTGTGAATAATTTAGGTCGAACTCCCATTTCAGGACACTTCTGCTCTTTAAAATCTTCCACTGCCTTTTTTTAAAATATGTCCTCACTATCAGTTGCAATAGTGAAATCCTACAATCTTCATGAGTAACAAAATACATTAAAATTCAATTCCATAAAATACAATAATTTCTAAGTTGGACAATGTCTTTGCAAGAGAATAATTCAACTGAAATAAACTGTAATTCAATCTCATCATCTGAATAGAGCCAAATTTACACAGCTCAGAAAAAGGACCTTCAGCCCACCTCATCTGTGTTGACCATCAAGTTTCCATTGACTCTAAGCCCACAGATGTCCAATGTTATTCCCTCTCCTACCCATCAATTCCACTTGACTCTTTTGTCACCCACCTAATCTAGGTGCAATTTATAGTAGCTAATTAATTTAGAAAGCAGTGTGAGCATCGGAGATTTTGGCATGGGGGAAAACCCAGATACTCAGAGAGAATGTTCAAATTCCACAAAAATAAGCTGCACACAGGGTCAGCGCTGAACTTTGTCACAAGAGTTGTAAGGCAGTCGTGTGCCACTGTTCAGCCACTTATGTATAATTAAACAAGAAATGGATTCAGAAATATGAATTTATATTATATGATACAATTTCCCTGCTGATGTTTGAAAACTTAGTGCTGAGGTGACATATTAGGAAACATCAGAGACATTGTATTTGTGCTATTCGATAAAGGAGGCCGATCTGTCTATAATATTTGTCCAAAGATATGCAGGAGAATGCAATGTTGGAATTTAAAGCCAAACACCATCTGCTAGAGGAATTCAGCGAGTCAAGCTGTATCAGAGGAAGAAAAAGAATGGTCATTTTGTGAGCCAGAAATCTTCATCAGGACATTTGTCCAACCTGATCTACTGCATTTAGTGTGGCCTCCTCTACAATGGGTGAAACCAAATGCAAATTAGATGACTACTTTGCTGAGCTGTGGTTCAAAATTTGAATTACCTGCAACCACTCAATTCCTCACAAATTTCCTACAAAGACATGTTTGTTCTCAGCCTCATACATTGTCAGGATGAGGCCAAACATAAACCTGAGGAACAACACATCTTAATCTTTCTGGACAGCCTTCAACCCAATGGCATAATTTTCTTTCTAATTTTTAGGTGACTTTCATCTTTCTCTGGTTCCATCTCTTTACCTTCTCCTGTTATTATGTTTCTCTCTAACTGTTCACCCCCCCTCTCTCTCTCTCTCTCTCTCTACCTGTCTCTCCATTTCTCCCATCTTCTGCCTAATAACCAATCATCTTCAACTTTTTTCCTCCTTCCATATACTTTACTCCTACTTTAATCTTGATAAAGGGACCCTATCTTAAATGTTAGCTGAGCATTTCTGCCCATGGTTGTTACATGACCTGCTGAGTTTCTTCATCTTCTGCTTGTTTGCATGGGCTTCTAAATGTTGGTGGCAAGAAGCATTCATGCCATCAAAGAACCAGGCAATCGCTTTCATCAATAAAAGAGTCTAACGCTCCAGATATTTAATAGCTCCATCATCACCAAGTCTTTCAACATCAACATCCTTGTCATCACCACTGACCAAACATTCAACTGAACCAACTACATAAGGAGCTATAAGAGCAGGTCAGAGAATGGATTTCCTGACACCGCAAAGGTATTCACCATTATGTGTAATGCTGGTCAACCCATTACTATGGGTTATAACTTTGGAAAGCTGACAGAAAAGATTTCCCAGGATTAATCTGCATTAAAGGGTATCAGCTTCAGATTTCAAAGTTATTGTCAGAGTCCATACATGATATCGCATACAACTCTGAGATTCTTTTTCCTATGGGCGCAGCAGAATTACCACTTATTTGTGCAAAACAAACAGACTTGTAAACAAATAAATAAATAAATATAAACAACTGGCTGTGCAATATCAGAGACTAGAAAAAAACACAATAAATTTCAAAAGTAAGTCTTTTATTAAGTCCCTGATTGAGTTTGTTGTTGAGAAGTCTGATGGTGGAGGGGTAACAGCTGTTCCTGAATCTGGTGTTGTGAGTCATGTGGCACCACACCTCTTTCCTGATGGTAGAAGCAAGAACAGAGCAGGTGCTGAGTGGTGTGGATCCTTGATGATTGATGCTGCTCTCCGACAGCAGTGTTCCCTGTCGAGATTTTTGATTATGGAAAGGGGTTTGCCTGTGATTACCAGCTATAAGCAGAAGCTGGACAAACATTTTATTTTGTGTCTTCAGCATCAAAGGCTGAGGTTTATAAAATTGAGAGGCATTGATATTGTCAACAGGCAGAATCTTTTTTCCAAGATAAAGATGTAAAATTAAATATGCATTTAAGGTGGCAGGAGAGGGGAAGTTCAAAGTATATGTTTTAACTTTTTACAGAGTGGTTAAGTGCTTTCAAAGGGCTGCCAGAGGTAGTACTGGAAGCAGACACAACAGTAGACTTCTAGATACACGTTTGAATGTGCAGGGAATGGAGGGATGTGGATCATGTGCTGGCAGAAAAGATTTACCATATATTTCAGCAGAAAGTCAAGTCTTGAAACCTTCAAAAATATGGGGCCAACTGATACGCCAGATACACTTTTGAGACCTTAAATTCAACTCAACACAAATTCAGCATTAAGCGGATGACCCTGAAAGCACCTCCCCATCGCCGCTCCCCAACATCTCCCTACCACCGGGCGCCAACCGTAACCCTGCCAGACATTCTACAATTGTAAATCCCGAGGTCCCCACTCCTGCCCAGGAGCCAACAGCCATGGTTCCTGCACCGAGTACACTTGGGCAGCAAGGCAACTTCTTCAACGAGGATGGCACCGGACCTGAAGTTGAGAATGGAGTAGCTAATACCGACTCCAACTGCAGCTGCAGCTAAAGACTTGGACCCAGCTCCATTTAGCATCTTCCCAGACAGAAGCAAAGTTTTTTTTTAACTGTTTTTTTAACTTGCTTGCTTAATTTACAGATTTGTTACTTGCCGATTGGGGTCTTGTAACAAAGTTTGAGTTGAAGTGGGAGGCCCGGACACCAGACTTCGGCACGTTCTTGGCAGAAAATTGAGGGTCGACTTATATGCCCAATATATGATAAAACCATGAAAATTAGGCTGAAAATGAGGACCTAAATTATCTGAAGGCCAACATATGTCAAAATATACTGTAGTTGAATATGATATTGTGTTTGGTGCAGATCTCGTGGGACAAAAGTCCTGTTTCTGTGCTGTACTGTTCTAAGTTCTATCTGCATGGCACAAGTCAAAAGAGTGCTGAAATACTTTCCATGCCTGAATTAGGAAATGTAACACCATCTTATACAACAACAGGGCTTGATTGACACCCCAGTGACCATGCTAAATTTTCATTAAATCCATCAATGTGCATCATGATGTCACTGTGCACAATCTATAAAATGCATGAATTACCTAGACCATGCAAAGAATACCCTCTGCCAAGTTAGACAAGAGCTGCAGACACCTGAATAACACAGTAAATGGGTTTCCCTCCAAGTTGGACCCATCCTAACTTAGAAATGTACTTTTCTTCATCACTGATTCCAATTCTAGGATCTCCCTACCCATTAACAGTGTAAGAATGCCTTAAGCAAAATTACTACAAGAATTCAAGAAGTTGGCTCACCATCAAAGGGAAATTAGGAATGGGGGCAATAACTGCTGGTCTTGTTCGCAATGCCCACATTCTGAGAAATGGATACTGTTTGGAAAGCTTGATTACCTGTACGTGTTGAATTCACTATTAAGACTGTTTATGTCAAATCAAAAGATAAATGTCTAGTCTCTCTACACCTCCATTCAACACCCTGTTTGTCTTAAACAGAGACCCAACCAGACCTCTCCACCAACCTTATTCACCTGGCTAAAATTCTCACACTGAATAACTCTGCCTTTTCTTTCAAATCTAGGATTCTGTCGTGGCAATCTCTGTGGAGTTAAACTACATCTGTCTCTTTGTGGGAGTCATGGAACAGTCCTTCTTTCCATTCTCCACAGGCACCCCCTTCATGCTTTATTTCCCAAGGATTGTACTAGAGCTGCCTTCTGCCTTTAAATAGAGCCAAAACGTTTCATCATCTTCGACATTAATTTCCATTCTGCTCTTGCTTTAACATGGTCTGCCTTTAACTCTTCCATTTTGCTTGACTTTTTCTCCACCTCCGGGAACAGGTTAGAGACCAATATCTATTACAAGCTCACAGACTCCCACAGCTAACATAACTACCTGTCCTCTCATCCTACCTCCAGTCTATTCTTCCAGTAACCTTGGCTGCATCATGTCTGTTCTGACAATGCCAGTGCCTCCAATAATCTTCCTTTCTCGTTAACCATTCATGTTTGATAGAGGAATCAACTATGTCTGTTTCATTTCCTCTCTTTGGCTCTCATCCCCTTCCCTCACAGACAGTGCAACATTAGAGTTGCCCTTTTCATCATTTTTCATCTCTCTAGACTCCATATTCAATAGATTCTGTAATTTCCTTTAGCTTCAGTGCAATGTAACTACCAGGCACATCTTCCCCTCTCATTCTCTTTCAATTTTATGAAACACTGTTCCCTCCATAATGTTCAGGTTCACTCTTCCCTTCTCAAAACCCACTCCCCCTCTCGCTGCACCTTCTCATTCCCCAACCACTTCTTCATGATAAAGTAGTGAGCCACAAGTAACTCTTCCACGTTACTGCATTGCATTTGTTGTTCACTGAGTGGTCTCCTCTAAAGTGAATAAATCAAAAGCACATTGAGCAACTAGTTCGCAGAAAATTTACATTCATTCTGTTTCCAAATGCCTGGCAATTTAATTCTCCAACTCATTTTCTGAACACTCCATCTTTGTCCTCAAACACAGTTTCAATGAAAGTCAATGTATGTTTGAGGCAGGGTTTCCATAACTTCCAGAATGCACTAAAAAATAGAAAATTGCTTTTTTTTGGGCATGAACATAATGGGTCAACCAACCTCATTTCTGCGCCATAAATCTCCATAGTTCTTTATTATGTATTTCAGTGTTGCATACTATATTCTGCAATTACAACTTCCACTTGCTTTTTTCTCAATAAAATAGTTACAGACTTTAATTGTTGGAACTAGAAAAGGGATTGCACTGTGTTGATGTTCACCACCGATTCAGAACAACTTTGCAAAACTATTTTGGAAGAAAATTCCAAACCTGTCTACTGCATCAAAGGACACTGACTTCACATGTCTAGGAATACCATTACCCACAAGATCTTTTCCAAGTCACATGTCAGGAAACATATTGCCAGTTCTTCAACATCTCCGGGCATAATTCCCTACTCAACATCACTTTGGGTGTATCTTCAGTACAAGACCTGCAGGTAATCAAGTAGACAGCTTTTCACCACCTTCTCAGACTCAATTAGAGGAGCATTATATACTTGCCCCACCAGTGTGCCTGAATAGAAAAAAAAACTAGCTTTTAGGCTTCCCAGGATTTAAAAAAAACATTTCTGAACAATCTGAATCAATAGCAGGAAAATATTTATATATAATTTGGAATCATTGCATATTATATATTTAAAAATTGATAGTATCAACTGATTGGTGCTTTAAGCTTTCCTTAGTAATTTCCTTTAATCAAAAACAAACTTTGGGAAATGAAGTAATGTGTTAATCAGGCAGAGATAAAAAATAAATCTAATAGACATGGCTTTTAAATGCATTTTGCTTAAACTGCAAGAGCAAACTTGTAATTGGGGTCGAAGCTGCACCACGTCCCCTGCACCACTCTTCTCTTTGATCACAGAAGCTGCCTCCCTTTGACAACTGCAATAAATATGGCCAATCCAAAATCAACAAAATAGCATCTACAGTGTCATTAAAAAATGTGCATCGCACAGAAGTGGTGAGGTGAGCCAAACTTTCAGCAAACAAAACCCATAAGGGTCTGAAGGAAAGGCAAAAGCAGAATCAGATTTTTTGACTGAAAAAGCAATCAGAAGAAATCTTAGTGGAGGACACAAAAATTCCTTGGAACATAGTTCATGGTGATGTTCATGAGCAATGGCAAAAAAAACTCAGAAGAAATGAAATAAGAGGAAGTAAAATTTATGCACTGAAACCATTCTCCTACATCTTCAATTTCAGTTTATCATACAGAACAATCTGTCCAACCCTCTCCCTTTCCTGTATAAGACCAGAGCTATGCCGAGTTCTATTTGTATTACAATTAAGCTAATTCAATGCAGGACACCCAGTTTATTCTCAATAACATAGACCAGATGATGGTAGTTTACTATACATATTATTATTATACATGCTATTATTATAAAGTTCTCTCCCTTATCAACCAGGTCATGTTAGTCCACAAAAATGCATCAGCTAACTATTGCAGCCAGAATAAAATGTACAACCCACTGTTAAGAATATGTTGTTTTTTTTAATACTTGCCTATCTCGCCACCCATAAAATAGTGGTAAATTTTAAGAATCCTAAGAGGACCGTATGACGTGGTTTATTGTTGAGTTCTACATGATTTTCTTATAAATCCTTCAAATTGTACATTTAATCCCTCCTGAGTCCAAATTTATTAAGTTTTAACATCATGCCAACATATCTCAGCAAGATTCTAATTTTTATCCAAAATAAGTTAATACATTTGATAAAGACAAATAAATTAAGAACATTTTTGACAGATTCATGCTTACATTCATGTTTATGTTATTCATTCAGGTTTGATACAATTTCCTTAAACTAACTGGCATAAATTATCAACAAATATGTCTATCAGACATATTAACACATGCATACAGAATAGTTGAGAAAATCTTCTGAAGGTATTTGTTCTGCAGTAAAACATCATTTATTCAGTCTGCAGAGAATTGCCGATAGCCTTTCCATAAGGGTCACTAACTGGTGGGAAGGTAGAAAATGAGATAAACAAAACCTTATATGATTAGTGGGAAATGACAAGCAGATTGTTTCATGGATTTGGTATTGTGACCTTGGCTTTACTATACATGAATTACTTAGATAAAATAATAGATGGTTATGGATCTCAATCTGAGGATAGACTAAAATGCTAAGACCCCATCAAGTTGCAGAGACAAGAGAATGGCAATCATTTCAAGAGAAACAGAATATACGTAAGGGCATGCCAAGTTTTTGAAAGAGATCACCATTGTGATATTGAATGTCATCCTCCATAATTCTGTGGACAAAAGTAGCAAATACAATCCTACTATTTAAGAAAGAAAGGAAAATGGGGAAATCCAGACCAGTTAGTCTGACATCAACAGTAGGAAAAATGATATATCAATTTATTAAAGAAACACTACACATGCAGAATAATAAATGCAGTATAACCATGAAAATAAAAACATGTTTAACATATTGGTTGGAGTTTTTCTCAATGTTTTAACTGAGCTAACTTTGGTTTGGCTTCGCGGAAGAAGATTTATGGAGGGGTAAATGTCCACGTCTGCTGCAGGCTCGTTGGTGACTGACAAGTCCGATGCGGGACAGGCAGGCACGGTTGCAGCGGATGCAAGAGAAAATTGGTTGGTTGGGGTTGGGTGTTGGGTTTTTCCTCCTTTGTCTTTTGTCAGTGAGGTGGGCTCTGCGGACCTCTTCAAAGGAGGTTGCTGCCCGCCAAACTGTGAGGCGCCAAGATGCACGGTTGGAGGCGATATCAGCCCACTGGCGGTGGTCAATGTGGCAGGCACCAAGAGATTTCTTTAAGCAGTCCTTGTACCTCTTCTTTGGTGCACCTCTGTCATGGTGGCCAGTGGAGAGCTCGCCACATAACACGATCCTGGGAAGGCGAAGGTCTTCCATTCTGGAGACGTGACCCACTCAGCGCAGTTGGGTCTTCAGCAGCGTGGATTCGATGCTTACGGACTCTGCCAGCTCAAATACTTCGATGTTGGTGATGAAGTCACTCCAATGAATGTTGAGGATGGAGCAGAGACAGCGCTGATGGAAGTGTTCTAGGAGCCGTAGGTGATGCCGGTAGAGGACCCATGATTCGGAGCCGAACAGGAGTGTGGGTATGACAATGGCTCTGTACACGCTGATCTTTGTGTGTTTCTTCAGGTGGTTGTTTTTCCAGACTCTTTTGAGTAGTCTTCCAAAGGCGCTATTTGCCTTGGCGAGTCTGTTGTCTGTCTCTTTCTCGATCCTTACATCAGATGAAATGTTGCAGCCAAGGTAGGTAAACTGGTTGACCGTTTTGAGTTCTGTGTGCCCGATGGACATGTGGGGGGGGCTGGTAGTCATGGTGGGGAGCTGGCTGATGGAGGACCTCAGTTTTCTTCAGGCTGACTTCCAGGCCAAACATTTTGGCAGTTTGCGCAAAACAGGATGTCATGCGCTGGAGAGCTGGCTCTGAATGGGCAACTAAAGCGGCAGAGCTCATAATGTATGGGCTGCAGTTGGCCGGTGTGTGCAGAAGCATAGCATCCACTGGATAAGGCGATGTCATAAATGTAGGTGGAGAGTTCAATACTCCACCTAGCAATTTTGTCATTCTTGATTTTGCTTCTCTTGACTTTGCTGAACATGAATGCTTCAGAGCACTGGTTAGTGAGGAGTGTAAACATTCTACCAGCCAGGTCATGCCTCCAGTGCCTTATGGCTTTGACAATGACCTGAGCCTTCTTTTCTGCTGATGGGTTTCGGAACTCATGGCCTTGTAACTTCCATGAAAAAAAGGCAACTGGCCTGCCCGGCTACATTTGAAGCATCACTTTCCACTTGGTTCTGGTCTCCAAATTAAGAAAGGATATAGATAAGATGGAGAGGGTGCAGAGAATGTTTACAAGGATGTTGCCTGGGTTACAGCATCTGGATTACAGGGAGAGATTAAGGAGACGGGGACTTTATTCATTGGAACGTAGATGACTGAGAGGGGACTTGATAGAGGTATTTAAAATTATGAAAGGAATAGATAAACTAGACATAAATAGACTCTTTCCCCTGAGCATACGGGACGTTGGAACAAGAGGGCATGAGTTAAGGGTAAGGGGGCAAAACTTTAGGAGAAATATTAGAGGTGTCTTTTTGACTCAGCGAGTGGTGGCAGAATGGAATGATCTTCAGAATGAGATAATTGCGGCAGAGTCCCTTCTGTCATTTAAGAGAAGGCTGGATGTGTACAAGGAGAGGAGGGGGTTAGAGGGTTATGGGCGGAGAACAGGAGGGTTGAGCTAGTGGAGTTGTTCTATTGAACTGGTGTGGACTTGAAGGGCCGACATGGCCTGTTTCCGCTCCATAAACAGTTATATGGTTATTTGGTTATATGGAGTAGTTCACGGAGCTAACTAGGTAAAGACAAATAACTGAAGAAAGTTGAATTGTTTATTTGTCATGAAGGCCAAAACACAATCAGAAATTTGGTTTTGTATGCTATCCAGGCAATCTAACTCTTAAAGTGGGTACTGTAGATACTAATGTAATAGTCAATCCCGTATAAAAGTCAACCCCCCTTTTTTGCCTAAAAGTCGTGTATTTTCTATACACCCTGTGTAAAAGTCAACACCCCCCCCCCCCATTCTTGGTCCTGACCACCATCCCATCCGAGCTCCCGATGCCTCGACTGCAGCTCCTCACCCTGGCCATCTGCCCATCTGAACTCCCAACCTCGGATCCTCGCCCGGGCCATTTGCCCATCCTAGCTCCTGACTTTGGCTGCCTGCCTGCCCGCCCTCTGAAGCTCCCCACTCCCCGAGTGCAGATCCTCACCTCAGCCACCCACCCACTCACTTATCCATGCTCTCGAAGCCACAATCACGGACTTACCACCCAATTCTACAATCTGAGCTTCCAACGATTTGAATGACACATGGTAAAAAACAGTAACTGTGTAAAAATCATCCCCTCAAATTTGATCTGAAAAATTGGTCTTGAAAACTCGACTAAGATACAGGTATATACGGTAGTGCAATAAAAACAAATGAATAAACAAAGAAGTACAATAGACAAATAGTGCAGTGTATGGTACAGAACCAAGACATATTGCAAGGAATAATGAAAAGTACAATGTAAGGGTGTCATATTTTTCCAGTGTGAGAATTATTCAAGTATCTGAGGGGACAAATTGTCCTTGAATCCTGTACGATGCACAACAGTGCTGGAGGAACTCCAGGATAAAGGGCTCAGGCACAAAATATTACTTTCCATGGGTTCTGCTGAGTAATGTGTTAATCAGGCAGAGATAAAAAAATAAATCTAATAGACATGGCTTTTAAATGCATTTTGCTTAAACTGCAAGAGCAAACTTGTAATTGGGGTCGAAGCTGAAGTTCCCTGCACCAGTCTTCTCTTTGATCACAGAAGCTGCCTCCCTTTGACAACCGCAATAAATATTGCTGAGTTCATCCAGCAATTTTGCATATTGTTCCACTTTTCCAGCATCTATAGACTTCTTGCTTCACTTTAAATCTGGAAGATCATGTTCTCAAATACATGTATCTTCTGCCAAATGGAAAGGGGAGAAGAGCCCATGACCACGGTGGAAGGAATAAGGTATTTTAGAAGCTCTCCTGAGACAGCGAGAGTGATATAATCATATAACCATATAACCACATACAGCACAGAACAGGCCAGTTCGGCCCTACTAGTCCATGCCGTAACAAATCCCCACCCTCCTAGTCCCACTGACCAGCACCCGGTCCATACCCCTCCAGTACTCTCCTATCCATGTAATTATCCAGTCTTTCCTTAAATGTAACCAATGATCCTGCCTCAACCACGTCTGCCAGAAGCTCATTCCACATCCCTATCTGTTCCCCTTATAATTTTCCCCCTTCAATCTTAAACCATGTCCTCTAGTTTGAATCTCCCCCACTCTTAATTGAAAAAGCCTATCCACGTTTACTCTGTCTGTCCCTTTTAAAATCTTAAACACCTCTATCAAATCCCCTCTCAATCTTCTACGCTCCAGAAGAAAAAGCCCCAGTCTGCACAACCTTTCCCTGTAACTCAAACCTTGAAATCCTGTCAACATTCTCGTGAACCTTCTCTGCACTCTCTCTATTTTGTTTATATCTTTCCTATAATTTGGTGACCAAAACTGTACACAGTACTCCAAATTTGGCCTCACCAATGCCTTGTACAATTTCATCATAACCTCCTTACCCTTGAATTCAATACTCCGATTTATGAAGGCCAACATTCCAAATGCCTTCTTCACCACACCATCTACCTGAGTATCAGCCTTGAGGGTACTATTTACCACAACTCCTAAATCCCTTTGTTGCTCTGCACATCTCAATAGCCTACCATTTAATGCATATGACCTATTTAGATTTGCCTTTCCAAAATGTAACACCTCACACTTATCTGTATTAAATTCCATCAGCCATTTCTCAGCCCACACCTCCAGCCTTCCTAAATCACCTTTTAATCTACGGTAATCTTCCTCACTGTCCACAACACCACCAATCTTTGTATCATCCGCAAACTTGCTTATCCAATTCTCCACCCCTCCATCCAGATCGTTAATATATATAACAAACAATAGTGGACCCAGGACCGATCCCTGAGGAACTCCACTAGTCACCGGCCTCCAATTGGACAAACAATTTTCTACCACTACTCTCTGACACCTCCCATCCAACCATTGCTGAATCCATTTCACTATCTCCTCATTTATACCTAATGCCTCCACCTTTTTTCCTAACCTCCTGTGGGGAACTTTGTCAAAAGCTTTACTAAAGTCTCAATAGACAACATCCATACCTTTCCCTTCATCAACTTTTTTGTAACCCCCTCGAAAAACTCAATCAGGTTTGTCAAGCATGATCTACCCCTGACAAAACCACGCTGATTACTCCCTAGCAATCCCTGTACCTCCAAATATTTGTAAATACCATCCCTCAGAACACTTTCCATCAACTTGCCCACCACAGACGTCAGACTCAAGGGCCTATAATTCCCAGGTTTACATTTAGACCCTTTCTTAAACAGCGGAACCACATGCGCCGCCCTCCAATCCTTTGGCACTACACCCGTGGCCAGTGACATCCTAAATATCTCTGTTAATGGTCCCACTATCTGTCCACTAGCCTCCCTGAGTGTCCTTGGGAATATTTTGTCCGGTCCTGGAGATTTATTCACCTTTATCTTTTTCAACACAGCCATCACTACCTCCTCGATTATCCTTATATGCTTCATTACCTCCCCACTATTTTTCTTTACCTCAACTGGTTCAATATTTTTTTCCCTAATGAATACCGAGGCAAAGAAATCATTCAAAATTTCCCCCATTTCCTCTGACTTCTCACTCAGCCTACCCTCACTATCTACAAGGGGTCCAATTTTATCCCTCACTAATCTTTTACTTTTAATGTACTTATAGAAACCCTTTGGATTTATTTTTACTCTATCTGCCAAAGCCTCTTCGTGCCTTTTTTTGGCCTTTCTAATTTATTTCTTAAGATTCCTTCTACACTCCTTGTAGTCCTCATTCAAATTGTCAGCTCCCTGTTCTTTATACCTCTTGTACACCTCTCTTTTTCTCCTAACCAAATTTCCAATATTCCTCGAAAACCAGTATTACACTGTCCCGAGTCGGTTCTTCTACTAATTGATTCAGAAAACAATCTTGAACACATTTAACGAACTCTAGCCCATCCAGCCCTCTAACTGTATGGGTATCCCAATCAATGTGAGGGAAGTTAAAATCTCCCATGATCACTACCTTATGATTCTCACACATATACGTTATCTCTCTACACATTTGTTCCTCTAGTTTTCTTGACCCTATTAGCACCCTCATGTCTCCTTCACCCCTCAATTCCACCCAAACAGCCTCACTGGACGATCCCTCCAGACCATCTTGCCACCTCACGGCAGTAATGTCCTCCTTAACAAGCAGAGCAACTCCTCCCCCTTTTTTACCCCCTGATCTATCACATCTAAAACAAATGTATCCTGGAACGTTAAGTTGCCAGTCCTGCCCCTCTTGTAGTCAGGTCTCACTAATTGCCACAATATCGTGACCCCAAATATCTGTCCATGCTCTAAGCTCATCTACCTTGTTCACTATGCTTCTTGCATTAAAAGATATCGAAGATGATAAAGAGATTGGTTGGTTTTAGTGATGCCCTGCACTGCATTTACAATTCTATGTGGTTTCTTGCAGTTAAAGCTGTTCCCATACAGGAAACATTTTATGCTGCACCTGTAAAAACATGGAAGACAAGTGAGGGACACGTCGAATTTCCTCAGGCTTCTAAGAAAGTAAAGCCATTGATCTTCAGTAGAAGATATATGATGTGCAGATCCAATTACACAAGAACCTGATGAGACCAGAAGCAGAATGTTCTCCATGGATCTGGAAGGAAGGAGATACTTGCAAATTGATGGATAGATTGATTTCTGGAGGAAGGTTCTTTTTTCATCAGAAGAAATGATCAAACATGGAACAGTAAATCCCACGGTGTTGTATCAACCTAAATTAACTTACTCACTATCAATTAACTTACTCACTATCAATCTAACCCTTCCTTCCCTCACAGCCTGTTTTTTCTTTTATCCAATGCCTATCTAGGAGTCTTTTAAATGGTCCTATTTATCAGCTTCCACCACCACACCCAGCAGTGCATTCCTACCTCTGATAATTCCCCTAGACATTCATTCAGATTCAGATTTCAGATTAATTGTCAGAATGCATACATGACATCACATACAACTCTGAGATTCTTTTTATGCGAGCGATGCAGAATTACCACTTATTGATAGTGCAAAAAAAACTGTACAAGGCATAAACATGTAAAGAAAGGACTGTAAACAGATAACGAATGTGAACAAACTTGAACTGTGTAATAAAATCAGTAAAGTGCAGAAGCAAGAGTCCTTAAATGAGGCCCTGACTGAGTTTGTCATTGAGGAGTCTGATGGTGGAGGGGGAGCAGCTGTTCCTGAACCTGGTGGTGCAAGTCTTGTGGCCCCGACACCTCTTTCCTGATGGCAGCAGTGAGAACGGAGCATATGCTGGGTGATGTGGATTCTTGATGATCACTGCTGCTCTCTGACGGCAGCATTCCCTGTAGATATTCTCGATAGTGGGGAGGTTTTGCCTGTGACATTTTGGGTTTTGTTCACTATCTTTTGCAGGGTTTACGCTCTGGTATCGGTGTCACCATACCAGACTGTGATGCAGCTGGTCAGCACACATTCCACTATACATCTGAAGAAATTTTCCAGGGTTTCTGGTGTCATACCAAACCTCTGCAAACTCCTGAGGGGAGTAGAGGTGCTGAGTGCTTTTATCATTATACCTTTAGTGTACTGGGTCCAGGAAAGATCCTCTGAGATAGTAACTCAGAAGAACTTATTGCGAGTCCCTATCTCAGAGGATCACTGGATTGTATATCTCTGGCTTTCCCTTCCTGAAGTCAACAATCAGCTCCTTAGTTTTGGTGACATTGAGTGCGAGGTTGTTGTTGGTGCACCTTTCAGCCAGGTTTTCAATCTCCCTCCTGTATCCTGACTCATCATCTTTCTTTATACAACCCACCACCTTGGTATTATTGGCAAATTTGTAGATGGTGTTATTATCGTACCGAGGCACACGTTGAAGGTGTAAAAATGAGTCAAGCTGGGGGCTAAGAACACAGCCTTATGGTGCTCCGGAGCTGATGGAGATTGTGGAGGAAATGTTCTTGCCAATCCTCATTGATTGTGGTCTGGAGATGAGGAAATCCATGATCCAATTACATAGTGGGGTGTTGAGTCCAAGGTCTTGGAGTTTAATCATTTTAGAGGGGATGACGGTGCTAAATGCTGAATTATTGTCAATAAAGAGCTTCCTGATGAATGCATCTTTACTGTCTAGGTGTTCCAGGGCTTTGAGTAGAGCCAGTGAGATGGCATCCACCGTAGACCAGTTGCTATGATAAGCAATCTGGAACGTGTCGATGTCATTGCTCAGACAGGAGCTGATATACTTCAACAATAGCCTTTCAAAACATTTCATCACTATTGATGTAATTGCTACTGGTTGAGAGTCATTAAGGCAGGTTACTACCCTCTTCTTGGGCACCAGTATGATTGATGTTTATTTGAAATAGGTGGGTACCACACCTTGCTGAGTGAGATAGTGAAAATATCTGTGAATACATTAGTAAGTTGGTCAGCAAAGATTTTTAATACTCAACCAGATACTCTTTCCAGGTCGGATCAGATGCTTTCCTCCAATTCACTCTCCTGAAGACAGAACACACGTCACCCTCAGATATGGCAGGATAGAATCATCAGGGGATGTGAGGGTGCGGCTGGGTGGTCCTTCATTGGTATCGTCATCAAATCGGATGTAGAAGGCATTGAGTTCCTCTGGGAATGAAGCTTTGCCCTTTCCTACTTCACCGAATTTGCTTTTGGAACAGGTTATGGCATTTAGGCCCTGCTACAGCTGTTGAGTGTCATTCACCAAAATGGGCGGGTATTGGCCATTGTTGCCCTGTGAAAAAAGTCATGGTTGTCCACTCTATGCTCCTCATAACCTTATACACCTTCATCAAGTTTCTTCTCAATCTCCGTCTCTCCAAGGAGAAAAGCCCCAGCTCACTCAACCTTTCCTCATAAGTGTATTCTCTTATCCAGGCAACATCCTGATCAATTAATCCAGCGCTCTCTCTAAAGATTCCAGATCCTTCTGATGATAAGGCAACCAGAAGTGAACACAATACTCCAAGTAAAAACATACTGCTGGAGAAATTCAGTTGGTCAAATAGTGTGCTTTGAATAGCAAATATAAAGATACATAACCTATGTTTCAAACTTGAGCCCTTCATCAAGCTGTGGACAAAATGTAGGTAAGCATCCAAACAAAATGGTTAGGGGGAGAGGCAGGAGGAGGAGCACACTCCAAAAGACAGGAGGTAATAGGTGGATAAGGGAGGGAGGGCACACCAGCAAGCAGGGGCCCTAGGGATGGATCTGTGAATGGAGAGGGAAGGGGTGGAGGGCTTGAGGAAAGAAGATAAAAGGAAAGGGAATGGAGGGAGAACAGAGAGTAAGCTAGCAGAAACTGGAGAAGTTGATGTTAATGCCATCCGGTTAGAGAATGCCCAGACAGAAAATCAAGAGTCGTCCTCCCTCCTTTACCCACCTATTACCTCCTACATTTGAGATCGTGCTCCTCCCCTTCACCATTTTATCCAATCATTGATGAAGATCTCAAGCCAGAATTGTTGGTTATGTATCTTTATCTTTGCTATATAAAGTACACTGTTTGACACTGAGTTTCTCCAACATTGGGTTTCAACTTCAACCTCTGTCTGCAGACTTTTGAGTTTTACTTCTTACAATACTCCATGTGTGTTCTAATAAGTTTTATAGAACTGCAACATTAGCTCATGGCTTTTGAATTCAATCCGTCGACTAATGAAGGTCCTCTTATCCATCTTATTAATGTGCACAGTAACCTTCAGAGATTTATGGAAATGGACCCCAACATTCCTTTGATCCCAAAAGGGTAAAAGGCAGGAATGGCAAGGTAAAGGAACCTTGGTTAACAACAGAGGCTCAGAGTACAAAGGAGGCATATATTAGATACAGGAAGGTTCAAGAGAATCTCTTCAGGAACATCAGGAAAATATGAACACAGTGAAGAAGAAAAGCTGGATGAAGTTTTCAGGTGGCTTTAGCAAACAGTGTAAGAGAGAATCCAAAAAGCCTCTATAGGGAAATGAAGAGCAAAAGGGATAGAAAAGGATATGCAGGTGAGGGAGGTAATAACAGATCCAAGGGCATGTCTACCTCAGTAGTGATGTGGTGTTATCGGTCTTCGATTATATCCAGCTGGATAAATCTCTGGTTCCAAACCAGGTGCATCTCCAAATATTGTGGGAAGGCAGGAAGGAAATATTTGGGGTCATGAAAGATTTTTAATTGATCGCTGAGGACAGGAAAGGTTATGGAGACTGGAGAGTTACAAATGTGGGACCGTTATTTAAAAAAGGCTGTCAGGATAACCTGGGTAACTTCAAACCTGTTACATCAATGGTAGGGAAACTACTGGAGAGAATTCTGAGAGAAAGAATCTACCAACCTTTGACTGGCCAGGGGAAAATTAAGGAGAGCCCCTATGGATTTGTGCAATGGAAAAAGTGGCTCACAAACAATAGAATTTTTTGAAGAGGTGACAAAGAGATGATAGTCAAGAACAAGATAACTGATGTTATTTATATGAATTTTGGTAAAACATTTGATAAGGATACACATGGTAGGTTGGGATGGCACACAGGCCACCTCAATAAAACAATGGGTCAGTGAATAGTCAGAGTGTGGTGATAGAGGGCAGTTTTACAGATTGGAGGACAATAATGCCTCAGGGTTTAGTTCTGGGACCCTTGCTTTTAATAATATGCATAAATGATTTGGACATAGATGTTTGCAGGAAGGTGAGCAAAGGTGCTGATGACACAAAAATATATGGTATGAAGGACAGTAAAAAAAATTACATGAATTGCAACATAATCTGAATCAGATGGGGAAATAAGGCAGATGTGATTCAACTTGGAGAAGCGTGAGATGCTTCATTTGCTTAAATCAAATCTGGGCACAAATTACTCTGTTAACAGGAATGCCCTAAAGAGTGTCATGGAGCAGATATCTAGTGTTACAGGCACATAACTCATTAAAGACTGCAGTGTAGGTGGAAAGAGTAGTGCTTACCTTCATCTGTTTATCACTGAATATAAATGTTGAACTTTTACAATATGTTAGTGAGGCTACACTTGGAATGATGTGTCCAGATTTGGTTGACTAGCTATAGAAAGAAGATTATACAGTTCAAAAAAGCATAGAAGAGGTTTATGAAGCTGTTGCCAGGATTAGGAAAGTTGAGTTATCATAAAAAACTGGAAAAAAAAAAGCCCATTTTCATCAGAGGTTAGGAGATTTAGAAGGGATCTCACTGAGGTTTATAAAATCATGAGAGATATAGATAATAATGACAGTCTGTTTCCTAGAGTAGGAGAAACCAAGAAGAAGGCATAACGATCAAGAGAGGGGTAGGATTTAAAAGAGGAATGAAGGGACAGTTATTACTTCCTTTTAGAAACATTCAGATGATAGGGCATTTTTATGGAAAGGGAAAATGACAAGGGTTTCTTTGGAAAAAAATTAACATGGAAATATGATTTTCAGGGGTTTGCAGCTCCCCAATTCCATGAACTATTATAAAGCAGCCCAGTTGCTTTTATTAACATAATGTATGACCTCGATAAAATACCAGTTTGGATAAATATAGAATTTAGTAAAATAGGTGAAACAAACCCACAAGATTTTATTTAAAAATGGAATTCAGGAATGTTAGCAGCGAATTGAGAAACTTTTATATTGAAGACATTAAAGTGAGCTTTGGAAAAAGGTTGATAAAGCTATTGGAGGAGGAGGAGGGTTAATGTAAAGAAGAATCCCCTTATTTCAAACTAGACTTCTTCCATTTTCTCTAGATTTGACAATGTCATGCATTAAGAAGATTGAGGATTGTTTTGAAGTGGGGAAATTTATTATTTTCAGTAAAATGAAGAGGTTTAAGGTATCTGAGAGTACCAGATTTGATTATGATCACGTTATGAGATTCTTATGTGAAAATTTTGGTCAAGATCTGTTATTGCCAGCAGGACAGAAGCGGAATCATTGTTATGTAACAGTGATATAAATAAATTTATTTCAGTAATTTATAGGTTGTTACCAAAAAAAGCTCAGAAAGTAGGCGTTTGTAATTCAAGACAAAGATGGGAAGTAGATTTGAATAAGCAAACAGATGAGAGCAATTAGATTGAGTTACATAGAGAAATTATGAGAAGCACAATAAATGTGAGGTATAGGTTGGTACAATATAATTTTATTCATCAGTTATATCTGACACCACAAAAGCTAAATAAATTGAATCAGACTTTCTCGGATTTATGCTTCAGATGTGGACGGAAAATTGGTACATTTTTACATTCTACTTGACAGTGTCCTAAGGTTAAACCTTTTTGGTTGGAAATAGGTAATTTATTAGAATGAATAATGGGGGTTAAATTCCCACAGGATCCAATGTTATTTTTATTTGGTGATATTAGAGGGGTTAAATCTAAATTAAAATTGAATTATCTACCAAATGAAGTTTGTTCAAATTCCTTTAGCAATATTAGAAAATGTATTGCTATAACTTGGAAGTCTGATATAGATTTGGAGATGGAGAGATGGCATGTAGAAGTTCAGAGCTGCATTTTTTTCTTTCTTTGGCTTGGCTTCGCGGACGAAGATTTATGGAGGGGTAATGTCCACGTCAGCTGCAGGCTCGTTTGTGGCTGACAAGTCCGATGCGGGACAGGCAGACACGGTTGCAGCGGTTGCAAGAGAAAATTGGTTGGTTGGGGTTGGGTGTTGGGTTTTTCCTCCTTTGTCTTTTGTCAGTGAGGTGGGCTCTGCGGTCTTCTTCAAAGGAGGTTGCTGCCCGCCGAACTGTGAGGTGCCAAGATGCACGGTTTGAGGCCATATCAGCCCACTGGCAGTGGTCAATGTGGCAGGCACCAAGAGATTTCTTTAGGCAGTCCTTGTACCTCTTCTTTGGAGAAAATTACATGTAATTTAAGAGACGAATATATATTTTGAAAAACATGGAGCCCATATTTACAAAATGTGAGTATGAATATTTGAATGAATCTCAGACATTCCCTGAAGACTTATAGCAAGGAGTGCTCCTGTGGAAATCTCATTCTTTTTTGCCTTCTAGAGGGTGGGGGGGGGGGGTGGTCCTTCTCTTTCATTCTTTTCTTTTTGTTATATATACCATATGTACTTCAAATGTACTTGGATTACTATAAAATGTGTGAATCTTTTGTGGTTTTAATTTTATAAATAAAATTTATAATAAAAGAAACATTCAGATAATTACATGGGAGAATAGTGAAGGGGCATCAGCTTACTGTGGGCAAGAGGGACTGAAGCAGGAGAGCACATTGTTGGACATTGAGAAGCTGGGTTACCTGTGTTGTTGGATTCTATGATTATGACTCTATGACATACAAAATTCTTACTGGGAAGCCAAGGTGTGTCAAACTAAAGCTAAAAAGCACAAAATGAGCAATGATTCTTCAGGTCAGAGATGAGAAGAATCGTTTTCTTTGGTAACTTCCTATCCGCAAGTCACCAAGACCAAGGAGGTAATTATTGATTTTAGGAAGGAGGTTAGGAGGTTCAAGGGTCTATGCACCTGTCTGTAGGAGGTGGAGAGAGTCAGAATACCAAGTTCCTGCAAGTCCAGAAGACCTTTCCTGGAGCCAGCACATCAAGGTACCAGTGAAGGTGGTACACTAATGGCTCTATTTCCAAAGGAATTCGAGGAGATTTGGCATGTTGTTGGATATACTATTAAAACTCTACAGATGCTCTGTGAAAACTATACTGCTGGTTGCATAACAGCCTGACTTCAGCAGGAAGTCAGGAGAACACAATCCAGTCTTCATCAAGGGCTCAGTAGTGGAGAGGGTCAAGAACTTCAAATTCCTGGGTGTCAGCATCTCCAAGGATCTGTCCTGAAGCCTCCATGTCGATGCAATTGCAAAGAAGGCTTGCCAGTGGCTATACTTTGTGAGGCGTTTGAGGAGATTTGGTATGTCACAGAAGACTCTTGAAAACTTCTAGAGGTGAACCTTGGAGAGCATTCTGGCTGGTTGCATCACTCTCCGGTACGGAGGTGCGAATGCTCAGGACATGAAAAACTCCAGAGGCTTGTTAACTCAGCCTCTGAAATCAGCCTTCACTCCACTGAGGACATCTATAAGAGGTGATATCTTAAGAACTCAACCTTTATCCTTAGCCCCACCAACCAGACCATGCCCTCTTCATTCTGCTACCATCAGGAAAAAGGTACTGGAACTTAAAGACAAGCACTCAGCAGCACGAGGAAAGCTTCTTCCCCACTGCCATCAGATTCCTGAATGATCAATGAACCGAAGACACTGCCTGATTTTGACATTTCGTGCACTATTTTTATTTATTGTTGTCAGGTGGTTTATATGAGAAAGTTTACACGATGACGCTGCTGCAAAACCACAAATTTTGTGACTTGTTCATGACAATAAATTCTGATACTGGTTTGCCAATTCAAGTACCCAAAAATGCAAAAGGCTGTAGAAGTCAGTAAACATGGCCAAATTTAACCAGGCTCTGACCTCCCATCCACTTCAGACTCAGGAAGGCAGCCACATCATAAATCCATATCAGCCTGGTCACCACCTCTTCTCACCGCTACCTTCAGGCAGAAGGTGGAGAAGCCTGAAAACCTCTAGTCTCACGAACAGTTTATTTCCAAAAGCTATCAGACTCTTAACTTTCCTCTGGAGACTTAATCATAGACTGCTCCAATAACACAAAAGGAATGTTTGCACTGTTACAAGTCACTTTTTTGCACTGAGATTACTGTGAATATTTATATTTATGTTATTAATTTATTGTCTCTTAATTTAATTGAATTAATTTACTATGATAGTTTTCTTTTCATGAAGGAATTTACTTACGGCTGCAGCAAGCAAGAATTTTGTTGCATAAACACAATGTAGAAATGTGTCTGACATTAAACTCATCGTCAGCATTAAATACACTCATTGGATTTTTGGATATTAAGTGCAAGAAAGTGGAACAGAGATACAAGACCATGAATAATCACAAGAAGCAGAATGTTTTTATTTTATTCTTATGGAGGTGATTAAAAAGTGAAGGTGGAAAAAGACAATGGAGGAAATGAAAAAGGTGTAAATTGTAAAAATCAATATCCTGTTGAAGCAAGATATAAAGTCTGCAGGAAGTGATAGCTGAGTAGGATTTAAAGTGCAGGGACATGCACAGCAAAGATTTGAATGACCTCAAGTTTGTGGAACACACTATGGGGGCTGGTCAGAAATGTGTTGGAATACAAGTCTCAGGGCAATGAAGACAGGAATGAGAGTTTCACCAGATGAAACAAGACACAACTGGTATCAGGAGGTGCCACAGAAGTAACTTAATTGACAATTTTCACAAAAGGTAAGTGGTGTTCAATAGAAAATTAAGATAAAGTCAAAAGATATTTTGTTCTGATTCCACGCAGTTATTTAATGCATATACCACACCCCAAAAGTTAAATAAATGGGACCCAACAGTATCAGATAGATGTTTTCGTTGTAAGAAGGAAACGGGAACAACAGTACATGCAATTTGGGCATGTGAGAAAGTGGAAAAGTTTTGGGAAGATCTAAATCAGGTATTAAATAAAATCACAAAAAGCAACCTACCAAAAAATCCAGAGATCTTGCTTCTAAGTAATATAAGAAGTAAAGAAATTGGCCTCGATTTGGATGAAGCACAAAAAAGATTTATTATGATAGCCTTAGCAGTATCAAAAAAATGTATTATGTCAACCTGGAAATCAGAAGAGGGCCTGAGAATACAGCAATGGTACATAGAAATGAATAAATGTATTCCATTGGAAAAAATAACATATAATTTAAGAAATAACATCACAGTATTCGAACAAATTTGGGAACCGTACATGGAACACAACAGAGAGGGCCTACCGCGGACCTCCACCTGCTAAAATGACAGAAGGAGAAGAAGACGAAATGAACTGACCCAGTGTGTAAAAGTAGATGACACAATTTTCTTGTTTATTTTCATTGTGTGATGACATTGTTTAATGGGTTTAATGTATCGTATATGTTGAATGTTTAGTGGGTGGGGAGGGGGGTGGGAAGGAGGGAGGGAAGGGAGGGGGGGAAAGGGGAGAAAATGACACTGTGTATATTCAAGAGGGAAATGTTTATGTGTATTTTGGTCAATATGGTTCATAGTGTGAAAGTGGGTTGGGACATGTATTTCATTTAAAATTTAGACATACAGCATGGTAACAGACCCACGTGTCTGCCCCAATTCCCAGTACGTTTTTGGAAGCATCTGGGATCTTAGGTGACAAACACAGATGCTTCCAAAATTATTAATAGTGGGTTGTGAAGTGTAAGTATCTTTCTAATTGATCAAAAGGAGATTTACCCATTTATCTCCATTCTGGCTGTAAACTGGTCACTTTCTGCTTTAAATGTTTAGAGATGAATAGCCCAAGTGAGTCAATGGAATTGAGGTGCAGATCAGCTGTGATCCAATTTGAATTTTTGAATCATACTCCAGGTCATACAAAGAACATTTTAAGTGTACAATGTTGTCCTCACAAAGGTCATGAATGGGGTCAAGTGAAATTTTCCAAAGACATAGTGCACTTCAGGCTTGAGCTATGTTCCAAAAGCTCAATGTTTCAGGTTTCATAGATAGCAATTAGTTCATTTATTTTTGACAATATTTGAAGGATAAAGCATGAGAACGACAACAGGGGTTCACGGATTAAAACTGGATGGCAGCTTGCCCAATTAGTTCACCCCCCCTCAAATTCTAAAAACAGAGTGAAAATCAGTTGCTGGAAATCTGATAAAGGATCTTCAATATAGCACGTTGGCTCTGCTTCACTTTCCACCGAAGCAGCCTGACCTGCTCAGTGTTTCAAGCATTGTGTGCTTTTAATTCAGAAAGTTGAACATTGATTAATCTTGAAAACAAGGAAGACATTCAATGAGATAGGTGGAGACACTTTTACTAAGTAGGGAAAACACAAATATGCCAGGTACTAAAATGAGCTGTTAGGAATTAATACAAAAAATCTTCAATTTGCCTTCTCAAAAGACTGTACACATGAGGTCAACTGAAATTTTCAAGAAGACAGTGACAGTTTTTCTGAGGCATCAAAAAATATGAACCAAAAGAAGAAAACAGATCAGCCATGGCACAAATGCCCCACTTTTCCTGTAATGCTTTTTGACAAACCTTTGACAAAAATACCCACATAAAACTATACTATTTGCGGTTTTCAATAATTAATGTAATGTGAGAATTGTTATTAGCACATTAAAGTCTGGGGTTGTTGTGAACCTTGGGTTTATCATATATATCATCTCAATTCAGTGGCGCCAGTGACTCCTTTAAGAGGTCCTCACAATCTTACTTCCATAAATCACACCACTCTTGTACAATGAGATGACAACACTATCCATACACTGTGGAACTGACATTTGGATTTTTGTACATAGGTTCCTTCATTTTCACAGATAGAAATTAATAGCAGCTATGAGCAGATGGCTTTAGGTCAAATAGTACAATTTCTTTACGTGCAATTATAGAAAATACATGGGATATAATTTTTTTTTACATTGTCTGATCCTTTAGAGATAATATATGCTGAAACAGTTACTGTATAATTGCCTCACTGAATGGTGTCACTGCTTTTCTTACAGACAACAGGTCTTTATTAACCTCTGTATTTTTCTCAGAGGTCCTGGAGAAAAACCAGTGCTACCATTAACCAAGTGCAAAATTAAATCCAAGAATTTCGAGGGAAAATATTTTTTTAAATTCTACAGACAGGCAATCAGCTCTACCTTGAACAATATAGTAACAGGTCCTTTGACCCATGTGTCTGCACCAAATACAATGCCCAAATTAAAGTAAATGCAAGAACATGATAGAAATCCCTTCATTTCCTGCATATTCATGTCATGTGTCTATCTCAAAGCCCTTTAAATGCTACTGTATCTGCTTCCACCACTACTCCTACCAGCTCATTTCAGACACCTGTAAAAAAAAAACCTCCCACCCAACTGATATGTCTTAGACATGGACCAGTCAAGTATTATATCAATATCGGGTTTTTATTAACAGACTAGAACCATCTCTAAACTGGCCAGTGGAAAAGCATCTCCATCTGTTATACAGGTAGGGTGGAGTATCTCTACAGCCGTAGCCAATAGCAAGTGGTCAATATAATACATCCCCCCACTACATCATTACACCATCCCCCACCATCATCTAATATTCTTCCCAGTTAAACTTACAACATTACAAAGCACAGAAAGCAATTGATTGCAGAGCAGAAGTGTTAAAGAGGTATCCATAGTCCAAATATCCAGGTAGCCAAATATAAAGTCATCATTTCTATATCTCTGCTATCACTGTTGGACTTTGTACTCAATGTTTGAAGATACTTGTCCAGAATCCAATTTGGATGAGCAATGAAAAGAAAGATTAGTCCCCTTCTCCCGGGTTTCTTTTAGCTGGTGTACAATTGATAAATGGAGAATAAAACTGAGGACTTGAGGGAAAGACAGGTTCACCAGAGGGACACAGGGAATTGCTATGTTTTCTTTTGCACAGAGATTTGGCTATTGCCAACTCTGTAATCTCTAACCTTCACCTTGAATGCTTTTCATACACAGATGGATTCCTTGGGCAAAGGGAAGAGATTGAGGTGCCTGCTTTATAATGAACTCTTATTGATGCTCAAACATGGCAATTTTGTCCCACAGCTGTTCCCTCACTTGGAACATCTGGCTTGGAAATGCCAACCCTTCTACCTTCTGAGGGAATTCAGCTTCATTGTCTTGACTACAGTTTACATCTGTCAATAGGCAGACATTAAGCAAGCAATGGATGATCTACAAAGACCAATAGCTAGGAATTTCAATCAGGCTAACTTAAAGAAGGTTCTTTCAACTACTACCAGCACATATCTGGCAACATCAGAGGATCAAACACTTGACCATTGCAGCATTTTCATTAAAGAATCCCTAATGCTCCATTTGATGCCAAGTATGACCATCTAGTTAGGCTTCTCTTTTCTACATACAGGTTAACTGAACAGCACTGCACCAATAGAGCTGGTCTGGGAAAACATAGGAGAGACTTTGTCTCAGTCTGAGGTCAGTAGTCTTGGCCGTGTTCAAGAACTCTTTGGAAATTCTGAATGAATATGTCACAGTTGTTACTAGCTTCATTAGTAAAGACATGGATGAGTGTCTCCCAAATAAAACCATCTGGGTATACCCCAACCTGAAGCTGTGGATGAACGAAGAGATCTGCAATATATTAAACATAAGATCTGTGGTGTTCAAATCAGAAGATTGAGAGACATACAGGAAGACCAGATATAACCATCAGATAGCCATTACCAATGCAAAGAGGCAAACCGAGACTAAGCTGGAAGCCTACCAAGATGGAATACAAGGTGTTGTTCCTCCAATTTATGTGTGGCCTTAACCTGGCAGTACAAGGCCATGGACAGATTTGTCATTGTGGGAATGGGAAGTGGAACTAAAGTGGCAGACCACTGGTGGATATACCAGGACTAATACTGTGGAATATGTTTGCCCTCATGCCGTGAAACTCCGAGTCTGGAATTAATGATCCCAAATCATTATTCAAAAATTAAGACTCCCAAATCAGTCCATATACTTTCCACAATGCACCTGTGAAATAATCGAGGACCTGCCAAATCTCCTCAAACTTCTTAAAAATTACAGGCATTGTTGTGCAACTTCTTCCTAGTTGCCTCTATGTGCGGCTCAAGGAGAGGCCTTCTGATATATGGACGCCCAGGAACTTGAAGGAACCTCTCCGCCACTGCCCTATCAATGTAAACATGGTCCCTCAACCTTCCCCTCCTAAAATCCATATTTAGCTCCTTAGCCATGGGGAACTGAAAGCAAGATTGTTGTTCTGGCATCATTGATTCATATTCTCGATATTCATTCTGTTTTTTTAATTTCCCGTTCTTTGGCCAACAAAGATGATGTCATCAATGAATTTGTAGATTGCACTGGAGCAGAACTTGGCCACCACAATATGTACACAGGTATCTTGATGCCGGAATGTGGCATTATCTGTAAGGTATGATTCTTTGACTGTAGCTCTGTTAGGATGTTGTTTCACTTGGTACAAAATCAGACTCCAAATGTTTGTGAGGAGAATTTTAAAGGATAGGCAGAGCTGGGGATGATTTCAGTGCTGAGCTTGGTGTCAAATAATCGATCCTGTTTAGCCCTTCTCTGTTTTCTCAGAAGAGTCAAGAATAATCTGTATTTTGTTAAGCCACTTCAAAGCCCATTTCAGTGTAATATATAGTCCCGTTCCAAGTCTGGTTCAAGTAATGACGTTCTCCACAGAAGATGGGAATTGTTCGTAGCAGTATGGAATTGTTGATCGTGTTCTATGCTTGCAATCCTGTTACAACTCATTCAAGTGGTTGTATCACTAGGTCCACATGACAGTGTGGTCAAGACTAAAGCAGTATGATTTAAGAAGAAGAATAAACAATACAGAAGAGAAAATGAATAAAACAGATATGACCTTATCAGAAATGGGGGAAAAAAATGGACAAGGTGGAAGAACGAGAAGCAGCAGTAGAAATGGAGGTAGAAGACTTAAAAAGGAAATTAGAGGAATCTAATAAAAAAGTTATAGAGACACAAGAACTGTTAGCTCAGAAAATAGATATAATGGAAAATTATAACAGAAGAAATAACATAAAGATAGTGGGCCTTAAGGAAGATGAAGAAGGCAAGAATATAAGAGAGTTTATAAAAGATTGGATCCCTAGGATCCTAGGATGTCCAGAACTACAGCAAGAAATGGAAATAGAAAGGGCACGTAGAGCATTGGCCTTTAAACCACAACCACAACAAAAGCCAAGATCTATTTTAGTAAAATTCCTAAGATATACTACAAGAGAAAAGGTACTGGAGAAAACAATGGAAAAAGTAAGAGAGGGCAACAAGCCACTGGAGTACAAAGGGCAAAAAAATCTTCATTTATCCAGATATAAGTTTTGAACTCCTGAAGAAGAGAAAGGAGTTCAATACAGCAAAGGCGATTTTATGGAAGAAAGGGTATAAATTTATACTAAAGCATCCAGCGGTATTGAAAATATTTATTCCAGGACAGCAAAACAGACTATTCTCGGATCCAGAGGAAGCACGAAAATTTGCAGAACAATTACAAAATAGACGGAGAGATGAAGACGTGTAACGAGAGTACAAAAGACTGCGAACTAAAAAGACACATAAGTTTTGAACTCCTGAAGAAAAGGAAGGAGTTCAATACATCGAAAACGATCTTATGGAAAAAAACTATTCTCGGATCCAGAGGAAGCAAGGAAATTTGCAGAACAACTACAAAACAAACAGAGAGATGAAGACATGTAATAAGAGTAAAAATGACCACGATTTATATGTATGTGGGTAAAGAGGTATATGTGTGTATATGTATAATGTGCATACATGAATGTATCCATATTTAGAGGAAAATATAGATAGTATAGACAAGAATTAATAAGGGAAGGAAATGGAATAGAGGGAATAAGGAGGGAATTAAAAGAGTAACCTTTGTTACATATGAAAAGTGAAATCTTTTCTGGGGGGGGCTGGGTGGGGAGGATTTACGGTCACTGCAAAATCAGCTGACGCTTGCGAGTGAATTCGCAAATCCAAATGGAGAGGGGAGATGTGGTTGTCCGACAAGGGATAAAGGACAACTCAGGAGGGAAGGGGGGATTGGGGCTAAAGAAGTTTTAAATAGGAGAATAAGGAAAATGTTTGATGTTTTAGGAATGTTGTCTTATAAAGGGTTCAAAACAAGAAAACAGAAATGGATAAGAAGGAAAGGTAATGATCGAGAAACGGAAAGGGAAGATAAACAAAGTATAATATGGCTACGTTGAACTATATGACTTTAAATATTAATGGAATACATAACCAAATTAAAAGGAAGAAACTGCTAAATTTACTGAAAAAAGAAAAAATTGATATAGCATTTGTGCAAGAAACACATTTAATTGAATTGGAGCACAAGAAATTAAAGAGAGATTGGGTAGGACACGTAACAGCAGCAACGTATAATTCAAAAGCAAGAGGAGTAGCTATATTAATTAGTAAAAATGTGCCATTTAAAATAGAAGAGGAAATAATAGATCCAGCAGGGAGATATGTAATGATAAAATGTCAGATATATTCGGAGTTTTGGAATCTACTCAATGTATATTCACCTAACGAAGAAGATCAAAAGTTTATGCAAGATATCTTTTTGAAGATAGCAGATACGCAAGGGAACATATTAATAGGAGGGGATTTCAACCTGAATTTGGATTCAAATATGGACAAAACTGGGAAAAAAATTAACAGAAAGAACAAAGTAACCAAATTTATAATTAAATCGATGGAAGAAATGCAACTTTTGGATATATGGAGGAAACAACACCCTAAGGAAAAGGAATATTCATACTATTCGGGTAGACATAAAACATACTCAAGAATAAACCTATTCCTGTTATCAGCTCGCATGCAAGACAGAGTTAGGAAAACAGAATATAAAGCTAGACTATTATCGGACCACTCACCCCTGTTATTGACAATAGAGTTAGAGGACATCCCACCAAGAATGTATAGATGGAGATTAAACCCCATGTTACTTAAAAGGCAGGATTTTAGAGAATTTATTGAAAAACAAATTAAAATGTATTTTGAAATAAATACGAAATCAGTGGAAGATAAGTTTATACTATGGAATGCAATGAAAGCATTCATTAGAGGGCAAATAATAAGTTATGTAACCAAGATGAAGAAGGACTATAATCAGGAAACAGAGCAGTTGGAAAGGGAGATAGTAAATATAGAAAAAGAATTAGCAATGAAGGAAGATACAACTAAAAGAAGAGAATTGGCGGATAAAAAAATAAAATATGAAACACTACAAACATATAAGGTGGAGAAGAATATAATGAAAACAAAACAGAAATATTATGAACTAGGTGAAAAAACGCACAAAATCCTAGCATGGCAGCTTAAGACAGAACAAGCTAAGAAAATGGTATTGGCATCAAGGAAAAAAGACAAACAAATTACATATAATCCAAAAGAAATTAAGGAAAACTTTAGAGAATTCTATGAACAATTATACCGAACTGAAAACGAAGGGAAAGAAGGGAAAATAGATGAATTTCTAACTAAAATTGAACTACCAAAACTACAAATAGAGGAACAAAATAAATTAACAGAGCCATTTGGAATAGTAGAAATACAAGAGATAATAAAAAAATTACCAAATAATAAGACACCAGGAGAGGATGGATTCCCAATAGAATTTTATAAAACATTTAAAGACTTATTAATTCCGCCCCTCCTGGAAGTAATCAACCAGATTGATAAAACGCAAAGCTTACCAGATTCATGTAAAACAGCAATAATTACAGTAATACTAAAGCAAGGGAAAGATCCACTCACACCAGCGTCATATAGACCAATATCTTTACTTAACACAGATTATAAGATAATAGCTAAACTATTAGCAAACAGATTAGCAGAGTATGTACCGAAAACAGTAAATCTAGACCAAACTGGATTTATCAAAAGAAGACGCACAAGAGACAATATTTGTAAATTTATTAACTTAATTCATGCAGTAGAAGGGAATAAAGCACCAACAGTAGCAGTTGCTTTAGACGCAGAGAAGGCCTTTGACAGAGTAGAATGGAATTATTTGTTCAAAGTATTGCAAAAATTCAGTTTACCGGAGAAGTATATTAATTGGATTAAAGCATTATATAAGGGACCATTAGCGAAAGTGACAGTAAATGGACATGTATCAAAGCAATTTAACTTAAGCAGGTCAACACGGCAGGGATGCCCACTATCACCTTTATTGTTTGCGTTAGCTATAGAACCACTAGCAGAATTGATAAGAACAGAAAATAATATAAAAGGGATAAAAATAAAAGACAAGGAATATAAAATCAGTTTATTTGCGGATGATGTTATAGGATACTTAACAGAACCAGAACTATCAATAAAAGAATTATATAAGAAATTGAAGGAATATGGAGAAGTGTCGGGTTACAAGATCAACGTAAATAAAAGTGAAGCAATGCCTATGAATAATGTGGATTTCTCAAAATTTAAGAAGGAATCACCATTTAGATGGCAAATGCAAGCAATAAGATACCTAGGTGTACAAATAAACAAAAATCTCGGCCAACTATATAAACTCAATTATTATCCACTAATGAAAAAATTACAGGACGATTTAGAGCATTGGAAAGATTTACCACTAACACTAATAGGAAGGATAAACTGTATTAAAATGAACATTTTTCCAAGGATATTATACCTATTTCAGGCATTGCCAATACAACTGACAGAGAAATTCTTCAAGGAGTTAAAGAAAATAATAAGGAAATTTTTATGGAAAGGGGGGAAACCGAGGATAGCACTAGATAAATTAACAGAATGGTATAAACAAGGAGGCTTACAACTGCCAAACTTTAAAAATTAGTACAGAGCCGCACAATTAAGATACCTATCAGATTTTTATCAAACAAGGGAAAAGTCAGAATGGACAAGGTTAGAATTAGATAAAATAGGGGAAAAGATACATGAACACATATTATATAAATGGGATGAAAAATTGGTACAACACAGAAGTTCTCCAGTATTACATCATCTACTCAATATTTGGAAGAAGATTCATGTAGAAAGAAATAAAACAAATTATCAATTGCCAAAACTAATATTGACGCAAAACAAGTTACTCCCTTTTACAATAGATAACCTTTCCTTTAGAGAATGGGAGAAAAAAGGGATTAAAAGAATAGAAAATTGTTTTTCAGGAAATAGATTCTTATCCTTTGAACAAATGAAAGATAAATACAATATAACTCAAGATACAGCGCTGGCATACTACCAGTTGAGATCCTACTTGAAGGATAAATTAGGAAGCAGTTTGAGTTTGCCAGAGGGAAGTAACTTTGAATATGTGATTACAGATACAATGTTAATCAAAAGATTTATAACAAATATGTATATTAAACTGCAAGAAAAGGAGAATGAGGAAACAAATGGTAAAACTAAACAAAAATGGAAACAAGATTTAAATATAAAAATAAAAAAGGAAACATGGGAGAAGTTATGCTCTGGGACGATGAGAAATACAATAAATACGAGGTTACGTATGATACAATATAACTGGATACACAAGCTATATATTACACCTCAAAAGTTAAATAAATGGGACCCAACAGTATCTGATAGATGTTTTCGATGTAAAAAAGAAATGGGAACAACAATTCATGCAATCTGGACATGTGAGAAAGTAGAAAAATTTTGGGAAGATCTAAATCAGATATTAAATAAAATAACAGAAAACAATATACCAAAGAATCCAGAGATCTTCCTCCTAAGTAACATAAAAAACAAAGAATTTGGAATTGATTTGGAGGATGCACAAAAAAGATTTGTTAAGATAGCTCTAGCTGTAGCAAAAATATGTATTATGTCAACCTGGAAATTGGAAGATAATTTGAAAATACAACAATGGTATATAGAAATGAATAAATGTATTCCATTAGAAAAAATAACATATAGTTTAAGAAATAATAATGAAATATTCGAACAAATATGGGAGCCTTACATTAAACACAATAGCGAAAACCTACCGGAGACAATCACTACCTAAGTTAACGGAAGGAAAAGGAAATGAAAAGAATGGACTCAGTGGAATTTCTGGTGTATTTTTATTGAATGACAACATTGTCTGACTGGTTTAATGTATCCTAGAGTTTATACCTTAAATGGACGGGAGGGGGGAGGTAGGGAGGGTGGGATGGGAGGAGGGGGAGAAAATGGCACTGTATATGTGTGAAAAGGAAAAAGTGTGTATCATGGTTAATGCGATTTATGGTGTGAAAAATAAAAAATTTAAAAAAAAGACTAAAGCAGTATGAAAGATTTTTGCCTCACTGTAGTGGAGTTCGTTGAGCTAAATATTATTGCATTGCTCTGGTTAAGCCACGTAATAACCAATAAAATGCTGTTCTCATATTTGTTTTTCCATGGATACATCAAGAGAATAGAAAACCAAAGGCCACGGATTTTATCTCTGAAGTTTAGTCTGGGTGTTCCCAGTTTCAATGATTCACCAACACAGACTATATAATCCTTGAAAATGATGCATCAGATATTCAAAATGCATCTCAAGAAGTTCCACGCCCAAGTGATGAGTTGAACACAAAAGTTACAGTGCAGAATAAACTTTGAAAATTGGCTGAGGTACAGTAAGCAATGAATATTTATTAAAGGTCATTCACATGAGCAATAGTGAACAGCCAGTCTCTGCTTTGTGCTGGAACTATTATTGTTTCTGATTGAAACTTTATCTTCATGTTTTAGGGTGGTACGGTTAGTGTAGTGGTTAGCACAATGCTGTTATAGCGCCAGTGATTGGGACCGGAGGTCAAATCCCAAAATGTCTGTAGAGAGTTTGTACTGTTACGAGCCCAAAGGACCCCAAAACCCAGCAGCAATAGACATTCACCAAGACAAATAGATTTTAAAACAAAAGTTGCTTTTAATTATCTTTAAACATGAAAACAGAATCAAACTTTAACTTATCTCTATACTTAACTGATCAAATTAACCCCCTTCTAATTCTAAGCACACGTGTATGATGTGTGTATAAATTTAAGAAAAGTTCTTTGGTTCACAGATCAATCTCACTTCTCCTTCTTCCAAGTTCTCTGGATGCAGGCAATTCTTATACTGTGCACAGAATTTAACATGTGTAAAGTTCACCAGGCTTTGGTGCTCAAAAGGTAAATGTTTACCGCTCAGGAAGGTTCTTGTAAGGTTTGCAGAGAGAGATTTGTTGTTCCAGGATTTCCACAACTGAGATACCACCATTAGTCACCTCAATGTTTCGCTGATGAAACTTGCCCCATCAGGGTTTTCCAGATGGTAACCTCTTTCTTTCAGGCTACTACAGAGTTCCATTCTGTTCCATTTATTCCAAGATAAACATCAGACAGATAGCACTCCCAACCATCCACTGCTCTGCAACTTTCTGTTTCCAACCAGCTTTTCCTGGCTTGCACTGTCCAGCTTCTTTCAGTGTCCCACACACTAGCTGAGGGAGTTTCTTGAATTTGTCTTATCTCTCTTTCTCTCTCTCCAACTGAGACCGCCAGAAAGCCCACGTGACTCTCTCACTTGCAAAAAACCCCCACCTTCTTCAGCAAACCACAGAAGTTCTCCTCTCTTGGTCAAGCTGTTTTCTTAGGTAAACAAAACACAGGGGTGACCTTTCTGTGAGCACTTTGCAGAAAGGTCAGAAGCCTTGTAGTTATCCAACCATCCAGCCTGTCTCCAATTCCAAACAATGGTCTATTCATTTCATGATGTCATTTCAATTAGCACCTACTTGTGAAATGTGCATAAAAGTCTCCAAAGATCCTGCAATGTTACTGAATATGAATTCTTCAGTCTTTCAAATAAGATCTGTTTTAAAATGTGTGTATGTGTGAAACCTACTCTAATTTTACCAAATTCCTCCCAATATTTATCCATTACACCTCCCTTTTTTTAAAGGAATTTTAACTCTAAGTTAAAATTCAGTAATAACTAAACTGTCTTTAAAACCACTACAAATATAACAATTCACAATATATACATGTTGTAATCAAGTAAGAATGTTGAGAGCATTTTATACATGATCAATTTTAACATCTTGACAAACAATCCACTATAACATTATTTGAACGTCTGATATGAATAATTTGCAGATTATATTCTTGTAATATCAAACTCCTGTTTAACAATCTTCTGTTCTTGTTCTTCATTTTATTCAAAAACACCAGAGGATTGTGGTCAGTAAATACCACAATTGGTTCTTGAGAGGTACTGAGATATACATCAAAATTCTGCAGAGCAAACACGATAGACAACAGTTGTTTTTCTTTGATGAACATTGAATTTTTTTGAAAAATAGGCAACTGGATGGTCAATGTCATTATGTTTTTGCAATAAAACTAACCCTGCTGCTCCCTCACTCGCATCCACTGCTACAGAAAAAGGTTTATCAAAATCAGGAGATTTTAACACAGGATAATGGCATAGCATCTCCTTTAAATTTTCTAAAGCTGTCTGACATTCTTTAGTCCACACAAACTTCTCCTCTTTCTTCAAAAGGTTGGTTAAAGGAAGAGCAACAAAATTTCTGTAAAACTTCCTATAATATCCTGCCATTCCTAAAAACCTTTTAACAGCTTTCTTATCATTGGGAATAGGAAACTCAGAAATTGCATTCACCTTTGCTTGAATAGGTGCAACTTTGCCATAACCAATTACATGAATGTCACAGTGGCATTTGCAAATTCACTTTTCTCTAAGTTAACAGTTAAGTTTGCTTTGGATAATCTTGCAAACAATTTGTCCAATTCCTTCAAATGTTCTTCCCATGTGCCACTTTTTGTGACCAAGTCATCAATATAAGCATCTGTATGTTTTAATCCCTGGATTACCGAATTAATCATCCTTTGAAATGATGCAGGGGCATTTTTCATGCCAAAAGGTAACACATTATACTCATAACAACCGGATTGAGTAACAAAAGCTGAAATATTCCTTCCTCTCTCAGTTAAAGGCACAACACCCTTCAACAAATCCAACTTAGTAAGAAATTTAGCTTTTCCAATCTTATCAATATAATCATCTATTCTTGGAATAGGATAAGATTCCTGTAATCTGTACAAAATCTAACAGTTCCATCTGGTTTGGTACCAGAATAAAAGGAGAACTCCAATCTGAGTTTGAAGGTCTAATAATATCACTTCTCAACATATATTCCACCTCCTGATCCATGATTTTCCTTTTCTGAATGTTTATTCTGTATGGGTGTTGTTTAATGGGACTTGCTTCTCCGACATCCACATCATGATAAATCACTGATGTCCTTTTTGTATACAGATTTGTATACTTTAAAATTAATTCCTTCAACTGCATCTGTTCTTGTGACTTAAGATGAACTAACTTTTCCAAAATTGCTGAGTTAGACAGGCACACAAGAACCATGGTTTCTTTAAGGTTACCCTCACAAAATTTTGATTCCATAATGTTATGATCCACCACTTCCTCCACTCTGTCAACAGCCAACACCTCTGATACAGATTGTTCTCCACTACCATTATCCTCATAATAAAGTTTCAACATATTTATGTGACAAACCTGAGTTTTATTCCTTTTATCTGGAATGTTAACAACATAGTTAACATCATTCAATTTTGATTTAACTGCGTATGGACCAGAAAATCTAGCTTTCAAAGGATTGTCATGTGTTGGAAACAAAATTAAAACTTTACTTCCTGTCTTAAAATTCCTCACTTGAGCTTTTCTATCAAATAAATGCTTCATTTTACCCTGAGCCATTTCTAAATTCTCTTGAGCCAAAGTCCACACTTTTTGTAGCCTATTCTTGAATTTAGAAACATAATCCAGCAAGTTCAACTGCACATCCTTATTAACCCACTTTCTTTTATCAACATTTAAGGTCCTCTAACCTGATGTCCAAACACAATTTCAAAAGGGCCGAAACCTAATGAATCCTGCACAGCCTCCCTTGCTGCAAGTAACAATAAATGAATCCCTTCATCCCAATCTTTCCCATTCTCCAGAAAATAAATCCTCATCATCTTTTTAAGAGTAGAATGAAATCTTTCCAAAGCTCCCTGAGTTTCAGGATGATACATCGATGAAGTGATCTGTTTTATTCCCAATTCATGAATTAACTATTGAAACAGCCCAGACATAAAATTAGATCCTTGATCACTCTGAATTTCTTTAGGTAATCAGAAAACTGTGAAAAATCTTTCCATAGCCTTTACCATTAATATTTTTTAATGGTATAGCCTCTAGAAATCTTGATGCTGTACACATAATTGTTAATAAGTACTGATTTCCAGACATCGTTTTCGGCATGGGTCCTACACAATCCACAATTACCCAAGTGAAAGGTTCCCCAACAACAGGAATAAGTTGTAATGGAGCCACTGGAGGACCCTGGTTAGGTTTCCCCATAACCTGACAAAAATGACATGTCCTGCACCAATTTACAACATCCTCCCTCAAACCAAGCCAGAAAAATTGTTTCAAAATCTTATTCATGATTTTCTTTACAACAAGATAACCACGTAAAGGCATACCGTGGGCTAAATTTAAAATTTCATTCCGGTAATTTTTAGGAACAACCACCTGATGAATCATCCCCCCCCCCCCCCACCCACTCTTCATTAGCAGGAATATCAAGAAGTCTCCATTTCCTCATTATCAAATCACCTTTTAAATAATAACCAGAAGCCATTTCTCCAAACTCCTGTTCAGTTACTGCTTTGTGTGCTAATTCAAAAAGACGTGTATCTGCTCTCTGCTGCCGAATTAACTCTTTCTTTGACAAAGAGAAATTCTTACTCTCATAATTACCCTTTTCTTTCAAAACCATTCCAGAAGCACCTGGCAAATCTCTGTTAACTGGATCTTTTTCATTTCTCAATAATTTCTTAGACATGGACCTTGTTATTGCACATACAGAATATATCTCACAATTCTCTTCCACCTCATCTTTCCTCAGCCTGCTTGTTAATCTCAAAACTGGCACAACTTTATCTTCTGCCAAATCATTCCCTAATAAAATTGAGACCACCTGCATGGGTAACTTTGAAATTACTCCTCCCACAACAGGTTCTTTAACTAACTCTGAAATTAGCACTATCTTGTGAAGAGATATTGACTCCACCTCACCTCCAACAGCTTTAATCAAGAAGGATGAGAGGAGATTTGATAGACATCTACAAGATCCTAAGAGGCATAGATAAGGTGGACAGCCAGCACATTTTTCCCAGGACAGGAATAGCAAACACCAGGGGACATCTCTACAAAGTGGAGGAAAGTTTAGGGGAGACATCAGGAGTAAGTTTTTTTTCCACAAAGAGTTGTAGGTACCTGAAATGCCTTGCTGGGGCTGTTAGTGGAAGCTGAAACATTCGGGACATTTAAGTGACTTTTAAGCACATGGATGAAAGAAAAATGGTGGTTATGAGGTAGGGAGGATTTAGTACTTATTTTTGGGTAGGAATCTACAGATTGGTACAACATTAGGGGCTGAAGGGCCAGTACTGAAAAAACTATAAGGGCCTACTTGAAGATGAATTAGAATGAGCATTCAGGAAAGAGATTTTGTGGGTACAGAGTAAATATAATCTCATTAGAAGAAAAAAAGAATACTCCAAAATCTAGGCCACTACAAACATTAAGGTGCAGAGGACAAGGCAAAATTGGTAATCTGATGAGAGTTCCACACGGGTGAGTAGCTGGAGGATTATATAAGAAGGGGTGAGTTTAAAAAGGGGAAAAAAAGAGGGTATCCTCCCATGGATACAAATGAAAAGCTTAAGAATGGAACAAGATGAGTGTAGTGTTTGAGGGATATGGTTTGTTTAACCTCATTAGCGACTGGGTATAGGTTGCAGTGGACCTTGATCTTCAATCCTGAGAGTACATCTTCCAGTTATAACAATAAAGTACAGGAGCAAAAGTTGGATGAGTTTGAAGGTTGGATAGAAATAGTTTGATTGGATCAAAAGAAAAGATTAAATAAAATCCTGAAATTGAACCTGGGGGAATAAAGAAAAAAACATGTCCAAAATTATATCTGCAAAATTGCTTCGTGCACTTCTCAAGATTGAGGGATCATTCTTACAGTCGGATTGCATGTTTTCACCTCACTTTTGATTGTCCATTAATCTTTCTGCTTTGTTAATCACCACATATTGAATTAATTTTTAAATTTCTAAATTGTCATCATGTAAGCATGAATTGAACATATTGTAAGAGATTTTTATGCTATTAAATCAGAATTTATTGTTGTGAACATATCACGAAATTCATTGTTTCACGGCAGCCTTGCAGAGCAAATATTGCTATAAAATTACATGCAATTAGTGCAAAAATAAAATACAATGAGGTTGTGTCTGTGGTTCATTGTCCATTCAGAAATCTAATGACAGAGGGGAACAGATTGTTTTTGTACTGATGGTATTCATCTTCAGGTTCCTTTATCTCCTTCTTTATGGTAGCAGTGTGAAGAGGGCATGGCCTGGGTGATGAGAGTCTTTGAGGATCAAGGCTGCTTTCTTAAGGCAGTGCCTCTTGTAGGACTGGCCTGTGATGTTGCTGGCCAAGTTAACAACTCTCTGTAGTTTCTTTCTTGTCCTGAGCATTGGCACCTCCATACCAGACAGTGATGCAACTAGTCAAAATGCACTCTTCAGTATACCTGCAGAAATTTGCAAGAGGCTTTGGTGACACATCAAATCTCCTCAAATTCTTTACGAAATATATCCTCTGGTGAGTCTTCTTCATGAATGCTTTGACATGGAGGTGTGTCAAAGTATATAGATATGTTTTTGGGAGATAAATTGGGGCAGGTATTGTTAGTGTAGGTCACATACAAACACTTTAAAACAAATCTTATTTAAAATACTGGAGCTCTGCCCCATGCTAGACATGTCGGGGCCTCAGAGCCTTTGAAAATGCTTTGGAGAGTGCCCAAGATACTTCACTAATGGATTGTTGTTTACAAAAAGGCAACAGATGAAAGAGCTTGTTGGAGCCGCATTCTGTCTGGAGGGGACTTGCTGTTCTAAGAGGGTCATGTGGTTTTGCAAGCACAGAGAATCAAACAGGCTTTTCTCTGTGTGTGTGTGTGTGTGAGTGTGTGAGAGAGAGAGAGAGAGAGAGAGGGGGGGGGAGAGAGAGAGGGAGATTCAGAGATCAGTTCTACAGTGTTACAGACAGTACAGACAGTTACAGCAGCTGGGACTGGAACAGGACAAGCTGCAAAGCTTGTGGAAAACCCCATTTGGAAGATGGGTGGTAAGTGCTTTGTTCTGCCTGGTCAAAGACCTTGTGGTTCATGTAAGAGGAGAGGACTAGCTGTCTAATGTTTTACTTAGAATAAGAGAAACAAAAAGGCACTCTGAGGTGACCTGAAAGAAAGAGGTTATCATCTGGAGAACCCAGAGGGGGCACGTTTCTTCGGTAAGTCACTGAAGTGGCTGAGTGTCCTTTGTACAACAAATCTCTCTCTGAAAACCAACAAGAACCTTCCTGAGTGGTAACCATTCACCTTTCAAGCACCAAAGCCTGGTGAAATTCATAAAGGTTAAATTCTGTGCACAGTATAAGAATTGCCTGCAATCAGTGCACTTGGAGGAATGAGAAGTGAGATTGGACTGTGAGTCAAAGAACTTTTCTGAATTTACACACATATTACATACACGTGCACTTAGAATTAGAAGGGGGTTAAGCTAGGTTAGTTAAGTCAATAGTGATAAGTTAAAGTTTGATTCTGTTTTGTTTAAGAAATCATTTGTCTTGGTGAATATCTATTGTGGCTGGGGTCCTCTAGGTCGTAACACAGCCAATACATAGAAACATGGTTAAAAGTAAAATTGATTATTGTCAATAATCTTTCAAGTACAATTAACGTAAAAGTCTCCAATAAAATCACAGCAAGGCATTAAGAAACATGAAAATAGTTTTGTGGAAAAAAGGATCACAATTTTTGAGATATTATCATAACAGATTGAAAAACTCATAAACCTGGTGAAATGTTTATACAATAAGTCTGGTTTATATGAACAGTTAAGAGATGCTAAAAAAAAACCATCATGGATCAATTCTGGAGAGACTGAATTTCAAAAGGTATAGAAACCTGGTTAAATTATATTGTTTATTAACAGTTTTTGACATAAAAATGCAGTCAGGGACACTGGAAAAAGTGCAAATGAGATATTGGGAGTGAAAAGTTTGACCAATTAGGAGAAAGTGTACAGACTGGGTACTTTCCTGAAGTACTCAGAAGGCAAAAAGATGACTGGAATGGTCTTTAACGACATGAAAGGAAATACTGTAATAGCAAAGAACAAATAAATCCAGTAAGAATTGAACAAATAGTATTTATTTTATATTTGGAGAGTAATTTGGATATGAAATGTGGTATCAAAAGGACCATGCAAGTTACTAAAATACTTCATGTGCATGAGCGTTAAAAAGGATGTAGGATATGTGCATCCTTACTAGCCACTACACCTGTTCACATCCCTGCCCCATCCAAGATTGTAATAATTTGCAGTCCAAATCAGCATGTTTTCTTTACCATGATAAAGATAACATGAATTCAATAAATAATTAATTGGCTTAGAATTTGATTTGTTTTAATCCATTTATTTTAAATTCCTTTGCACTTGCAATTACCTAACTTGCATAATGAAAATTACACCCCCAGCGAAGAGAAGAATTGTTGTATATGATCTGTGGTAGATAAACATTTGAGCATTTCTTTTCATGATTCATTCCTATTTCTGCCAAGGAGGCAAATATTAATACTGTTCAATCGTAAAGTCATCAAAGATTGTGGCATTTGTTCTATTAAACTTCATGCTGCCAGCAAACACAAAATTGTCAGCTGGATCAAAGTGCAACGGTGGAAAAATCATGCCTTACTCAGATAAAAATCTGCCAACTAACTTTTGGATGAGGCTATTCAAACAATAAAAATGTGAAACGGAGGACAATGGGAAGGAGAAATCAAGAGATCACAAGCCAGTCCTCATTGAGGGCTCAACAGTGGAAAGGATAAAGAAATTCAAGTTCCTAGGTGTCAACATCTCTGATGATCTGTCTTGGGGCCTCTGTTAAAAGCCCAGAGGTCCCCAAAACCCAGCAGCAATAGATATTCACCAAGACAAAGGGTTTCTTAAACAAAAGTTGCTTTTAATTATCTTTCATCCTGAAAACAGAATCACACTTTAACTTATCACTATTGACTTAACTAACCTATCTTAACCCCCTTCTCATTCTAAGTGGACGTGAATGTAATATGTGTGTAAGTTCAGAAAGGTTCTTTGACTCACAGTCCAATCTCACTTCTCATTCCAACAAGTGCACTGGTTGCAGGCAATTCTTATATATCATATATAAGAATATTTCATTTTTATAAGGAAGCAAATTCTCAGGTGAAGAGATCAAGCATTCAGATGGAACTTTGGAAGAATTGCTTCCTATGAGTTTATTCCAGGTGTCACAGACTTTTGTTAATCTTTAGTTGTAAAATATATTGTTCTTAGTAAAGTAATTTGTAGAGATAAAATATTGTATCTGAATTTTTTAAATACTTTTTTTATATTTTCACACAAACTTGTACAGCCATATACATTATTAGTGCCATCCTGGCAGCTCGTATAGAAATTTACATACACTCCATTCTCATTATTGACTGCATACACCAGCTCGTGTCTTTTTCAGTCCCCCCACAAGAAACACAGGACAGCTCATTGAGACTTCAACCAACAACAGAAAACTTTACATCAGGATAATAATTAGGGAAAAGAGATTATCACTGATTGGTGGATGATTGATGGGCCAATATATATTCCTGACTTTGCTTGATCAGGAATAGTGCAAGGAAAAGGACACCACAGCAGGAAATGGGGTAATCAATCACTGTCATACGCCCATGTGGAGCATGTATGGCTGCCAAATCCTTCGAATAGTATCATATTGTTTCTCAAATTATGTTACCTTCTCCAGGGGAACATAGCTCTGCATCTCCATATTTCATTCTTTGATACTAAGACTAAAGTTGGACTTCCAGGTAGTTGCAGTGCACTTCCTGGTCACTGCCAATGTGATTACCACAAATTGGATTTGAAATATGGACAACTTCATTGTTAGCCTTTTGTCCATTATATTTCCCAACAGGAATAATTCTGGGTCCTGTGAGAATTATTTACCTATGACTTTTTCTAGGACTTGGCCTAGTTCTTCTCCAAAGGGGGTTACCTTGGCACATGACCAGGTTGCTTGCATGGACATCCCAGTCACCATGCCGCTTCTGAAGCATTGGTCTGAGAGTTCTGGTTTTGACCAGTTTATTTTCTGCGGTGTTAGATACAGCTGGTGCAAGAAATTATATTGCACCAACCTGTACCTTGCATTGATGACTGTGATCATGCTGTCCTGGCATAGGTCAGACCAGCATCCCTCATCAATTATAGTACCCAACTCTGACTCCCATCTTTCTCTGGATCTATGGAATCCCAGTTTGCAGAAATGAATTTCTTTCCACTCCCCCTTTGAATCATGGTCTCTATGGAACTGCACCGAGATAGGGCCATACTTGGACCCATATACATCCCATAAAAAGATCTTATTTGAAGATAGCAGTGGAATGTCTGACTTGGCAAATCATATTTATTTTTGAGTTGCTCAAACGACATTAATTGCCCCTGCTCATAACAGTCCAGGATTTTGTGACCTACCGTTAATTGTATTACTTTATTAGGAGTCGGGGCATTTTTGGGGACAGCCCCACTTTGTTGTTCAAATATTAGTTAATTTTGTTCCAGATATTAATCACTTGTTTTAATATGGGGCTGCTCTTCTTTCCTGACAGCAATTTAGCATCCCATTTATAAATAAAGTCCTCTGCTATCCTTTTGCCTACCAGGTGCAGATCAATTTGTGCCCAGGATGGTATACCTCCTCCCTGGAAGAGAGAGGCGATGTAACTCGACTGGGCTTCCCAATAATATTTTTTAAAGTCTGGCATCCTCAATCTGCCGAGATTGAAGTCCCATGTTAATTTTTACATACCCTTGCCACCTTACCATTCCAGAGAAACATTCTGACCTTGTGTAGCAGCTGTTTGAAGAAACCCCGGGGCAACAGCTCAGCCAATGTCTGAAAAAGATACTGGAATCTTGTGTTTCAGAGTATATAGATATGTTTTTGGGAGATAAATTGGGAAAGGTTTTTTGGAGTAGGTCACATACAAACACTTTAAAACAGATCTTATTTGAAACACTAGAGCTCTGCTAATGCTAGACATATCGGGGCCTCTGAGCTTTTGCAAGAGTTTTGAAGAGTGCTCAAGTGTCTTCACTAATGGGTTGTTGTATACAAAAGGCAACAGATGAAAGATCTTGCTGGAACTGCAGATTGTCTGGAAGAGAACTTGTTCTAGGAGGGTCATGTGGTTTTGCAAGCAGAGAGAGTCACACAGGCTGTGCAGTGTTACAGACAGCAGCTGGGACTGGAACAGGACAAGCTGGTGGACAGCCCTTTTGGAAGATGGCCTGATCAAAGCCCTTGTGGTTCATGCAAGAGGAGAGGACTGGCTGTCTGACATTTTACTTGGAATAAGAGAAACTGTAGTGACTTGAAAGAAAGAGAGAATCTGGAGAACCCTGTCAGGGCAAGTTTTTTCGGCAAGACACTGAAGTGGCTGATGGAAATAAATCAGTTATGAAATGACCCAAGCTTTTGAGTGAGTGCAGGAACGTGAAGGAAGAAAGGATTAAGATGAAGGTATAAACTTTACCGTGGGAAAGCTGAAGCAGGAGAGAAAGAGAGGAGAAATCAATAGCAAAAATAACAATAGTGTACATTTTTAAACAGTGTTGCAAAATTGTTAGTGCGCTAGCGCACATTTATAAAGACTGTGGGAAAAAGCATTGGCAGACCTGAGCTCCATGAATGCTCCATGCATACAGCCTGGCATATAGCCCTTTATCTGCTGCAGGGAATTCTGGAGGGCAGGTCCGCCATCATTTTTTCCCCCACAGTATTTATAAATTGTAAGTGATAGTGCTACCAACTTCCCCATGCTATATAAATTGTGCGCTTTAGCACTACAAACTTTCCCACTCTGTTAAAAAATTGTCTACTATTGCTATTTATTGCAGTATTTTCCCACGGTCCCTTATACAGGTTTATTTTGGTCGACACAACAGCATCGGGCTGAAGGGCTGAAACTGTGCTGTACATAAAGCTTAATTATGTTTTAATTAGGCATGATTAATTTTGTTCAAATATATGATCATAATATATTGATCAGGATATAGGGCATGTCCGCCTTCACTTGATGTGTCACGACACCACCGGTAGAAGGTTGAACAGTCCTAACCCTGCGGATGGCTCCTTGCAAGTGTGAAAGCGTTGATTGTCCCAGTTAGGTGTGGTCAAATGTGAAAAGCCAAACCCCCATTTCTATCCCAGGATACTGAACAGCCAATTTAGTGGGAAGCAAGTGTGAAAGGAGCTAGTGAGAGGTCATTTTGGAGTGCAGAGTCTGGAAGAACAATACTATTATGGAACTGAAGTGTTCTTAATTAAAACTCAAGAAATGCTTTAAAGCATTATGCTGGATGCTGTTTCAAAACTCAAGTATCATTGTAGTGACATGTGCTAGACTTTCCCGAATCATAAACCACTTAAGCCATTTGGAAGAGAGGTGAGGTCAGAGGTTTTTATTGGATTTGGAGTCGTTTTGAAGAAAGGCAAAAGGGTTCTGCAGAAATGAAACTGAAACTGTAGTGATGTTGGGTCACATGATTTCAGAGAAACATGAAGAAGGCAAAGAAATTTTGAAACCAGAAGGAAAAATTGACCTTCATGTGAAAGACACAGGGGTAAAACAGTTGTTTCTGGAGAGAGAAGAGGCTGCTGTTCTGTATTATATTATCCTTATCATAGGAGATACACAAAATCAGTGGCCATAAAGAAGAGACATTTCACTGTCTCTTTGAATAAGGAGGACAGTTTTGGAATTGAAGATACAGTAACCAGAAAAGGTACGTTATGTGTTCCTCCTAGAAAAGGGGAACACAAAATAAGTGGCTTTAAAATAAATAAGACCACTTCTGACTGTCTCTTTAAGATAAAAAGGGCAGATTCATTGTGTGGAACACAAATTTCAAAATCTTCAAGCAAGAGAGAGCACTCGTGTGAAAAATATCTCTCGGAAAAAAAAACTATTAAAAGATTTGTGAGTTTAAAGAGATCTGAAGATATAATGTTTTAAAGTGCTTCATAATTACTTCGAACTGCGATTTAAAAAGATCCTCAAGTTCAACAAGATGTTTGAAACTGGACTTTAAAACTGATTTTAGAGAATCAAGCTTAAACTGTGATGGTTTGAATTTAATTACACATGCACACATAAACATTTGAACAGAAAATTATTTAAGATAGATTAAATTTTAGAGGGAAGAAATATTTTGTTACTAATAGTTTAATAAAAACTATTATTTTGAATTTATCATCGGTGAATTCTCCATTGCTGTTCCTTTGTTTGTACTTATAAGGTTTGTTAGTTCGTAACAGGGTAAATTGCAGTGATTATTTATGAATGGCACTTTGCAGCTTTTTACAGTCACATGATGCTGTGAACCCAAGGAATGACCACAATGAATAATCAGTCTCAAAATCTGTTCATCAGAAGGAATTGTCCCTTCAATCTACCATATTTGTCCTGATTGTACCAATTTTAACTACCTGCAGGAAGCAGGAATTTGGCAGAGAAGTCAGTTATTGAAGCCCATACAGAATGTACTGATTACCTTTCTTGAAAGCTTGAGGTTTTTGTCCATTGTAGCAGATTTTTTTCCGTGTGATGTGGCTTTAAATGTTACGATGGAAATAGAGTTGCAGTCAGAATAATCTGCAGGTGCTGGGATGCTGAGGCAACAAACAATTTATGTCCCCTATTATATGTGTTTGACCTAAAAGGTTGGGAAATGTAGAAATAATGTGTTGGTCTTTGCTTGGTTAAAGAAATTCTGACTAATCTACTGCAGAATTTTTTTTTGTTTGATTCCCTGTGTACCTCATAATCGAAGCGCTGATGAATTATAATTTAGCTCAAAGGGAGGGAAAAAAATTGGAGTTTTTCAAAATCAGAATTTATTGTCATGAACATCACAAAATTTATTATTTTGTGACATTGCAGGTGAAAAATTGCTTTAAATCACATTTTTTATAAAAATAAATAAATTTGTGCAAGTGAGAGGGTCTATTCAGAAATCTGATGGCAGAGGGGAAAAAGCTGTCTTTGTGCCGTTGGGTGTTAGTTTTCAGGCTCCTGCAACTCCTTCTTGAAGGTGGCAGTGAGAAGAGGGCATGGTCTGGGTGATGAGGGTCCTCCAGAATAGAGGCTGCTTTCTTAAGACACTGCCTTTTATAAATGTCCTTAATGGAGTGAAGACCAATGCTTATGTAATAGCATTGGCTAACTTCACAAGCCTTTTCCACACCAAGACAGTGACGCAACCAGTCAGAATGCTCTTCATGGTACACCTCAAGAAATTTGCAGGAGTCTTTGGTGACATACCTTGTGTTCCCACCTTTTTATCTGCCCGATTCTTGCTATTGCTGATGAGGTTTTTGGCCTGAAACATTGACTATTGCTTTCCATGTTTGCTCACTGACCTGCTGAGTTCCTCCTGCTGCAGTTTTCCATCATCTTCAGACTTCTTTACCACCATGGATTATTGTCACTTTTTTTCCAAATAGACAGTTATTTTAAATACAATTGTAGTAACTCTTTTCCATTTGTTTTAGAGTTCATGACGGTGACAATAATCGGGTTTGTTTCCAGTTAATAAAGCTATTTTCTCACATCTTTGTAGGAGTGTAATCAAGTAGCATACTGCTACAGGCTGCAGTATTTGCCATTTGATGATTCTAATGAATGCTAATTGGGATAATATGGTATACATTCATTTCCCTTTCTTCACCAGAATAAGGTTCCAATTAAGTACATGAGCTCATCTTTTCTGGTCAATCTACTCTTACATAGGAAATGTGAACCATATATTTGACTTGATGAATGGATTTCCTATATTTTAATTAATCATCCTGCAAAGTAAGCACAAGGATTTAGACAGAAATTGAAAGATTACTCTTAATGTATTTATAGATTTTTTTACTGAAAATTTACATGAGTGCATTATGATAACATTACTTAGTTCATCAAAGTTACTTGTAACATGTTTCTATGAAAGAAAAACTATGCTTCGCTGTTACATTTGAAAAAGGTTTCATTATAAATTAAAGAAAATATAATTTAAAAGATGAAAATATCAACTATTTCAGCTTTTATTTTGGGGTATTTAATCTTCAGTTGGAAAATTGCCATGGTTCACCTGTAGAAGTTTGATAGAGTATCACCTTACTACCATAATCATATCTACTCGGATACAACAAAAAGAACTGTCTGCCCTACTGAAATACCACTTATTTTTCTTGCATGACTGTAATTGTGAATATTTATTATCAATCTTTATATTATTGTATCTTTAATGCATATGGAGATTTTTTTAAAAACAAAGCACTTGTGTGTCTGAACCAAATAAAAATTTCATGAAAATGTTGTATTGATATGTATGACTCATTATAAAAATAAGCTTGAGCAATGAAAGTTGCCCCAAATGTGGGAGCCAATAAATCAGCACAAAATCAGCCTTGCAGACTGTGCTCTGCTCTGCCTGGCCATTCCCTTTGGGGTTATTTCTGATGGTACAGCTAGAGGCAATGCCCTTGGACAGCAAATATTGGTGCAGCTTGTCGCTCAAAAAGGATGAACCCCTATCACTGTGGACGTAGCAGGGATATCTGAAAATGGTGAACAGGTTGTTCAGAGCCTTTATGACGGTAGATGCGGTTATGTCCGGGCAGGGGATGGCAAAAGGGAACCGCGAGTACTCATTGATGATGTTGATGAAGTACACATTGTGGTTCGTGGAGGGTAGGGGTCCTTTGAAGTCCATACTCAGATGTTCAAAGGGGCGAGTGGCCTTGATCAGGTGTGACCTGTTGGGCTGGTAGAAGCGCGGTTTGCACTCCACGCAGAGTCAGAAATATTTGGTCAGCGTTTGGATGTCCTCAATGCAGAAATTATGGGCCTTGATGAAGTGAAAAAAAGGGTGATCCCAGGTTGGCAGAGGTTGTCGTGCAGTGCCTGCAACGCACTAGCACATGTCCCTTGAGACAGGGTGCCAGGAGGCTTGTTGAGCTTTCTGGGCTGGTACAGTATGTCATAGTTGTAGGTGGAGTTCAATTCTCCACCTCAAGATTTTGTCATTTTTTATTTTACCTTGGTGCTGATTGTTGAACATGAAGGCGACTGCCTGTTGGTCAGTGTGCAGGGTAAAATGCTTACTAGCGACATAATGCCTCTAGTGCCGTATCATTTCAACGATAGCCTGGGTCTCTTTCTTGCTGGAGGAGTGCAGGATCTCGGCCCTAGAGGGTTCACAAAAAAAGTGCTACGGGTCTGTCCAGCTGGTTAAATGTGGTGGTATTGCTCCCCACCTGGGATTCACCCACTGCATGCATTGTAGCCTTTGTAATGTCAGCTTTGATATGGTCAAATGCCTCACGGGTTTCTGCTGACGGGGGAAAACGGTGGCCCTGATGAGGGGATGGGCCTTCTCTGCATAGCTGGGAACCCACTGAGTGTAATAAGAGAAAAAACCCAGACACCTTCTCAGGGCCTTGAGGCAGTGGTGGGGGGGGTGGAAGTCCTAACAGGGGCGCATGTGGTCAGGGTCGGAGCTGATGACTCCATTCTCCACAACACAGCCTAGTCTAGCCAGGCGATGTGTGCTGAAGACACACTTCCCTGTGTTGTATGTCAGATTGAGGCGTTTCGCAGTATGGAGTAAATTTTGGAAATTCTTGTCATGATCCTGCTGGTCATGGACGCAGATGGTGATGTTATCGAGGTATAGGAAAGTGGCTCGCAACCTGAGTTCATCCACCATCCGATTCATCTCCCTTTGGAAGATGGACACCCCATTCACTGCTCCAAAAGGGACTCTAAGAAAGTGGTACAGTCGACCACCCATCTCAAAAGCAGTGTACTGTTGGTCCTTGGGGTGAATGGGGAGATGGTGATAGGCAGATTTAAGCTCTGTGGTTGAGAACACCCTGTATTGGGTGATTTGATTCACCATGTCGGAAATGTGGGCTAGGGGGTATGCATCAAGCCAGGTGAACTTGTTGATGGTCTGGAAATAGTCTACAGCCATCTGGTGTTTCTCGATGCCTGTTGTATGACAATAGCAGATGGGGCTTGTCTTTGTCGTCCTGGATCGCAGGTTCAGAGGCTGCGAGAAATCTTTTGAAACAGTAGCACCAGAGCGCGAATTTGTCGGCTGCTTTGGGTTTTCTTGGGTCAATCTCTAGGCGGTCCAGCTTCAAGTATTTGTCCATGTTCTGAAGAAACAAAGTCTGGCTGATAAAACTGATGCGCAATCAATTAAGCAAAGACTGAAGTTACTGGAACTGAAAGCTTTTAATAGCAAGAGATGGACAGCATCCCTTGTGTTGCTGGCTCTCCTTGACCCAGACTCGAATTGGGGGCAAGGTTGTGGCTTGACAGCCTTTATGGGATAAAGGGGAGGAGTCACGTGCCAGCCAATGAAAGCAGGGTCAAATATAAAAGGTCATATCATTTACATACACAATAGTGGTGAAACCACAATTGGCTTTACTGCTTTCCATTAAACCTGCTTGCCTTTCCTTTCCCCTCTCCCCTTTTCCTGTCCTTCCAGTTCTTTCACACACACCATCCAGCTATTCCCCCTCCCTCCTTTCTTCACCTATCATCTCCTGCCTTGCCAACCCCCATCCCCCCTCCTACTCTTTTGTTCAGACGCTTGCCGACATTTTTTCATATTTTGATGAAGGGCTCAAGCCTGAAACATTGGTTCTGTATCTTTGCCTTTGCTATATAAAGGACACTGTTTGAACTGCTGAGCTTCTCCAGCATGTTGTGTTCTTACTTACAAATAATGTTAGATTCACTTTGTCATAAGCATGGAAAAATAAACGGACTTTAATTGCAAGGAGGCTGCATACAGGAAAAATATTTTTGTTCCGATGTCAGACATTTTTTTTTGGCCCTGATTTTTTTGTTATGTGTTTTTATTACGGTCCACACTGTTATATCATTACAATAGGGTTGTAATTCAAGGACCATAAGAAGATTGTGGGTCAATTTTTATTCATTCTTTCTTTCTGAATGATTTTGAAGACATTTTATACAACAACTAATAGTTCCTCAATGTATGTTGAAGTTTTTTCATCTACATGATCTGGAAATTCATCCTTTTCACATGGTATAAAGATGTCAGATGACATTGATTTTTATGCCCTTCTGCAAAAGTGAACCTTTTGCATTTTTTTTCAAAATGTAAATTTTTAAATGTAAAATTTAAATTTAGACACATAGCATGAGATAACAGGCCATTGTGGTCCACGAACCCAGGCCGCCCAATTGCACCCACATACCTACAACCCTTGGTATGTTTTGAACAGAGGAAAGAAACTCTAGTCCCCACGCAGACACGGGGAGAATATACTATAATGGATAAATATTTGGAGGAATTTGGTAAAATTAGAGTAGGTTTCACACATACACACATTTTAAAACAGATCTTATTTGAAAGACGGAAGAATTCATATTCAGTAACATTGCAGGATCTTTGGAGACTTTTATGCACATTTCACAAGTAGGTGCTAATTGAAATGACATCATGAAATGAATAGACCATTGTTTGGAATTGGAGATATGGTTGGATAACTTCAAGGCTTCTGACCTTTCTGCAAAGTGCTCACAGAAAGGTCACCCCTGTGTTTTGTTTACCTAAGAAAACAGCTTGACCAAGAGAGGAGAACTTCTGTGGTTTGCTGAAGAAGGTGGGGGTTTTTTGCAAATGAGAGAGTCACGTGGGCTTTCTGGCGGTCTTAACTGGACAGAGAGAGAGATAAGACAAGTTCAAGAAGCTCTCTCAGCTAGTGTATGGGACACTGAAAGCAGTTGGATAGTGCAAGCCAAGAAAAGCTGGTTGGAAACAGAAAGCTCCAGAGTGGCGGATGGCTGGAAGTGCTATCTGCCTGATGTTTTTCTTAGAATAAGTGGAACAGAAAGGAACTCTGTGTTAGCCTGAAAGAAAGAGGTTACCATCTGGAGAACCCTGATGGGGGAAGTTTCATCAGCAAGACATTGAGGTGACTAATGGTGGTACCTCAGTTGTGGAAATCCTGGAAACACACATCTCTCTCTGCAAACCTACAAGAACCTTCTTCAGCAGTAAACATTTACCTTTCGAGCACCAAAGCCTGGTGAACTTTGTACATGTTAAATTCTGTGCACAGTATAAGAATTGTCTGGAACCAGTGAACTTGGAAGACTGAGAAGTGAGATTGAACTGTGAACCAAAGAACTTTTCAAAAAATTTACCCACACATTTCATACACATACGCTTAGAATTAAAATGGGGTTAAGTTGAGTTAGTTAATTGTGATAAGTTAAAGTTTGATTCTGTTTTAATGTTTAAAGACAATTAAAAACAACTTTTGTTTAAATAACTACTTGTCGTGGTGAATATCTATTGCTGCTGGGTTTTGGGGTCATTTGGGCTTGTAACACAGAATAGTGGATGAGTATGGGTTGAAGGCTACCTTCCCCTACCTCAATAACATCACCATCTGTGGCCAAACCGTGGAAGACCATAATGCCAATCTTCAGAGATTTCTCCATGCAGCAAGAGCCCTGAATCTCACTTATAATTCCGACAAGTGTGTATTCAGGACTACACGACTGGCTATCCTTGGCCATGTGGTGGAGAATGGAGTCATTGTCTCCGATACCGATAGGATGCGACCCCTGTTAGAGCTCCACCTTCCTAGGACCTCAAAGGCTTTGAGGAGATGCCTGGGGTTGTCCTCATATTACACCCAGTGGGTTCCTCAATTCGCTGACAAGGTTCGTCCACTCTTAAAAGGCCACTACTTTCCCCCTCTGGGCTGAAGCCCAGATGGCTTTCAATTACCTCCAAAGCCACATTGCCAAAGCCGCCATGCATCTGGTGGACAAGAACATACCTTTCCAAGTGGAAAGTGATGCTTCAGATGTAGCCGGGCAGGCCAGTTGCCTTTTTTTTCATGGAAGTTACAAGGCCACGAGCTCCGAAACCCATCATTGGAAAAGAAGGCTCAGGTCATTGTCAAAGCCATAAGGCACTGGAGGCATGACCTGGCTGGTAGAATGTTTACACTCCTCACTAACCAGTGCTCTGAAGCATTCATGTTCAGCAAAGTCAAGAGAAGCAAAATCAAGAATGACAAAATTGCTAGGTGGAGTATTGAACTCTCCACCTACATTTATGACATCGCCTTATCCAGTGGATGCTATGCTTCTGCACACACCGGCCAACTGCAGCCCATACATTATGAGCTCTGCCATCCAGGGGTCATTTTGTCAAGTCAGGCAATTTGCCCTACTCAGTAGAAGACATCAGGGAGATGACCAGGTCATGCCAGGTCTGCGCTGAGTGCAAGCTACACTTTTATCGCCCTGCAAAAGCGCACCTGATCAAGTCAACTAGGCCCTTTGAATGGCTCAGCGTTGATTTTAAGGGACCTCTCCCCTCCACGAACGGGAACATCTTCTTTCTCTCAGGCATTGGTGAGTACTCCCGCTTCCCGTTTGCCATTCCGTGCTCAGACACATCCGCCTCGTCGGTTAAGAAGGCCCTACACTCCATTTTACCCTGTTTGAGTATCCCGGCTATATTCATAGCAATGGGGCTCATCATTCATGAGCGACGAGCTGTGTCAGGTCCTGCTGGTGAGGGGCATCGTGTCCAGCAGGACTACCAGCTACAACTCCTGGTGGAACGGGCAGGTTGAAAAAAAGAACGCCACGGTTTGGAAGGCTATTAAATTTGCTCTGAAGCAAAAAGGCCTTCCAGACTCATGCTGGCAGGATGGCCTGCCCATCACGCTCCACTCCATTTGGTCGCTACTCTGTACTGCAACCAATGCTACTCCTCACGAGCTACTGTTCACGTTCAACAGAATGTCAGCATCAAGGACTACACTCCCAGCCTGGCTCACTAGTCCTAGTCCAGACCTTCTTAAGAAGCACGTGAGGAGAAGCTAATCTGATATCCTGGTAGAGAAGGTGAAACTGCTTCATGCCAATCCCACGTATGTCTATGTGGAGTGCCCATCAGGGACCTGGCACCCACCAGAACAGAGGGTCTGTTGCCTCAGGTGCCCAACAAGCTACCGAGCTCTTTCTCTTCACCCTCACTCAGGGCCTCAGGGGATCCGGTTCAGGAGGAGAGTGAACTCCCCTCCATCGTCGAGCTGGAGCCCCAGACCACTACTCCTCCATCACAGGGGGACCAGGAGACCCAAGGGGCCCAAGGCCCCCCCCAGTGCTAAGGTGCTCCACCATGATCTCCAGACCTCAGACTGCCTAATGTTGTAAATATTGTGTGTACTGTATATTTTTTCTTCTGTCTTCAGCTGGCTTCTGATCCCATCTTCTCTTCATCCACAGACCCTTAATTCTGCAGGAAGGGGTGAATACAATGAACTGGGATTCACTGGGAAAGTACTGTAATGATGACTGGCCCGCCTCCCGGCTCCACCCTCATTTACCCATATATAACCCTATTTTCCCGCCTAAACCCAGAACCCCTCTGAAGCCTACTAGTGAACCCTACCCATTGTGGTAAGCTAATAAAAGCGTTTGTTCTCCCTCCAGTCGTGTGAGAGCTTTTATCTACACTATAGGGGTTGAAAGCAAAAATACATCAGCCATGATTCTAATGGCAGAGCAGATTCGATGGGCCGAATGGGTGCATCTGCTTCTACGTTTTATTGTTTCATGATTACTGTTGGATGGCATTTAGACCCAGCAATGGTGAAGAAAAGGCAATACATTTGCAATTCAAACTGGTGAGTAATTTAGAAAAGAGCCTGCTAAAGAGGATGAACATTAACAAGTTGGACAATTGCAGCTACAACAGCAATTCAGAAGCTGGGGGTCCCTTTCCATTGCGGTTATCATCATTACAGGGCACTTATTACAAACTTAATATTGTACGCACCTTAACGATTCACACTCCCTATTCCCAGGTTAATTCACTGGGCAAATTAAAATAAGAATCAAACTTGTCTCCCCAGATTAGAGTCCACATCTCTGGACTATTAAAAAAACTAACTCCTACGCAATATTTGATAGTGATGAGAAGACAAGCTTTTTTTTCCTGTAGTTGCCATTTCCCGTCTTGTGATTTTTTTTTAATTGATAATGGTTCCACTCAAAGATAACAGCCCTAACGGAGGAAAAAAAAGTAGACTGACAATTCAGTTCCAATAGGCCGAGAGCAAAACAAAGTACAACACAATTCAAATTCGAGTATTAAAGTCTACAAATCTTCAACTAACTCCAGGAAAAGCATAAACATTTGCTCGGGCTTGCCTACACCAAGTGTATCCAAGTTAAATGGCAAATTAAAAAAGATGAACATTTTCAAGCCTCTTATGAAAGCAGATCAAATAAATATCAGAAAAGCAGCAAATAGAAAAATATAGCCATATATAAAAATAAAATGATTTACTTTTTAAACATAACTGAAACATATGCAGCAAATGTTACTTCGAGAATAGTGAATCTAAAATGTATTTGTTGGTATACAAACAGTTCATAAACAATGATATGTTTAATATCTAATCACTTAGAATTGCAGGCAACCCCCAACATTTTAAGGGATTTGCATTCCTAGAAAACAGACTTCATCATGATTTTCCTCAACACCTGCACATGCATCAAGAAACACCAAATGAAAACTGTATTTATTCATGTATTTCATATAAATTTTGTGAGAATGAATTTTATTCTGTATCTTTGATGTAGCCTCAATATTGATGTGACTGGTCCAACCCCTCAGCTCTTTTCTAAATCGCGCACCATTTAAGATTGGAAATGTGTTGCTTTTTCTTCATCATTACTGGGTCTAAATAACAGTACATGTCATCCTACAGTAGTTTTTGGGTAGAATTTGTGAATTCTGTCAAGGCAAATTTCCATTACTCGAACCTGTAATTTCAATCTCTAATTTTTATGTTTGCATTAGTTTCTAAGCCCTGCAATGCAAAGGTTAACCATATGCATTTTAATTGTTAAACCTACAGAGGAACCTAGATTTAACACAAATTCAGATATAAATGCGATGAGTCATTGTACCCTGATATATACAAGATATGTACTGCTTAATGTCCAGGTTCCGTTTTTTGAGATGGGACGTTAAGCGAACCCATTTTAAAAGATGTATTACCAGGGATGGCCACCCGGCGGCATAGCAGATGTTTAGAAGTGATGCATCTAAATGATTAAGGTAAGTCCAGCAATGTTCGTCTGGGTGGGCAATTCATCGCACGGATGGGGTGGGGGGTGCTCCCGCAAACGTGGGTTGGAGAATGGGGGGCAGGGGTTCTGCCACAATCGATGTGTGTACATATTGTATACAATGAAACCCCGATTGAGCACAACCCCGCTTTTTCTGCGATGTGATTTTTTGGACCCCAGCTATCACATTATAACTGAGTTCCACTGTATTATTTTTTCCCCAATTTCTTGTTCTAAGTTAGTTTCCAAAAATGAAGCCTTTATTCCTTAAGCATTTATCCCTTTGCTTATGTCATTGATTCTAACCTATACTCCAGGCTCAACCAAATCTGTGTACTTTTCCATAAATCTTCGTCCGCGAAGCCAAGCCAAAGAAGAATTTGCTTATATAATATACATGTTTGTTAGACTATCACTCAACATGCTGCCTTCAGAATTCCTGAATTCCACCTCCTCCTGTGTCTTTGAGCTTGTCACTGGTTTATCTGTGCTACGTTGTTATGTCATTCCATTTACAAGTCAAATTTAAGCCCACAAAAGATTTAATCTTATTCAAAAATACAATAAAAGTTCCATTTCCCACCAAACACTGTTAAAGCTTACTGATTGTACCAAAGTTATAAATTTTTCAATATAGCTAAGAACATAAAATTAAAATAAAGCTTCTTGATCAGCACTTTTTTGTGAAATCCTCACCTGGAATAGCTCCAGGTCCAGCTATGATTTTGTCCACAACTATATTTCTAATTGTCAAAATGAATCTCACACCATGACTTACCCTCATTGGATGAATATCTGCATAGGGTGGCTTGCCTTCAGCCATTTCAATTGCGGTTATTCCCAAAGACCAGATGTCTGCAACACAATTGTAACCAATTTCTTGAATTACTTCTGGTGCCATCCAAAATGGCGTTCCTATCACAGTGTTGCGCTTTGCCATGGTGTCCTGTAAGATATTCCATTTAGAATTATTAAGTTGGAAAAAATTAAAAATCTTTACTTTTTTAAACACTTTTTCCTGTAATAAATGTTCATCCATCCCTCTTTTATAATACACATGAAGAGCAGAATAGGCTCCATCAATGTTGTAGAAGTCACATAAAATTAAATTTGGTTCCTTTTAAATTACAACCTAAAAGAAAATATGAAACATTTCATGGGCCGGTTCCAATAGAGGAGAAAAAGTAAGATTAGAGCACTGAATCAGCCATGATCGTATTGAATGAAGATGCAACTCAAAGGGCTAAATGGCACCTGTTTTCGATGATTCTTATTCTGCAATCCTCGTGGTATGTTAGGATCTCCCCTTGTGAGGTGGTGAAAATTACTATTTCAAGTGGCTCCCTATGGCTTTAACCATTTTCCCATTTGAGTTATAAGGGGGAGCCCAGAATTTCAGCCACATATGTTTCTTGTTCAGATCAGCCAATACATGTTAGAGCTAACAAAGATCTAATTGCAGTGTAACTAGAGTGAAAACAAATAATATGATGTTTTAAAACAAAACACACGTTTCTTAGAGTTTGCACAACTTTCCCACTGAAAGCTGAACGAAGAATTATTTTACAGCAAAAATGTTCTGAATAAAATTGAATGGGTACCAAATAATTAAAAGGACCAAATAAATATCCAGCACAAATATTTTACTCATGTTTTCAGTTCAAACTGAAAAAGGTGTATTTTGATGTTTATCCGTCTATTGTTTTGCTTTTTTTTAACCTTTCCAGCTATAAAATTATAAATATACTACAGGATTGTGTGCAGATTTTAAAAACAAGATATACTAAAAAATATGCTATCAGAAATAATTTATTCTGCTGTGCTTTCTGTATTCATAATTATCTCTACATGGGTTACATTTACCGTGTTCACAGATTTTATACTGCCTAGATCACGTCGTAGATAATGAATCCGACTTCATGTGATTTCCTGGTAATCTGTTAATTTTCAATAGATCAATTTCGAATTTTAATAGTAGGCAAAATAACAGACTTGAAAGGCAGTTATAAAGAGATCTTGAAGTGTCTGTTACATGAAACACTAAATTGAGCAGTAATATATTGAGTGTCTGACCACATTTTTATTACCAGAGAGGAAGAGAGTTGGGTACATTAATTAGTACAAACCAAGCATGCAACAATACTGGTACAATTCTTTCCTCGGCCCCTTACAAAGCAATTTGGATGTAGGCTTCTGCTGTATGGTAGCAATTCTGATTTTTTAAAAACTGGATTAACTATGATCACAATGTCTGCAGAGATTCTTGTTTCGCTCTCACAAAAGTGTATGCGTTTCATAAAATGAGAGGACCTAAATTATTCTCTATTGCATGGCAGAGTTATATGTTCAGCATGTTCTGGTGACTAAGCTTGTTTACATTAGCACCTCTCAATTTCCCTTCTAGTTTTCTCTGACAGGAAGGTGGTAAGCTATTAGATATGAATGCTCATGTTGCTGCTTCCCGAAATAAGCAACTACTGCATTTACCTTGCTTATTACGTCATTTTCAAAATGAAGAATGGGTCAATCAAAAATAAACACAAACACAAGACCAGTAGAGTCAACAATGAATTCATTATCTACATTTGACATCATAAAATCTTCACAGCTTGGACAAGATCCACATAGAAATACTGTGAATGCAAAAGGTAAAATAGACTAAATGTTTGCATATATTTCTTTATACAGCTTTCATTTCTGCTTTTTTTTATTTCTATTTGCTGCAGAATCAAATGTAATTTTCTGAAAAATACCAATCTCTGGGAATACATGCCACCTTGTAAGAGGAAAGAACATTTTTGGAAATTTGTCTGACAAAGATGTAAATTTCACCCTATTCCAACCTGAAGAAACCCCTGCATCTTTATTACTGGCTTGTACCATACCCAGTGCAGAATGACATCACTTGCCTGTAACACGAACTCACAAAACTATCCGCTTCCAATTGTAATTCATTCAAGAAATTAGTTTCATTTATGGGTACCCATATAGATGCAGAAGTACAATTCATAGATTTTATATTCTGTTAAAATGAAATTTGAATGCAATACTTTATATCGCTAGCTACAAAAATTAAAGATTTTTAAAAAGACACAACCAAACATCTTTGGTTCGATATGGTTGAATGGCCTCCTTCATGCCTCAGTAATTTCATGAACAAAACAATTTAGTTTTCAACATCATGAGATATATTGTGTCTTATTGATTCTGATATCATACTCTTGTCTTTTTCTAACCCTATTTCTTTAAAAACGATTTTCTAACGGTCAGTATTCATGGTCCTTATCGCCTGATCTTTTTAAAGTACCTCATTTGTTTTACACCTCACTCCTCCCCCTCAGCTCGACTTAAAAAACTGTACACCCCCCATTCTGCACCCCCCCACCACCCCCACCCCGTTTTGAGTACAGGTCGCTGACCTAAAACATTGAAAAGTTACACTTTCCACAAATACTATTTGCAAAGATTCTCCAAAGTTATTTAAAGATTTAAATTCTATTGTTAGGAAGTTTTTGCTGAAAGATTAAATGGTCAGGGTAAAGATTAAATGGTCAGGGTATCTTCACAAAAATTAACTTGGAGGTATGAATTGGGAGGTTTGCATCTCCTGAATATTCAGAATTATTATAATGCAGCACGATTGAAATTTATTAATAGATGTTTGATTTGGAAAATCCATTGGTATGGGCTAATATCAAGCTAACTAAAATTGGTGATAAGAAAATGGAGCTATTTATTTATAAATAGAATTCTGTTCTTATTTATTTTGAGACATTTATTTAAATTATGGAATATGATTAATGAGGAAATAGGTACACAGGGGAAATTTTCAAGTTAGACACCTTTATATCAGAATCAACTGTTTCCTTTTACTCTTTATAATAAATATTTGAAAATATGAGATCATAAAGGAATTAAGACTATACAGGTACACAATCCTTTATCCAGACATCTAAAATCCTGTAAGTTCCAAAATCCGGCAAGTGGGGAGAGAGTTGGCAGCGCGAGTCGGGTTGGCGAGGGGGTGAGACTGGCTGCACGAGTCAGGCGGGCGAGGGGGGGTGGGGTGAAGACGGCAGGGCGACTGGATGGGGGTGGGGGTGGATAGGGCAGCACAATTCGGGTGGGCTTAAATCTGGCTTTCCGAAATCCGAAATTCAGAACACACTGTCCCTCAAGGGTTCCGGATAAAGGATCGTGTACCTGTACAAGATTGTTATAAAGCTGGTTATTTTATTTATTTACAAAAAGAAAAATATGAAATACCACAAAGTACTCTTTTTTATTATTATTAAGTTAGAGCCTTATTATTGGATAATTTTGGACATATTTAAGATTGCCAAGACGGTCAAAATTTGAAATTTTACGAATGGAAGGTGGGAAGAAAAAAACTGTACCTGAAATGTATTTATTATTACAGAATAAAATGCCTAAATTAGATATGCATAAATCTAGATTAAAGTGGGAAAAAGATTTGGGAATAGTAATTGATCAGGAAGACTGGAGAAATTTATGTAAAGATAGTAAGACTAAGATTTGTTAATGTGAGATATAGATTAGTTCATTATAATTTTATACACCAGTTATATTTAACTCCTGAAAAATTAAAGAGATATAATTTAATTTCTTCAGATTTATGTTTTAGGTGTCACAAAGAAGTTGGTTATCTGACACTGTTAAACCTTTTTGGACACAACTTAAGGAGCTTTTAGAGAAAGTTTTTAAGATTAAATTGTTGATGGAACCAACATTATTTTTATTAGGTAATGTTAAAATGTTGGGTTTGAAATTGAGATTAACTAGGTATCAAATTGCATTTTTAAGATTAGCTTTGGCTGTAGTGAGAAAATATATAGGGATTGCTTGGAAAAATGAGATTGATTTAAGTTTGCAATGATGGCATATGGAATTGAGATCAAGTATTCCATTAGAAAAGATAACGTATAATTTTACGTGATAACTATCTTTATTATCAGAAAGTATGGAGCCCCTATTTGGATTATATGGGTTTACAGTTTTGAACTTTCTATGGAACATTGCAGTGGTGTTACCCTAATCCATGGCATTTAGTATGTTATTGATGGGAGAATCTCCTTTCTTTCTTCTATCTTTGGGGTTAGGGTTAGCAGGGAGGGGGAGGAAGTGGAGGGTTAATGGGGTAGAGGGCAGGGGATGGGGAGATTTAGTATATACCACGTTTTCTTATGCATGAATTATCATACTTGAATATATTTGAATGTATTGTGGCTTAAAATTTTAAATAAAGTATTCAAATAAAAGATACAGCAAGTATAGTTGAATAACTTTTTCATATTTTCAAGAACAAGATTATTAAAATGGATGATCTTTTGACAAGTTCATCAGAAATATGCTCAGAAGAAACACAATACATTGCACTCCACAATGTCCCATCTTAGAAATAAGTGGTTGATAACGAGAGCTTAAGTGGCATATCAAAAATCTTTCTTTGACGATTTTATCCTCTCTACATCATCAGTCCTTTTTTAAATAAAATAAGACAAAAGACAAAGTGATGAAGAGATATTTTTGGCAATGAATATAGTCAAGAGACAGATGTTACTATGAGGACTCTGAGCAGTGTGGAAGAACAGAGATCTTGGAGACTGTGTCCAAATGCTACACAGATTGATAGTGTTGTAAAGAAAGCATATGGTGTAGAATCAAATTCAAGAGCTAAAAAGTCATGTTGCAGCTATACAAGACCTTAGTTAGACTCCACTTGGATTATTGTGTTCAGTTCTGGTCACCTAACTACAGGAAGGATTTGGATGCTATAGAGGTGGTGCAGAGGATATTTACAAGGATGTTGCTCGGATTGGAGAGCATGCCTTAAGGGGGTGTTACGTGAATTTGGTCTTTTCTCCATGGGGCAACAAAGAATGAGGGGCGACCTGATAGAGATGTACAAGATAATGAGGCATTGATCAACAGAATGGCTAGAGGCTTTTTCCTGGGGCTGAAATGGCAAAAATGAGGAGACATAATTTTAAGGTGCTTGGAAGTAGGAAGAGGAGGAATGTAAGAGATAAGTATTTCCACACAGATTGGTGCATAAGGAATGCACTGTCAGTAACAGTGGTGGAGGCAGGTACAGTAGGATCTTTTAAGAGACTAAGAGATACGTGCATGGAACTGAGAAATATTAAGGGTTATTCAGTAGGCAAATTCTAGGCAGCTCTTCAAGTAGGTTATTTGGTTGGCACAACAATGTGGGCTTTAGAGCTTACAGTGAGCTGTGAATTTCTATGTTTTGTGTTCTATGTTCCATCCTCAGGCTCTCCACGAGGTGCAATGAAAACCACACTGCTAATCTTCAAAGGTCATTTCTGTTATGAGAAAATCTTCTGTCTGTATCCAGCTAACTGCAATTGAGGTACATGTATCAACATATGCAAATGGACATATGATACATACAGATTTAAAATTCACTATCTACCTTGAACTGCGTCTATTGTGGAAGCAATTTCTTGCAGTAGAATAATTTAATTCTGTACAATGTAAAAATAGATTAAAATTTTCATTAATAAATTATGAACCCTGAATATTAGGCTACGGAATTGAAAATGCAAATAAAAATTTAATAGAAAAACAACTGGCAAAACCTCTGCGATTTGCTTTTCACACTGGCAAACCACTGAACATTTTTACAGAAATCACAAAGAATTTTTATTTATTTTAAGTGAGTAATATAGTCATTTATTTCACCACCCCCTCCACAATGTTCCAGAAATCTACCAACGTTAATCAGAAAACTGCAGGATTATTCAGCCAAATCCTATATTGCCTTATAAAACCAAAAAAAAATGAACAAAGCAAAAATTAAAATAAGCATTTCTGAGGTAAAATGAAGAATTCAGTGAAGAGCTCTTGAAGTACAACACTATTTATTTGATCCTATTTTAAATGTACAGTATAAGGACTGGAGGGAGCAATATCATCATCTCTGGTTCTCACCCGAAACGTCGACTCTCCCTTTGCCTTCACAGATGCTGTTTGACTCACTGACCTCCTCCATCAGTTCAATTTTTGCTCAAGATTTTAGTATCTGCAGTCTCCCATTCTCATCTCTTGAATTCATCGAAGAGCACAAACTAGAAATTTCAACCTTGTTACCAAGTAGAGTTGCAACTTCAGAAGTTATTTTGGTGCCAAAAATAACATTTTATTATTTGTGAGACCTGGATGTTGTTAGCATTGCTAACAAAAAAATTGCCTCCCAATGCCAACCCAAATTGCCTCCAATCTAAGGAAGAAATCATCTACATCTCACATTGACCATCAGGCTGACCGAGCAAGAGTGACAAACATCCCTGATTTTTTTTAATCTCTAAATCTATTTTTACCTTAATTGTTAATTCCAACAGGACTGTTTTCATACTAGAATTTAAAATTGGGTCACAAAGTCAATGGTTCAGACTTTTATCTGCTCATCCAATAACTTAACCATTATGTTATACCCATATCAGACTTGACAACAGCTTGACAACAAGTAATTCAATGTGGTTGGCGTGTTGAGCAACAAACGAAAGAAAAATCACATGAAAGCTATGAGTGAGCAGAACGAACCAAACGAACTCTCCAAGAGTTTATCAGCACAAACTCTGACGTGATATTGGAAAGAAGGCTGAAACGGGTGATCCAGTTGGCCATGAGGGTTTGGCACATGATGTCATGGAGGTGTCCAAGAGTGGGACAGCTTCCAGCCATAAAATGAACCTGTCCACCAACATGAATGGTGGCACCTCTGGAAACAGGCAGTGGCCCAATGATGTCCACGTGAACGTGGTCAAATCATCTGTGTGGCAGTGGTAAGGACTAAAGAGGGGTTTTTATGCGCCTCTGCACCTTGGGATGTGCAGGCAAGTTCTGGTCCAGAGGCTGACCTGTTTACGCAGCCGATGCCTCATGAATCTGTCTTCGACCAGTTGACATGTCGCCCAGATAGATGGCTGGGCTAACCCATGTAGTCCACTGAAGACGCGACACCTCCATGTGGCAGGAACAATGGTTCTAGGTCAACCAGTGGATATGTCACAGAGAAGTGTGGCTTCAGATGGCCCGAAACACGTGTCTTTCAGCTATAGCCCTGAGAGTGCAGTGCAGTAGGCTGGTATCTTGCCATCCAGCCGTTGGGCCGCTGTATAGACAATTCCAGGCGACAGGGAGTGTACAGACAGGGTGGATGCATGGGGCAGACCGTCAGCCACAAGGTTGTTCTTGCCGGAAATGTGCTTGATAGCCATCGTGTACTCTGAGATATAAGAGAGGTGACGCTGCTGCCATGCCAACCACAGGTCCAACACCTTGGCGAAGGTAAAAGTGAGGGGCTTGTGATCAGTGAAGACCGTGAAATTCCGTCCTTCAAGAAAATAGCAGAAATGCCATACAGCAAGGTAATGGGCTAGCAACTCCCTGTCGAACGCACTATACTTCTCTTCCAGGGATCACAGGCATCTGCTGAAAAAAGCAAGCAGTCTCCAACATCCATCAATCAGCTGCTTCAGGACACAACCAACAGCCATATCGGATGCGTCAACTGTGAGGGCGGTTGGCACATCAACGCATGAATGCACTATAAAGGTAGCCAGAGCGTCTTTGGTCTGGTCAAAAGCTGCCGTAGACTCCGCATCCCATTGAGTTCTTTGGTCTAACCGGACAGCAGCTTGAAAAGAGGTTGCATGACCCTGGCAGATGATGGCAGGATCTGATGGTCGAAGCTGATCATCCCAACGAACTCCTGCAAACCTCTTGACCATAGTTGGCTTGACGAACTTATGAATCGCCTCAACCTTTGACGGAAGAGGGACCTCCCCATGTCGATCGATACAGTGCCCAACGAAACTGATGGCTGTCAGGATGAACTGATATTTCATTGGGTTGATGGCTAGGCTGTAGTTGCTCACTCTCTGGCAGAGCAGATGTAGGTGTGTTAGGCACTACTGAATGACTGGCAATGAGGATGGCATTTATGTAGATAAAAACAAAATCCAGGCCACATCCCACGAAGTCCACGAGTCTCTGGAAAATCTGCGCTGCATTTTTGAGGCTGAATGGCATGTGGAGGAACTCGAAAAGGTCAAACAGAGAGATGAAGGCTGTCTTGGGGACATTGCTGGGGTGCACAGGGATCTGGTGTTACCCCTGGAACCGATCGATTTTTGAGAAGATCCTCACTCCGTGTAGATTGGCCATGAAGTCCTAGATGTGGGGAACTGGATATCAGTTGGCGGTGTGGCATCATTGAGCTGACAGAAGTCCCTACAAGATCTCCATTCCCCAGAAGACTTTGGCACCATGTGTAGAGGAGAGGCCCATGGGCTGCCCAAGCGCTGAACAATTCCCATCTCCTCCATCTTCCTGAATTCTTCCTTCGCGACCCACAGCTTGTCAGGAGGAAGCCTGTGTGCCTGGGCGTGTAGCAGCAGTCCTTGCATGGAGATGTGGTGCTGGACGCCATGTTTCAGGACCGCGGTAGAGAATTGTGGAATTATAATGGCCAGGAATCCTGCCAGGATTCAGGCAAACTCGTTGTCCTAGAAGGTTACCTAGTCGAGGTAGGGTGCCGGGAAATTGGCTTCTCAAAAGGTGAAAGTCTGGAAGGTCCTGGAATTGACCAGACAGTGCCCTTTCAGGTCCACCAGCAGGCAGTGGCTTGAAGGAAATCTGCACCCAGGGGCTAAAACACGCCAGCCAAAGTGAAGGTCCAGGTGAAACAGAAGGAGCCAAACTCAAGCGGGATGGTCCGCACCCCATACATGCGTATGCTGCTATTGTTGCAGACAGTGATGGATGATCCCGACTTCCCGGCACGGGTATCTCAGTTCAAGGGGGGCAAGATGCTGACCTCTGCCCATGTGCACAAGGAAATGCCACCCTGAGTGTCAGTCCCATAGGTAAAGGAGGCTGTCTAGGCAGCCAAACATCATAGCCATCAGCGACGGCCAGTCCTGGCGTTTCCCAGATGGGAGCAAGGTGAATGGCAGCGGCGGCACCTGAACCCCATTTCTGATGGTAGAAACATCACTGCTCTGAGTTTGAGTCTCCACCTGCTGCAGCTGTTACCAGCCTCCTCAGTGGAGTTGGAGAGAGAGATGAATCGCTGGGTGTGGCACAGCAACGAGGTCATTGGACACCCTGCTATATTGCTTGACGTGCCACAGAACATCCACATAGGCTGCTAACCTGCGTGGGTCACTGAAGTCATCATCCATGAGGTGTAGGCAGATGTCTTCCATCATCTAACTGAACAGTAAGCAGGGCCTGAGGCCGTCTATTAATGCCAGCATATTGTTCACAAGGGCAAATAGCACTCGGTCATCTAGGCTGTCCATGTGGAGCAGTCATGCCACTCGTTTGCAGTGAGAAAGGCCAAAGGAGTAGATAAGAAGAGTCTTAATTGCCTCATGCCTGTTGGCGGCTGGCGGATGATGTAAGAAGTCAATGATTTGTCCAGCAGTTTCCTGGTCAAGTGAACTGACCTCGTAGTATTATCTTGTGGGGTCTGCGGTGATCTGCCTGACCTGAAACTGGGTCTCAGCCTGTTCAAACAAGACTTGCAGCTGTGAGGTCCAAATTGCATTCTGTGCGCTCATATCGTTCACCATGGGGTCACCACTATGGTTGGTTTGCTGTGCAGCGAATGAAAGAAAAACCACATGGAAATGGTGAGTGTGCTTAATCAATCAACCAACTGACTTTACTGGAACTCTCCGAGAGCTTATCAGCACGACCTCCATGATCCTTTGCGCCCCCCCACCCCACCCCCACCCTGGGAACATGGTGATGTCAGCCCAGTGTGAGCATGGACCTCTGTGACCCAGTCACTTGCCGATCAGAGCAGCCCACTACATCAGCATCTTTTAAGCCTTTCAGTGGAGATTGAATCACCATACTGTACTAAAATTGAGACTGGGCATGCATTTCATCCAAAACCTCCATGGCACTTGATTTTTGGTGAAATGTTAAGCATACTGCTGTTTATTTCCATCACATAATTTAAGAGTCCCATCACCAGAGGAAGTGTTTAAGTAAAAATTAAAAGTCAGTAAGCTGAGATTTTAATTGTAAGGCAAGAATCATGGCTGCTAAGTTCAAGATCTGCTGACTGTGAAAACAATTTGGAGGAATTGAGCAAGTGGAAGGAGAATACATAATACGACCAATTACTGTTCTTACTGGCAACTTTGCTAAGAAAGACTGTTGGTCAATATCAAAATGATGCAATGATGGAATAAGTTACATTAGTAGGCTTCAGGAAAGGAGGTATTGCGATTATTATTCATTCTGGGATGTAGTTATCACTGACAAGACTAGTTTTAACTCTAGCCCACAAGTACCCTTGAGAATAACCTTCTACTTATGTTATACTGTACTTTAGCATCAATTTCTTCGATTTATTTTTGCTGATTACTTACTGTCAGCTGACCTGCAACACCAAAATCCGCAAGCTTTGCATGGCCCTCTGTGTTCAGTAGGATATTTCCAGCTTTGATATCTCGGTGGATTTTTCTCATGAAGTGTAGATATTCCAGCCCTTTCAAGGTGGATTTAAGAATTGTTGCTATTTCATCTTCTATTAGCTAGAATCAGAATGCATAACAGTTTTAAAAACCAATGCCATGTGAAAATATGCAAGGAATACAATGAATACTGAAAATGCAGCTGCTATTTCAATGGAACATTCTCCACTTCTAGTCACAGCATCTTAAATAAAAACCCAAACTTGGTTCATTTCTCATGGATCAGACCAACATCCAGCAAACATAGACATGCAGATAAGAATGTCACACTCCATTTAAAGTTCCAAGCTAAAGATCAGTTGAAACCATCCAGTAAGGTAATGGGATCGGTAAGAACATAAAAAGGTCACTATTTTAGTGATCCCAGCTATGGCCCTGGACTCACTGGTGATGGTTTGGCAGCAGGCTATGTATCGGTGTCAGACCAAGAACAAAGACAGGCAATAGTATATTCATAGTAATGCTCTTGCAAAAAAAGTGATTTTTATATTGTTCAACATTGTTTCGAACACAAAAAAACGCTTAATGATATTTGCAGAAAGAGCCAACTTCAGTGAATTGAAAAGGGATGGAACATGGATTAGAATCAAAAAAGAAATGCATAATTTTCTTTATTCAGGTACAAAATTTAGTAATTCTCTCACCACCGATGATGGACATTCGAGAATATGAATTTTGGGAGAAAATGCAACTATTGAAGATATGAAAAATTAAAAGGCTGGCTACCCCTGCCATAGAGAAACAAGCTAAATTTGAAAATTGAAAGAGATCTGAAAAACAGAATAAGGATAAAATAAAAATCAAGTTAAAGGAATCATAAGGCTGTACAATCCACAGAAAGGTCTTAAACCTCTCAGCATCCACGTGTAATTTCCCCATTTTGTCCGTAATTGGACTCCTTCTTCCAAGACCTACTCTTTTACCATTTCTATGCCAATAAAATGTTATTGGTCTCCCATTTATATGGAGAGCTAATTCATTTCTTAAAAGCTCTCTTTTGTCTCACATATTGCCTGCTTATTCTTTTGTAATCAGCCTGGTTCTCTGGAATTCTGTAATCAGTTGGCAGAAGGAAGTCTAAACTTATCATTATGCAGCTTCTTTTTGCTTTATGATCTTCAATATCTCATTCATAATCCAATGTGTTTTTTTCCTTGTCCAAAGTGAACTAAATAATATCTCTTAAAGTTAGTCACTTGTTCTGTTATGCCTGTGTAGCGTGAATAAAAGCTCTCATGACTGGAGGGAGAACAAATGCTTTTATTAGCTTATAACTACTGGTTGGGTTTCATAGTCATCTTCAGAAGGGTTCTGGGTTTAGGTGGGAAACTAGGGCAGATGGGGGTGGAGCTGGGAGGCAGGCCAGCCATCAGCACAACACACTACCAGTGAATTCCAGTTCACTGCAGCTTGTTTGCCTGTCAACTTTTGGTTCCAATTTACCTGAGCCAGGTTCCCTCTCATCACACTGAAATTGACCTTCCTTAATTAACTTGGTTTACTCTTTTGCCCTTTCTATGTTGTCATGAACATGCAAGATGAAACTCAATGTTTAGCATGACAGACACAAAAATTGCTATAAATAACATTTTAAAAAATAATTAAAGAAGAATTTAAAAAGTGAGGTACTGTGTGGTTCATTGCTTATTCAGATAGCTGATGGTGGAGGGGAGGAAGCTTTTTTTGTACTTTTGGGTGTTCAATTTCAGGTTTCTGTGCTTTCTGATGGTAGCAGTGAGAAGAGGGAATGGCCAAGGTGGTGAAATCCTTGATGAGGCTGTTTTCTTGAGACACCACCTCTTGTAGATGTCCTTTTGGAACATAAGGGTTCAATCAAGCAGATGCAGCATGGTTTTAGAAAGGGAAGATCTTGTTTGACAAACTTATTAGGATTCTTTGAGGATATAATGGGTGCGGTGGATAGAGGGGAACAGATTGATGTTGTATATTTGGATTTCCAGAAAGTGTTTGATAAGGTGCCGCACAAGAGACTTATCAGTAAGTTACAGGAAAGTGGAGTTCGGGGAAGTCTATTGGCCTGGATTGAAAATTGGTTGTCTGACAGGAGGCAGAGAGTCAGGATAAATGGGAGTTTTTCAGGTGGGCAGAGAGTGGTAAGTGGGGTGCCGCAGGGGTCAGTGTTAGGCCCACAACTGTTCATCATTTATATTGATGACTTGGAGGAGGGGACAAAATGTGGTGTAGCCAAGTTTGCGGATGACACCAAATTGAGTGGAAGAGCAAATTGTAATGAGGATGTGGAGAGTCTGCAGCGGGATAGAGTTAAGCTGGATGAGTGGGCAAAGGTCTGGCAGATGGAGTACAATGTTAGTAAGTGTGAGGTTATCCACTTTGGCAAGAAAAATAAAAGAGCTGAATATTATTTAAAGGGTGAAAAACTACAGCATGCTGTTGTGCAGAGGGACTTGGGAGTCCTTGTCCATGAATTGCAAAAAGTTAGGTTGCAGGTGCAGCAGGTTATTAAGAAGGCAAATGGAATGTTGGCCTTCATCACTAGATGAATTGAATTCAGGAGTAGGGAGGTCATGTTGCAACTGTTATAAGGTACTGGTGAGACCGTACCTGGAGTACTGTGTCCAGTTCTGGTCTCCATATTTGAGAAAGGATATACTGGCTTTGGAGACAGTCCAGAGGAGGTTTACTAGGTTGATCCCTGGGATGAAGAGGTTGACTTATGATGAAAGATTAAATCGTCTAGGATTGTATTCGCTCGAGTTCAGAAGATTGAGAGATCTTATAGAAACATAGGATTATGAAGGGTATGGATAGGATAGATGTAGGAAGGTTTTTTGAGCTGGCCGGGGAAACTAAAATGAGAGGACACAGTCTCAAGATTCGGGGGAGTAGATTTAGGACAGAGATGAGGAAAAATAGTTTTTCCCAGAGAGTAGTGAATGTTTGGAATTCTCTAACCAGGGAAGTGGTTGAGGCTGCTTCATTAAACATATTTAAAATTTGGTTAGATAAATGTTTACATGATAGAGGAATTAGGGGATATGGGGAGAAGGCAGGTAGGTGGAGTTAGGTCATAAATTAGATCAGCCATGATCGTATTGAATGGCGGAGCAGGCTCGATGGGCCATTTTTGGCCTACTCCTGTTCCTATGTCCTTAATGGAGTGGAGACTAATGCCTATAATGACATTGGCCAAGTTCACAACTCTCTGTTGCCTTTTCCTGTCCTAACAATTGGCACCTCCATACCAGAAAGTGATGCAACCAGCCAGAATGCTCTCCATGGTACAAGGGTCTTTGGTGACATACCAAATCCCATCAAACTCCTAACACTGGCAAGCCTTCTTCATGATGGCATCAACATGAAAGCCCCAAGAGAGATCTTTAGAGATGTTGGCATCCAGGAATTTGAAGTTCCTCGATAAGGACCAGTTTGTGTTCTCCTTCCTCAAGTCCACAATCAGTTGCTTGGTTTCGCTAATGATAAGTGCAAGGTGGTGGTTGCGACACCACTCTACTAACTCATCTCTCTCACTCCTGTATATTTCCTCACTGCCGTCTCATTCCAGTTGATGATCGTGCTGTCACAACAACCTTGACGTTAGGGGGAAGAGAAAAAAGCACACTGGGGGAATAAGTTACTGGAAACTGGAGATTGCCTGGATGAAATATAATATGTTGCTTCTCCAAATTATGTGTAGCCTCAACCGAGCAGTACATGGGACCATGGACAAACATGTGTGACAACTGGGTGTAGAATTGCAGTGACTAACCACTTGTAGGCTCTTGCTGCAGCTAAATCTTTTCATGTAATGATCACTATCTCTCAAGCTCACCAAAAACCAACTCATTTCCTGGAACCAGATGCAGCAATATGTCCTTTATTGGATCAGAAACTTGCTGTTTCACAAAATTACCCTGACAGTTTAGAAATTCTTCACTTTCTCTGCCTTTAACTGCATTTTGATGACAGTATACGATGGGATTATTGAAGTCCCTATTTGTGACTACCCAATAATGTCACCTCCTTATTTCAAGCTGAATGCATAGGCAGCATCTGGTCTCTTGTCTACAAATGACCATTGCCATTTTCATTTTTGTGGCTTGTTCCTTGTTTTCACTTTGGAATTCTGCCCCAAACAAACTGCTTTCCATCTTTAAATGTAAACTTCATACTAGCAGCCATTGCATATATTCTCTCAAACATATACAGCACAGAAAACATTTCAAAGAATTCTCTTGTTCACAAGTTTCTGATCCAATAAAGGACATATTGCTGTATCTGGTTCCAGGAAATGAGTTGGTTTTTGGTGAGCTTGAGAGATAGTGATCATTACATGAAAAGATTTAGCTGCAGCAAGAGCCTACAAGTGGTTAGTCACTGCAATTCTACACCCAGTTGTCACACATGTTTGTCCATGGTCCCATGTATGCCATCCCATAATGACCAAGATATATTGCTGTGATTTTAGCCTGATCATGTTTTCACTAACCCATTCTTCTGGTCCCCAATTGCATATGCCAGTCTTGGAGCTCCAGAGAATTTCTGATGGTGCAGAATTGAAATACCCCTTCAAGGGTGCCTCTGTGCTCTGTAGTTTGCGTCATTAGCTCTCTCTTCAATGTCTCCTATCCTCTTCTCATGTTTAGCCAAAATTCTCCCATCTATGGACCTTGATGACCTCTTTCATTCTCATTTCCATTTATTCCACATACAAGGCTATTGACCAAGTTTGTTCCAATTTCTCCAGTTGGGCAACAGCAGAGCTCAAACCAAAAAAACTCAATTTCTATTTACCTTCTTAGCAATCACTATCCTGCTATTTTCAATCAGAAACACGGCAAGCTCAATGCCAATGGCATATATATGTATTCTTTCGCTTGTGGTTCACTGGGACAACTAAGAAAGACTGAGCTTCTAACATATCCTTCATTGAAGGTAGGAAACTAAAAACAAAAAAATACTCATCAGGTCAACAAAGGAGCACAAAAAGCACAGATGCCAGAATTCTGAGCAAACAATGAATGTCTGAAGAATCCATGAGTTTGGATAAAGGGTTTGAACCCAAAACTTTAACTGACCATCTCTACCCGTGGATACTGCATGATCCACTGAGTTCCTCCAGCAATTCATTGTTTGCTCAATATTTGGTATGTGTCGCTGTATAAGACAGAATTTGAATCTTAAAATATCACCCCAAAATGTATCTTATAGAGTGAACTTTGAATAAATGGGAAAGGGGGAGAGGAAGGGAGGGAAGGGAGGGGGGAAAAAGGGGAGAAAATGACACTGTATATATTCAAGAGAAAAATGTCTGTATGTATTTTGGTCAGTATGGTTTATAGTGCGAAAAAAAAATTTTTTAAATAAATAAATAATATATCACCCCAAAACCAGGAGTCATCAAACGCCAAGTATAAAATCCAAACCTTAATATCCTGTGGTTTAGTGTCACTCCTGGCGATTGAGGACATCATAAAACATTCACTTAACTCCTATGGTCCAACCACTAAATATTTTTTCTACTGAAGCCGGATTAATAGTAATGTTATATTAAAACAATAAAAATGTATTATAAACCTGTCTAACATACCTTAAAATAACAGCATAGCAAACGAAGCTATCAGTTGCCATTTGCAACAGCTGATGGTCAGTAAACAATCAGTCAGTGTCCCAGGGTCCATTCTGTTAACACTGCCTCGTCAGGCTAATTACAATAAATCTCACAGTGACCAGTTACTGGTATCTTTGCCTAAGTGACATCACTAGTGTTTACATTACACCAGCTAAGAATTTTGATGCTTATTATGGTAGGTAAATTACAATATTTTGCCGTTACTTGAAATGAATTGGCTAAATTTTAAATAACTAAGATTATGTGGCTTAGTAGTGTTTAACAGTATCACTTCACTGACCAGTGGGATGGTTGGTAAAGAATTATTGGGGCAGTAAGCTCTCAGCAGTAAGTGCCAGACTTGGGGTTGTCTTAATACAGTGAATATAGCTCAAAAACTACATTTTAAGTGGAAATTGATGGGTTGTCTTATACACTTAGTCACCTTATATGCCAACAAATATGGTATTTGGTCAGACCACTTGGTACATTCATCTCTTTACAATATCATCAAATTAAGTTGGGGAGTACTCTATTTGTTCAGGATGGCAACACTAATATTTAAATTCATTTCCAAATAAGTACCTGCATTACAAATCTAGAATAAACACGCCAGGCAAGCTTCTCCCTCTCAAAATGTACTGATCTTCACGTTCAGGATAATATACCCAACTCTGCAGCCTTTTAGCCACAAGAACTGAGTACACCCACTCAGAAAATATATTTAGATATATTGCATCAACTCTACTCATTCTCAATGCACAGTAAAAAAAAACACCCACTCACTCCTGGGTTCAACCAAAAGGCAACTAAACACAAGGGACCACAGCTACCATTTGTTATTTGATGTGGTAATCACACAATACCAAATTACAATAACTGGAATGTACAACACCACTGGAAGCCAAAATTATAGGAGAGGAAAAAATTGATCAGATTCACAGTAAGATATAATAATAACAAAGTCCACATGTAACCAGTTTGCTAGGATCATAAGGAACACATCCCAGCCTTAATCATCTGCAAAGCATGAAGAACAAGATCTGCAAAAATGTAACAATAATGTTCCTTTCATTTGAAATATAAATTACCATTTAAATTGTGCAATGCATTTGAAAAGCCACTTTGAATTTTAATGCAAGTACCTTAAAAACCAGTATAATCATTGCTGAATACATAGAGCATTTTACAAGATACAAAGAACAAAATGCTGGAAAGGAACTGGAAGTCAGGAATTGGAGGTCAAATAGAATCCATGAAGATATAGGGTTGTAATGAGAGCTTTTGACATATTTACCTTCATATATCAAAGTATTGAGAATAGGAGTTGGTATGTTATGGTAACGTTGTATCAGATATTGGTGAGGCCAAATTTGGAGTTTTGTGTGCAGTTTTGGTCACCTAACTACAGGAAAGATATCAATAAGATAGAAAGAATGCAGAGAAGATTTACTAGGATGTTGCCCTGACTTCAGGAAATGAGTTACAGGGAAAGGTAAAACAGGTTAGGACTTTATTCCCTGGAGCATAGAAGATTGAGGGGAGATTTGATAGAGTTATTTAAAATTATGAGGGGGATAGAAAGAGTAAACATAGTTAGGCTTTTTCCTCTGAGGGTAGGTGAGTTACAAACCAGAGGACATGGGTTAAAAGTTTAAGTGGGGAACATGAAGGAGAACTTCACACCGAGAGTGGTGGAAGTGTGGAATGAGCTGACAATAAGGTGGTGAATGCGGGCTCAATTTTAACATTTCAGAAAAACTTGGACAGGTACATGGATGGAAGAGGTACAGACTGGGTGCAGGCCAGTGGGACTAGGCAAAAAAAATGTTTTGGCACAGACTAGAAGGGCTGAAGGGGCCTGTGTCTGTGCTGAAGTGAAATGGGCAGAGCATTTTGGTTTAAAACCTGCTGCTGGCTGTCCATTGTCTCCATGAAGGCTGCCTGGCCCACTGAAGGCCCCCAGTTTGCTTTTTGCTCCAGATTCGATCATCTGCAGTTCTTTGTATGCATTCATGCAACTTCCTCGAATAATATATAATGTATCAATTGCACATTCCTACAACATTCACAAAACACATTGTAATTTTTGGAAGGAAAGATCAACATGCTCAAAATTGATTAAAGAAAGATTTTGTGCACAAGAAAACGTCAAACTGAACTTTCTTTTTTAGTTTACTCAAAAAATACTGAAATTAAATGTTAAGAAAAATAATTTAGGGCTATTAATGAGAAAAAGTAGCATTTAATATTGTTAAGGATAAATTAAACATAAAGCACATCCATTAATTAAAATATAGTGTAAGACTAGTGTTTGTGCTTGAGTAGATTGGGGCAACCAAGATTAGTCTGTTCCGTACGAAGAGGAACCGATTGCAAACAACAGGATCAGATGACCAAAATTATCAAAGCAAGAAGCATTAATAACCATGTCACACTACATTAATGTAGAATTGGCAAAGAAATTGACTTAACAAAATAAAGGAAACTTCCTCTAATCAAGAATAAATCAGTTTCTGCAAAACAGCACAAAATTCAAAGGCTGATAAGATTATTACAAACATCTGCACAGCAGTCTTGATTAGGCATGTTAAATTATACATACAGTGAAAATGAAAGCAGAGGAAACTGCTGATGAGAAATATTTCAAATTCTTTAACCAATAATAAGTGGAAATTAACTGTCTCAAAAACAAAGCCTCACTTTTATTCAAATAGACCATTTACAACAGGTAAAAGCTTAGAAACGTTTGCAATCAAAGTAAGAGATCATAAAGAAAAGCAATTAAGAATCACTGCTAGAGTTTGTGTTTTTAAACTGCCAAGTGTGCATTATAACTGTCAAGAATTTTAACAGGATGATTACAACAAAGCTGGCCCATGACAAAACATTAAAAAACTAGAAGAACTTTAATCAACTATTTTACAATCATGTGAATTCAGCCAAACACCACGTGATGTAATGCAGATCTACATGGAACCCCAAAGTTATCACTGAGATTAGCATAAATCAGATTCTCAAAAGGTAACAAACACTACGAGTGTCAAGAGGAGAATTGCCACATATTCCATATAGATCTGGAAAGTAGTTTTTTGTTGAAGTGTATATACAGGAGAGGAAGTAGTGAAATTAATGATTGTATGATATAATTTTTTTAATTTAGACATTCAGCTAGATAACAAGCCATTTCAGCCCAGGAGTCCATGCTGCCCAATTTACACCCCATTAACCTACACCCCCAGTACATTTTGAACAGTGAGAGGAAACTGTTCAAAACTACAAGACAATTGCACGTGGAACATGAAAATAACTCTGATTAAAACACAAAGACCCGCTCATTTGGTATTGATTTGCGATACCAATTCATAAATGCTGGAATGGAAATTCTCATGCAGATTTTAATTATGCACGACTGCACCCCGCATAGTTTGAGACAATTATTATACTTTAAAAGCTCTTGTTGGTTAATTAACACAATCTATGCATGTTACTAATACCACGATAATCTTCAAAATAAACAAAGGTAGCTAGGAACACTGTCCAAAATATAAGCAAAAGCATACTAATGTAAAATCTTCCAAATTAAAATGGTGGACTAAGAAAGAAAAGCTTACTCAAAGAGAGGTTTTTTCATCAAGGTATTAAGGGAATAGTGGAATTGTGGAATCAAATTCAGGTAGGGTCTGGACAGCTGTAGACCCATACGAAGGATAGGACATACAAAAATTCATCACAATACAGGCCCTTTGGCCAACAATGTTGTGTTCACCTGCCCAATTTTCAAGGTTTTCCTGGGTGACCATCTATTTTCCACAAACAAGTTCAATTAAAGTTCAATCTGAAACCCAACTTGTGTATTTTTACTCTAGTGTCATCTACTGCCATATCTCAGACCTGAACTCCTTACAATCTATCATTATGTTGTAATCTCCCATATCAAAAAAGATATAAATCTAATTTTGCAATGGATCACTCTATAATATAAATGCTGCTTGGAGTTACTTTTCAGCTTATACGAAGGCCAAGGGCTGATCATATAATGCATCAACTATTCGTGGACGGCACTGTTAGCGCAGCACTTAGTCCAGCACAGTTACAGCACCAATGATCGAATCCAGTGCTGTCGATAAGGAGATTGTACATTTTTCCTGGGTTTTCTCCACCATTCAAACCCTTCTGGCAGTTGTAGGTTAATTGGGCAGCATGGCTTGTGGGCCAAAATAGCCTCTTAATGTGCTATATGTATATATTTGAAATTTAAATTCATTTAAATTTTAGGCAATTAAAATTAGCAAGCATGATAGCTTGCTAGAAAATGAATTCAAGATCAATTGAAAATAAAAAGTTGCAAATATTACCCATTTCATTTTATATTACATATTAATGTTGATGTACATAAATGACAATGTCTCACCTAATCCACTTAGAAATGCTCTGTCAGTGATTAGCTTTAACGATTTGCAATTTTAAGACTTCACTAATGACTGCCCTCACTCTCTTTGCCCTCATGTTTTCTTTATTCTTTTGTGATGTGAACCTTGCAGTAAGAGAACTTGTCTAACATTTGGGAATTTTTAAACTTTCTCTGAAGAGAGGGTTCCTTCGAATTACAAAATGATTGCAGCATCTGCTCCCTGTGGTCCTCACCAGCTCTATGTAGGAGAAATCCAGCTGGTTCCATTCCCCACCCTTTCCCCACAGCCCTGCAAATTCTTTTAGTTTGAAAATGCTGATCCAGCTCTTTAGTAAATGATACAATTTAATCTGCCTCCAATACTAGTTCTCACAGAGCATTTCAGACCTTTAACTACTGGCTGTGTACAAAATGTGTTTTTTTCCCTTTTGAAGAATCAATTGTGTAAATTGGCAAACTACATCGATGCAACTTAGTGGGCAGAAGAACCTGCATTTGACGTTGTTTCCTCATGGGCTGTAAATAAGCATGAATTAGTTCATCCAGTGAATCTCACTTATTGAGAAGTCATTGACTTGGAACATTAACTCTGTTTCTCAGTACGTAAGTTTTGACTGACATGCTAAATGTTACTCACTTTTAATGATTTTATTTCTATTTTCCAGTATTTGCTTTTGAATTGATCTGTCTCGGCAATTGCACACCCACTGAATAAATCTCCATTACAATTTTAATGTGAGCACCAAGATATAAAACAAAAACAGGTTTAAGAGGTGGTTTTTTAGGTTCAGGGGTCCAGCAAATAAACTTTTAATGGTTAAAAATACAATGGGCAAGGAGAAATAAAATTTAGTTTAAGCATGCATAATTCCATGATATGAAGTCATGAAACAAATGCAATAAATATAACTGAAGAACAGTTGTAGCATTGAGCTGTGTGAATCTGATATTGACTGTGCCCTGTATGTAAATTTGCAAAATGTTTGGTAAGAAGACTTTTCATCCTACATATTTATTTAATTTATTATGAGCCCAGTGAACCCCAAAATCCAGCAACAATCTAAATTCACCAAGACAAATGGTTACTTAAACAAGTCATTTTTAATTTTCTTTAAACATTACAACAAGATCAAACTTTAACTTATTACTATTAACTTAACCCCCTTCTAATTCTAAGTGCACATGTATTTAATGTGCCTAAGTTCAGAAAAGTTCTTTGATTTACAGTCCAATCTCACTTCTCACTCGTCTGATACTGTGCACAAAATTTAACATTTATGAATTTTCACCAAGCTCTGGTGCTTAACGGTAATCGGTTACCACTCAGGAAGGTTCTTGTTGGTTTCAGAGAGATTTGTTGCTCGTTGCACACACAAACTGATTCCCTCCAATCAGCCACTTCAGTGTGTTGCCGAAGAAACTTGCCCCATCAAGGTTTTCCCAAATGATAACCTCTTCTTTTGCAAGTCACCACAGAGTTCCTTTTGTTTCCCTTATTTCAGGTGAAACACTCTAGCCAGCCATTCCCTCTTGTATGGACCACAAGGGTTTTCAATAGGCTGAACTCAGGACTCACAACCTGTCTTCAAAATGGGGTTTCAACAAGCTGCCAGCTTGCCATGACACTCTCAGAGAAAGCCAGTTTGGTCTCTTCTCTCTCACTGCTTGCAATACCACATTACCTTCATAGAATAGCAAACTGCAACCAGACAGATTGCGACACTGGACCCAAACTTCTGAGTTCACTCATCTGTTGCTTTCAAACAATAATCTATTACTCCAAGTCCTTATAGGCATTCTTCAAAGTTTGTGCAAAGGCACACGGAGCTTGGACTGTCTGGCTTGAGCAAAGCTCTGGCATTTTAAATGAGATCTGTTTTGTTAAGTGTTTGTTTGTGACCTACACTACCCCACAATCTATCTCCTTCAAAAACATATTTATATACGATATAAAATATTATATAATCCGTCACAAATCCTCGATTTGAAAATTTAATGTGTAAAAGTAATAATTGCCCGAACCACATTATGTGCAATTTGAACATAGAACATTACATCACAGGAGAGGCTCTTCAGCCCCCGACCAACGAAACACTCTCAACCTTCCCTACCTCATACCAATAACCCTCCATTTCTCTTGTATCCGTGCCTATCTATGAATCTTTGAAATATCCCTATTTTACCAGCTTTCACCACCATCCTTGGCAATGCAGCCATGACTCCCTGTGTTTAAAACAAAAACTTACCCCTAATCTCTTCCCTAAACTTTCCTCCCCTCACCTTAAACTAGGGATTTCCAAAGTGGTCAATATCAACTCCTGGGGGTCGATGAGACTATCAAGGTGCTGAAAAATGCCAGGGGGAGAGGTCCACTCTAACTTTGCCTTTCATAATCTTGTAGACCTCTATAATGTCACCTCTCATCTTTCTTTATTCCACAGAGAAAAGCCCTAAGTCTGTTAACCTTGCCTCATAAGACACGTTTTTGAATCCAGACAACTTCCTAGTAAATCTCCTCTCCAGTCTCTCCACATCCTTCCTGCAATGAGGTAACCAGAATTAAACATATTTCAAGGGTGGTCTAACCAGAGCTGCAACATTATCTCATGACTCTTGAACTCAATACCTGACAAATGAAGGCCAGCATAACATAAGCCTTCTTAACTATCCTATCAACTTGCATGGCAACCTTGAGAGATCAATGGATTTGGACCCCAAGGTACCTATGTTCTTGCACACTGTTAACCCGTTGGACTCTGGCCATTTTTAACCTTTCATAATAAATACTCTGGACTGGGTCCATGGGTAAACTTCAGTATGAGGACCATCATGTGGAATCTATGGAGAGGGAGCAGAGGAGATTTAGCAGGATGTTGCTTGGATTGGAACATAAGCCTTATGTGACAAGGTTAGCACGTTCAAGTTCTTTATTTATATAGCACATTTTTTCTAACTTGCTTTGACCAAAGTGCTGTACAAACCAAGGCAATCGATCAAGACTAGTACAACTATTTACAGAACAACAGATTAAGGCTTTATAAATAAACCACAACTGCAGTGAATAGTGCAGCGCTGTCGGAGATTAGGTAAATACAAAGGGTTTCAGATGTTAAACGCTAATGACAAGGGACGTTTTTAAAGTGGATTTAAAGCAGTTGAGGGAGGGGGCTAGTTTAATGGTCATGGGAATGGTGTTCCACAGTTTGGGCGCTGCAGCCATGAAGGCCCGGTCTCCCCTTTATGTGCACTTAGTGTGTGGAACAGCCAAGCATCCTGCAGTAGATGACCTGAGCTGCTTAGGAACAGAGTAGGGTGTAAGCAAATCAGAGATATGGGGGGGGGGGGGGGTGGGGGCAAGGTCAATGAGGGCCTTGTATGTAAATAGCAGCAGGTTGAAGTCAATTCTGAGCCACACCAACAGCCACAGACAGGCCATATTTGGGGTGATTATGGTCCTTGGTACCAGTTAGGACCATAGCGACTAGGTAGGACTGGCTAATCCCAGTGTATAGATGTTAAGATGTGAGAAGATAAGGGCGTGAGTAAAACTTTCAAGGTCTTTGAGTGAGAGGTACAGTTTTATTTGAACAATGGTGCAGAGCTGGAAAAAGCAGGCCTTCACCATGGCATTGACCTGCTTTTCAAATTTGAAAGCAAAGTCGAATAGCACCCCAAGGGATTTAACATGGGTTTTAATAAGAGTGGATAGGTTACAGAGGGAGTAGTGTAACTTTTTGGTGAAATTGGGGGGGGGGGGGGTGCTGAATAGGATGATCTCAGATTTTGCTTCATTAAGTTGGAGCAAGTTGCAGGCTATCCAGCATTTTGTCTTCTAGACGGTTGGTGAGGTTGGTGATTTTTGACTGGTCATCCGGTTTTAGGGGGAGGTAGAGCTGGTTGTTATCAGTGTAACTATGGAAGGAGATGCCACATTTCTGCATGATATGGCCGAGGGGAGCATGTACAATGAGAAAAGAATGAGGCCAAGGATAGATTTTTCCAGAACCCAGCAGGAGAGAGTGGCTGCAGCAGATGGCTAGTTGCCCATGTTGACCGAGAAAGCCCTGTCAAGTGAGGTAAGATTTGAACCAGCTCAGGGCCATGCAAATTATGCCAACCTCCTGCTGGGATATTTCTCTTTGGAGTGCAGAAGGATGAGTGGATATTTAATAGAGGTCTACGAGATTCTAAAATGCATAAATAAAGTGGACAGCTGGTGCCTTTTTCCCAGGGAAAGAATAGCATACACAGGGGACATAGAATATACAATATAGAACACTGCAGCACAGAATTGGCCCTTCAGCCCATATATTCCTTATAAAAAAAGTACTAAACCCTCCCTACCCCATAACCCTCTATTTTTCTTCCATCCTTGTGCCTGTCCAAGAGTCTCTTAAATGCCCCTAATGTTTCAGCCTCCACCACCATTCCTGGCAAGGCATTGCAAACACCCACAACTTTCTGTGTAAAAAAATCTACCACTGACGTCTCCCCTAAACTTCCCTCCCTTCACTTTGTACACTTTGTTCTTGGTTCGGGCAGCAGGTCAGAGGAGGCACGGCTGGAGCTCGGGTGGCATTGTGAAGAGGAGGAGCAAGTGGAAGATAAGTGATCAGGTAGTAAGCCAATAAATTCTAGTGCTTACCAGGGCTCAGGCCTACTTGGTTCGGGTGACAGGTTGGAGGAGGCGGCAAATGGAGCTCAGGCTGCGTTGGGAGGAGGAGGAGTGAGTCAGGAGTGACGGGGTTAATTGGTCAAGGGCCAATAAAAGGAGGGTAAGTATAAAGAGCGGCCAGCAACAAGCGGCCCAGTGAGTTAGTGGCCTGGTGAAGGAGTGGGGCTTCGAGGTTTTGGCTTGAGAGGCTTCGGCTTGCGAGGCTTCGGAGAGCAGAGGCTAAGTATGAGCATATCGGGATTGAGGTAAGACTGTCACATATTTTTTTTCCTCTTTGTAAGGTGAGGGGAGAGAGAGAGACGGGATATGTGTGAGAGTCTTCTAGCCTCCCTGACATCCACGTCTGCATGAGGTGGGCTGAGCTGCAGCATCTCAGGGACATAGTCAGGGAACTGGTGCTGCAGCTCAATGACCTCGCTCTGGTCAGGGAGAGTGAGGCCATCATTGATAGGGCCAAGGGAGGAGAGTCAGTGGATTACGGTAAGGAGGGGGAAAGGGAAGGATCAGGTTCAACAATCGGTACTCCTCCATGAGCACTGTGGGGGAAGGATAGGGAAAGGAAGAGGAGGGCAATAGTTATAGGAGTTTTGATAGTAAGGAGGACAGATAGAGGTTTTTGTGGATATTATACAGAAAACCAGATGGTGGCTTGCCTCCCCGGTGCCAGGGTCCGAGATGTAACTTCGCATGTCCATGACATTCTAAAGTGGGAGGGTAATGAACCAGAGGTTGTGGTACATGTTGGCACCAACAACATAGGGAGGAAGGAGGAAATGGTCCTAAAAAATGAATATAGGGAGTTAGGTAGGGAGCTGAGAAGGACCGCAAAGGGGGTCATCTCTGGATTACTTTCTGTGCCACGTGAAAGTGAGGACAAGAATAAAATCAGGTGAAGGCATGGATTCTAGTTTTTGAATCACTGGGACCTATTCTGGGGGAGGTGGGACCTGTACCGAACAGACAGGTTGCATCTGAATCCCAGAGGGACCAGGATCCTGGTGGGGGCATTTGTTAGGGCTACTAAAGGGGCTTTAAAAAGTATGGTTGGGGGAAGGGGTCCACGTGAGGGAGGACAGCAGAGAGAGGTTTTCTCGGCAAAGGGAAAAGGCTTGTAGACAAAATTTGGGGGTGGAAAGGCAGTTGATCGAGGAGGAAAGGGATCGGAGCTATGATGGGAAGGTATGACGGTAACAAATAATAGTGTGGACAGTAAAGAGAGGGGGATAGGCAGAAGGTAAAATGTGGGAAATCTCTGAAATGCATTTACTTCAATGCCAGGAGTATTATAAGGAAGGTGGACAAGCTGAAGGTGAATTTGTTTTTCTGGGAAGGAGGCAGAGGAGAACTGGAGGGCATGTAAAGGTGAGATATTGAGGGTTCAGAATCTTTATGTTCCTATTAGGATAAAAAGCAAGGCTAAATGTTCAAGAGAGCCGCAGTTTTCAAGAGAGATTAGGAAGTTGGTTCAAGATAAAAGGGAAGCTTGCATTAAATACCAGAAGCAAGGTATGGACGAGATGCTTGAAAAATACATAGATTGTAGAAAGAGGCTGAAGAAGGAAATTGGGAAAGCGAAAAGGTACGAGGTGGAGTGAAAGTAAATCCAAAGGGTTTTTACAAATACGTGAATAACAAAAGGAGAGTGAAAATTAGAATTGATCCACTAGAGAATCGGAGCGGACAAATGTGTGAGGAGCCAAATGAGATGGGGAGATATTGAATGAATTCTTCTCGTCGGTATTCACTAGGGAAAAGGATATGGAATTGTGTAGGATAAGTGAGGCAAAAGGGGTAATTACAGAAAAAAATGGGATTAGGAAAGAGGGGGTGTTGGAACTTCTGAAGTATATAAAGGGGATAAGTCTCTAGTTCCTGACGGGATTTTCCCCAGGACCTTGAGGGAAGTCAGGGAGGAAATAGCAGAGGCTCTGACGGTATTTTTCAAGAGTCACTGGAGGAGGGTGTGGTGCTGCGGGATTGGCGTGTGGCAAACGTGGTTCCACTGTTTATAAAGGGCTCCAGGTGTAAGCCCAGCAATTATCAGCCAGTAAGTTTGACATCGGTAGTGGGTAAACTAATGGAAAATATTCTTAGAGATAATATGTATAAGTATCTAGAGGGGCAGGGATTGATCAGGGACATTCAACATGGGTTTGTGAGGGGAAGGTCATGTTTGACAAATCTTGTTGAATTTTTTGAGGAAGTGACTAGAAAGGTTGATGAAGGTAGAGCAGTAGATGTGGTCGATCTGGATTTCAGTAAGGCTTCCAAGAAGGTTCCACATGGAAGATTGGTGAGGAAGATTCAGGCACTAGGGATTAATGTTGAAATAGTCAGATGGATTCAACAGTGGCTAGAAGATAGGCGCCAGAGAATCATGGCGATCGGTGTTGAGTTCCTTGTTGTTCGTCATTTACATTAATGATTTGGATGATGGAGTGGTAAATTGGGTGAGTAAATATGCAGTCGATACAAAAATAGGGGAGTTGTGGATAGTGAGGATGGTTTTCATGGACTGTAGAAGGATTTTAACTGCTTAGAAGAGTGGGCTGAAAGGTGGCAGATGGAGTTTAATGTCGATAAGTGTGAGGTGCTTCATTTTGGAAAGAATAACCAAAATAGAATGTATGCAGTGAAGGGGAGGGCATTGAAGACTGCAGAGGAACATCGTTCTTTGAAAGTGGATTCTCATGTAGATAGGGTGGTGAAGGTTTTTGGTATGCTGGCCTTTATAAATCATAGCATAGAATATAGGAGCTGGGAGGTTTTGTTGAGACTGTTCAAGGCATTGGTGAGGCCACGTTTGGAATAATGTGTACAGTTCTGGTCCCCAAATTATAGGAAGGATATCTATAGAGAGAATGCAGAGATTTACTAAAATGTTGCCAGGATTGCAGTATCTAGAATACAGAGAAAGATTGAGTAGACTGGGTCTTTATTCATTGCAGCGTAGAAGGTTGAGGGGGGATTTGATAGAGGAATATAAAATTATGAGAGGAATAGATTAGAGTAAATGTGAATTGGCTCTTCCCCTTGAGGGTAGGAGAGATTGGAACAAGGGGTCATAAGTTAAGGGTTATGGGGAAAAACTTTAGAAATAACATCAGAGGAAGCTTCTCTACTCAGAAAGGGGTGGTTGAGTGGAATGACCTTCTGGAAGAGGTGGCTGCAAGCAGGGTCAATTTTGTCATTTAAGAGAAGGTTGGATGAGTGCATGGATGTGAGGGAGTTGGAGGGTTATGGGCAGGGAGCAGTTAGGTGGAACTAGTGGAGTTCACTTAAATCAGTGCGGTCTAGCAGTGCCAATATGGCCTTTTTTCCATACTGTAATTGTTATATGGTTATATGTCCTCTGGTGTTTGCTATTCCTGCCCTGGGAAACAGGCGCTGGCTGTACACCTATCTATGCTGCTCATAATTTTGTAGACCTCTATTAAGTCTCCTGTCATCCTTCTCCGCTCCAAAGAGAAAAATCCCAGCTCTGCTAACCTTACCTTATAAGACATCTCTACAAAGTGAAGGGAGGAAAGTTTAGGGAAGACATCAGGGCTAAGTTTTCTTTTTACACAGAGTTGTAAGTGCCTGGAATGGTTTGCCAGGGATGATGGTGGAGGCTGAAACATTAGGGGCATTTAAAAGACTCTTAGACAGGCACATGGATGGAAGAAAAAGAGGGTTATGAGGTAGGAAGGATTTAGTACCTTTTATTTGGTAGGAATATATCAGCACAACATCGAGGGCCAAAGTGCCTGTACTGTGATGAAATGTTCTATGTTCTCTGTTAAACCTGTGCCTTCCAGTTCTAGATTTCCCTGCCTTAGGATAAAGAGTCTGTCTATCCATCTTATCTTTGTCCTTCAAAGGTTAATAAAAGTCATCTTCCTTTATTCGAGTGAGAATAATTCCAGCATTTCCTTTTATCATTCCTTATAATTACTGCCCTCCATTTCATGCAACATTTTGGTGAATATCTTTTGCACTCTCTCTTTTGTTACTACATCCTTCCTGTAATGTGATAACTAGAACTGCATACAGTATTCCAGGTATGGTCCAACCAATATTTTGTATAACTGCAGCACAAGTCCCAACTTTTATACTCAACACCTCAATCCAAGGAGGCAAGCAAGTGGAGAAACAAAATACCACAGATGCTGGAATTTGGAATAAAAAAAGTCTCCAAGAGTGAAAGAACTCAGAGGGTCAAATTGATGGCATGTCAGTTCCAGTCCTGGCATCAGGACTGATGCATATCAAATTCTTTTGCATTCCACTATTCACCTGTAGCTCCACTGTCAGGGAGCTTTGAATTTGCTATGATTGAGCTAGTTCAGTAAGGAATAGGTCCCCTCAGGGACTAGGAGGAGGTGGTCCATACATGCAGAAGAAGTGAGGGAGAAAAACAAAAACTTCTCAGTATTTCAGTAGGGAAAAGGGCATGGCAACTGGAGAGTTAAGGGAAGCATATACTGATATTCTAGAGTACATCTGTATCAACAAAGTGGATGTGCTGCAAATATTGGTGCGCTGAGGGTGGTTAATTCCCCAGGGCCTGATAGGATCTATCCCACATCACCAAAGGAAAAACAGGAGATTCTGGGGCACTGATAGAGATTTTTGCATCTTCATTAGCCATGAAGACGAGATAGCTGATGTGGTCCCCTTGTTCCAAAAGATCAGTAGGAATGAGCTTGGAAGCAATAAGCCTGCTGAGCCTTAAATAAGTAGGTAAGGAAACCTGTTTGTGAAGATTCTAAGGGGCAGAATTTATGTTCACATGGAAAAGCAAGGACTGATTAGGATAAGAGAGGATGATTTGTGCAGGGGAGATCATGTCTCACAAATCTGTTTCAGTATTTTAGATGACGAGGAAAATTGTTGAAGGCAAAGCAATTGGCATACTTTACATGGACTTTAGCAAAGTCCCACACAGTAGGCTGGTCCAGCAAGTTAAGGTGCAAGGGATCTAAGGCATGTCAACAAATTGGATCCAAAATGGACTGAATGATGGGAGGCAGAGGATAATGGATAGTGAATGGGTGTTTTCCTTAAATAGATATTTTACAAGAATTGTAAATCACATATCAGTGGTCTGTCCTTTTTTGTTCGCAATAGAACATGGATGTAAACTTAGGGTGTATGATTAACAAGTTTACAGAGTATATAGTATTTAAGGAAGTGGAAGTCAATGTTCAAAGATAGTGCTCAGACGGATTATAAAATCATTACAACACGAAATGTAGGCAAAGCGGACCAGAATTTGTACATTTGTGATAATACTTTTTCCAAGGATTTACCGTAAATATTTGTATATAATGCAAACCCCCCCCCCCCCCATTTTTGAGGGGAAAAAGGGAGAAAAATTTTACCCCCGTGTATAATGTGTCTCCCCCTCCCCTCGCCCGCCCAAGTTGCACTGTCATCTCTCCCCATTCACCCACCCAAGTCGCGCTGCCGTCTCTCCCCCCTCGCCCGCCCGAGTAGCGCTGCCGTCTCTCCCCCCTCGCCCACCCAAATTACGCTGGTGTCTCTCTTCTCCCTCACCCGCCCGATTCGCACTGGCATCTCTTCTCCCCCTCCCGATCAGCAGTACCATCTCTCCCCCCCATCCCCCACTCCACCCAACCTAGTTCACTGCCATCAATATAGGCAGCTGCTGATAATCTTACTTATCGTTAAACCTGGCAGAAAAAATTGTTAAAATAATAACCTCGTGTATAATGCAACCCCCACCCCCCCCCCCCCCGGCCCCTACATAGAGCTCGACTTTCGGTACAAAATTTTTCGCATTATACATTAATATTTACGGTACTTGCTACATGTAATTATACATTGATCCTGATATATAATTTATACTTAGTTTCTAGCTCTCATGAAGTGTGGTGTAGGCTGTGGTAATACAAAAAGACCAAGTGATCAAGCAAAAAAAAATACACAAAGGAGAGAGAGGAAAGACCAACAGAAGCCAAAAATGAACCTCTCTGCTGTCGACTTGGAATTAGATTTGACAATCCCAAACAATGAATTTTTTTAATTAATTTCCACCACATGTAGATAAATGTTATAAAGTATTACAAGTAAGCAAAAAAATCTCACCTCTGTCTCTTTGTTGAATGTCTTTTTGGTCTCAGTCTCTGAAATATGCCAAAGTTACTTATATTCCTTACTGTTGCTCAGAGTTCATATGTCTACTTTTCTTCCTGTGTGTGATGATTTATATTTCTCGATATTAAATTTCAATTGCCACAAATCTAACCACTGACATATTTTGGTTAATTCATTTTGCAGATCTGTGGTTGCCTCCAGAAATCCTATCATCCTCCACAAATTTGGTATGATTTGTTCACTTAGTTATTATTTGTTTTAAGTTTCTGAACCCATGTTAATTTGTGTAGAAACAGGAGAAGTTCTGACATGAATCAGGCCTTTGAAGTGTTAGATTTATGACATCTCAACCATTTTATGGAGTGGATTCAAACCAAACTGTGAGATCAATTTACAGTTGGGAAACGGTAAACTCTAAACAGTATCAAGGTCCTGTAAACAATAGAGCAATCTTGTTCTCTTCATATCACTAAATTCTGTTTAGTATATTCATATATTCTCAGATCACATTTGCTAACATTACGAGGTTGATCATCAACCGTTAGGATACTGGTACAGATTCATCTCATCATATCTATGGTTAAGATCACATTTAATGATATAATCTGGTGCACAGTGATATTTCTGCATTTGGCAACATGTTCACTTGGAAAGTGTGACCAACAATCAGTGTTTTCCATTAGCATAATGTTATGAGCTGTGACATATGATGTTATATTTTATATTGTATATAGATATGTTTTAAAGGAGATAAATTGTGCCAGTTTTTTTAGTGTAGGTCACATACTAACACTTCAAAACAGATCCCATTTAAAATGCCAGAGGTCTGCTCAAGCCAGACAGTCCTGGCTACGGGTGGCTTTGCAAAAACTTTGAATAATGCCTATAAGGACTTCAGAAGTAGGTGTTAATTGGACATGCTGTGGAGTAATGGATTATTGTTTTGGAAAACAACAGAAAAACAAACTCAGAAGATGAGGTCCGGAGCTGCAGTCTGTCTGAGTGCAGTCGGCTGTTCCAAGAGGACCATGTGGTTTTCTCTTAGTAAGAGAGAGAGTTCAGTTCTTCAGAACAGCAGCAGCTGGGACTGGAACATGACAAGCTGGCAAACTTGTGGAAAAACCACAATTTGAAGATGGGTTGTGAGTTCTTAGTTCAGCCTGGTCACAGCCCTTGTGGTCCATACAACAGGAGAGGACTGGCTGCATAATGTTTCACTTGAAACCAAGAAGGAACTCTGTGGTAACCTGAAAGAAAGAGTTATTATCTGGAAAACCCTGATGGGGCAAGTTTCTTCGGCAAGACACTGAAGTGGCTGATCCAAAGGAATCAGTAATGTGTGTGTCCAACGAGCAACAAATCTCTCTCTGAAAACCAACAAGAGCCTTCCTGAACGGTAACCATTTACTTTTTTCAAGCACTAAAGCTTGGTGAAATTCATAAATGTTAAATTCTGTGCCGAGTATAAGAAATGCTTGCAACCAGTTAACTTGGAGGAGTGAGAAGTGAGATTGGACTGGCAATTAAAGAACTTTTCTGAACTTATATACACATTACATACACATGCGCTTAGAATTAGAAGGGGGTTAAATTAAGTAAATAGTAATGTTAAAGTTTGATCTTTTTTATGTTTAAGATAATTAAAAGTAACTTTTGTTTAAGTAACCATTTGCCTTGGTGAACATCTATTACTGCTGGGTTTTGGGGACCTCTGGGCTCATAACAGAGCCCAAAGGACTCAAAAACCAACACCAACAGAAATGCACCAAGACAATGGCTACTTAAACAAAATGGTTTTTATTTTCTTAATACATAATAATAAGAGCAACTCTTAACTTATTACTATTAACTTAACTGAACCCTTTTCTAATTCTAAGTGCACTCATGTAATGTTTATGTGTTCAGGAAAGTTCTTTTTCACTGACCCTTTTCACTTCTCCAAATTCACTGGTATCTTCCATACTGTGCACAGAATTAAACAGATACTATATTCACCAAACTCTGGTGTTTTAACTTAAGATGTTACCACTCAGGAAGGTCATTGTTTGTTTCAGAGAGATATTCGTTTTTCGTTAGACACACAAACTGATCTTCTTCAATCAGCATTTGAAGTATCTTATTGAAGAAACACCCCCTCTTGGGTTTTTCCAAAAGATAACCTCTTCTTCCAGGTGACCACAAAGAGTTCTTCTTATTCCCCTATTTCAGGAGAAACACAATAACCAGCCGCAACCTCTGCAATTGACTGCAAAGATTTAGAATACCCGCCTTGAAATGGGGTTGTGCAGCAGGTCTGCCAACTTGCAGCCTTCACCACAAATTGCTGCAGAATACTCAGCTCTTCGCCCATTCCCCCCCCCCCCCCCAAAAATGGATGTTTTCTCAGTTTGCAAAACCACATAACCCTTCCCAGGACAACAAACTTCAATCAGAAATTTAAAACTCTGGCACCAGTCTAGCAGCCTGGACACTGTTCAAACATGCTGGTCCATTAACACCTACTTGAGAAACTCTCACAAGCACTTCCCATTGTTTCTGCAAAGCCAAATGCAGACACGAAGTCTGCTCTTGCATTGCTCTTGCATGGCAAATGAGATGTTTGTGAAATGTGACCTAATAACTAAACTTCACAATCTTATCCTTTTAAGATATATTTTATCATAATTTTATTAATTTATTCCGTAACAGTAGTGATTCCCAAAGTGAGCAGTGCCGCCCCCTTGGGGGCAGTGGAAAGATTGAAGGGGGCAGAGAAGAAAAAGAGGGCAGTCAGGGAGTAGTGAGGAAAAGAGGGGGGGGGGGGGGGGGGAACACTGTCCAAACTTTTGTTTGTATCTTGGTTACATGGCCTAGGATATTGGGCCACTAAATTCCCGGCCGGGAAATGACGGGTGAACAAATCCGCTGGGAGATCCGTCACCATACACTGGTTCACCCCTTTTGTCACTGCAGCTCCACCATTGCTTCCTGCAGGACATTAATGGATGCATGCGAGGCCTCAGTGTTGCCTGGAAGAGACACAGATGGAGTATGGCCCAACTGGCGCCCTTTGCAGATGGATCCCACTCCATCGCTCAAATTCCCTACACAATGCTCCTTCCAAGTCCTTAGTTAGCCCTATATTCTTTACTACCTTCTGGGCCTGAACATGCACAGCCTTCTCCAAGTACTCCAGCCCTTCCAGAAGTCTCCCTCGCTATCTTACCAACTGTTAGACAGATTAAAGACAATACAATCCCCTTCAGATAGGGAAGGATGGTGGTAACCAGGTGTCCCGCCCCTGCACGCACATTTTGTCCAGTAACTAGAGCCCAGTCACTAAGGGTCCTAATCATATCCTCTGCCATATGCCACTCTGCCTGTGATTGTAAATCCCACTGTAGCAAGGAGGAGCCCAACACCTGGACAGCAGCTTCTTCCTGGATCCACAGGGATGTGTTACCATCCATGGCCTTAGACAACATCTGCAGGCCGTTTTTCATGGCTTCCGGACTGGATAACCCACCAATGGAGAGAGATTTGTTGCTCATTGAACACACACATTACTGATTCCTTTGGATCAGCCACTTCAGTGTCTTGCCGAAGAAACTTGCCCCATCAGGGTTTTCCAGATGATAACTCTTTCTTTCAGGTCACCACAGAGTTCCTTCTTGGTTTCTCTTATTTCAAGTGAAACATTATGCAGCCAGTCCTCTCCTCTTGTATGGACCACAAGGGCTGTGACCAGGCTGAACTAAGAACTCACAACCCATCTTCAAATTGTGGATTTTCCACAAGTTTGCCAGCTTGTCCTGTTCCAGTCCCAGCTGCTGCTGTTCTGAAGAACTGAACTCTCTCTCTTACTAAGAGAAAACCACATAGTCCTCTTGGAACAGCCGACTGCACTCAGACAGACTGCAGCTCCGGACCTCATCTTCTGAGTTTGTTTTTCTGTTGCTTCCAATGAAGTATGTTCATGCTGGTACCTAATCGCATCCCAGATCTGGAGCAGCCATGTGGCCACAGTTCAAACTACCAAACATTGACCAGGCTGCAAGCTAACTGCGTGCCTTCATTGGCCCAGTTTTCCCCATCAGGGAGCAACACTGCTGCAGCATTTACACCTCAAATTTTAAGTGGGTGAACTCATGTTCCTTTCGTCGCAAGGCTTCATGTTGGTGCTGCAGGAAGACTGTCAGCACCAAACGTTCCCTCTACGGCTCCCCCTAACATCCTGTGAACTCTGATTATTTGAGGAGAGACACAAGATGGTGGCCAATCTCCTCCCCTTACAAGTCCACACTATCTGACCATTCCATCTGCTTGTGATGCTGGCCAGACTGCAAAGCCAAGCAGTATCTCTGATCGACCAGGACACTCTGTACCCTGTACACGTAGGGCCCTTCATTTTAACCTTTTGCCAGAACCTCGCTCCCACCCAATTGCCCAGTTGTTTTTCCCTGAACCATTCTCTTTGTGCCAATCTGTGGTAGGAAATCAAGTTTGAAGGGTTCAAATGGTGTCAGTACAAAACGATGAACTTTATTTACACACGACACCAAAACATAACAAGAAGCACACATACTCCGCCATACAAACCTGTAATGTTCTAATACAAGTTTGTAAAACAATACCAATGTTAATTTGTAGGTTCATACAATCAGTAGCTACCACCCGTATTACAACAAGCAGGCACCGCACACCAATTAACAAGGTGATGTGTATCTATCTACAAGTTCAAAGGGCGAGTCACAATAATTGTTTTTTTTAAATTTGCAGTATACCTAATACCAAGAAAGGTGTGTGTGCGCGTGCATCTGTCTGTGTGTGTGTGTGTGTGTGTGTGTGTGTGTGTATCTGTGTATCTGTGTGTGTATCTGTCTGTGTGTGTGTGTGTGTGTGTGTGTGCATCTGTCTTTGTGTGTGCATCTGTGTGTGTGTGTGTGTGTGTGTGTGCATCTGTGTGTGTGTGTGTGTGTGTGTGTGTGTGTGTGCATCTGTGTGTGTGTGCATCTGTCTGTGTGTATGTGCGTGCATCTGTCTGTCTCTGTGTGTGTGTGTGTGTGTGCATCTGTCTTTGTGTGTGTATGTGTGTACATGCACTCATGGGGGGAGCTGGGATGTGGCCTGGGATCACGGGGGGCAGCAACCCGAAAAAGTTTGGGAACCACTACATTACAGTAAGGCCTGAAGCAAAACCTAGAGAAAATCAGGAAAGGAATGCAAGTTGAAAAATATCCACTATGATCTGCTTTACTGAGAGCCTGTGTCAGATTTTTGATCAGCACCTCTGGCATGCATCACTGACAAAGATTGCAGCATATCAATATTATGCACCTCAATGCAAAATGCTGCTTTGTCCATCAGTCCAGTTTGTTTATGCCGACCAATTTCTCTATGCAAGCTACTCTCATTTGCCTGTAAGGTATCGGCCTCTAAATCTTTCCTATCCATATAATTCTCTAAATGTTTTTTTAAAGATTACAATTGTGCCCTCGTCTACCACTTGCTCTGGCAGCTTATTCCACAACACACTGTGAAAAAGGGTGTCACTTTGGTCCCTTATAATTATTTCCTTTCTCACCTTAAATTATGCCCTCTAATTTAAATCCCTCTACCCTCAGAAAAAGACTGATTATTTTACCCGATCGATGGTAACAGTTTTATGTACTCTCCAGCTTTAGACTCCCCTTCAATGGAAAAATAACTGATTTATCTTATCTAGAATGCTCAAGATTTTATACGCCTCTACAAAGCCTTGCCTCAATCTCCCATGTTTCAGTGAATAAAGTTCCATCCCATCGAACCTCTTCTTATAACCCAAGCCCACCAGACTCAGAAACATTCTTGTGAATTTTTTTCTGCATCCTTTCCAGTTTCGTGGTAACTTTCCAAAAGATGGTGACAAGAACGTCACATAATACTCCAATTGTGGTCTCACCAACATTCCTACTCCAGTTTTCAATGCCCTATCAAGCAGGAACAATTGCCTTCTTCAACTTTTGAGGAAATGTGCATTTGTACCCTTAAGTCTCTCCATTCTTCAAGGCATTACCTTTCTCGATCAAAATCCAGTCCAACTTAAACCTACCGAAGAGCAACACCACAAAACTCGTTGAAGTTAAATTCGATCTGCCATTCTTTGACTCACTTTCCCAGTTCAAGTTAATTTTGTTGTAATCTCAGATATTTTCCCTTCATGGCCATTATAGCACCAAATTTGATGTTATCCACAAACTTATTAACCATGTCATTAAATTTGTTCTTATAGATATCAAACAACAATAGACCCAGTGCTGAATCGTACGGCACACTGCTGATCTCATGCCTCCCATGTGATTATTCCTTTTATATAGTACACTATGGAGAATGCACTATAGAAATTTCAGTTCTGACTTAAAGTCAGAAATTCTCCATTGCCAGCCATAGTGCATTAATTACATTACAATTGTGAGGTACACAACCAAGTAGCATTGGGAAACTTGCATGTAAAGTTACTTCACAGGGCATCGGGTGAAAACTATCCTAACTTGAATCGACTTTTTTTAAAACCTTTTCCTTCTTGCAGATCAGCCATTTGGACACATGCCTGTTTGGCACAACAGAAAAAAGTCAATTTCAACTTCTAAGCTCTAACATCAGTTTCCAGACTGTTCAATTTTAATTCTATGCTTATTTATTCCCTGATACTTAAAGCCAAAATAAAATTCTCAACTATTTATTAGGTAACCATCAATACAACCTAGAAGCTCTATAAAACTCCAGTTTGACCACAGTTGACATATTGTGTTCAGCTTTAGTGAATGTGGAAACTATGAAGTGAGTGCAGAAGAAATTTACTGGGATGTTGCCTGAATTGGAGAAGGTGACGTTTGAGGGAAGGTTAACTGAACAATGACAGCTGACTTACTAGAGATCTACAAGAATATGAGAGTCATAAGGCCCTTTTATAGTGAAAATTAGCAATATGTAAGGACTGGTTTCCTCTGCCTTTAACTTGCTTCACTTTCCTCCCTAAAAGGTTGAAAGGAGGATGGGCTGGTCCAACTTGCTCTGCGTTCCTTCCACCTCGGGGGGTAGTATCAGAGGTGGAGCGAAGTTGCTCCATCTCCTGCATAAAAAGAGTGCAGCTGAAAGCTGCTCTAAACGGAAAGTAAGATGATTGACATTATACTGACAGCCTCGTCACCCCGCTGCGCTGTCACAGAGTGGCCGGTGGAGCTGTCAGGGTGCGCTTGCTCACTTCACATGATCATGCTATCTACTCCCTCATGCTGCCCATGCTCTCACCCCACTCCCTGCCAGTCTACCTGATCCCTCACGCTGCCTGCTCCCTCATGCTGCCCCTTGGACAAAATGGCCAGGGCTCTGCAAGCTCCTGGCGGCACCTCCACTTCATTCAACGCTGGGTATAAGGGGCTTGCAGATTCCGTTAACAGCACTGTGGGATGGGGGGCTGTCAGCCAGTAGGGCTCATGCAGTGGGGTGGGGGAAGCTGTCAGGCAGCGGGGCTCAGGCAACGGGTGGGGGGGCTATCAGGCAGCGGGGTCAGGCAACAGGCAGAGGGGCTTTCAGGCAGTGGGGATCAGGCAGCAGGGTAGAGGTAGGGGTCTGTCAGGCAGCGGGGCTCAGGGAGCGGGGCAGGGGGCACGTCAGGACACAGGGACGTCAGGCAGCGGCTCAGGGGTCTGCCAGGCAGTGGGTTGGGAGGCTGTCAGGCAGCAGGGTGGTGGGGCTGTCAAAGAAAAAAGCCTTAGCTCTGCTAACCTACAATATATTTTCCAATCCAGGCAATATTCTGGTAAATCTTGTCTCAACCCTCTCCATATCTTCCACATCCTTCCTGTAATAAAGTGATCAGAACTGAACACAATATTCTAAGTGTGGTCTCACCGGAGATTAATAGAGCTGCAACATTACCTCACAACTCCTGAACGCAATTTCTCTTCTTATCTGTTTAGCAATCTGCTTGGCGACCTTGAGAGATCTATGTATTTGGACCCCAAGTTCCCTCCACACTATCCAACCTTTAACCCTTCCAAAATACATAACCTTACATTTATCCAGATTAAACTCCATCTGCTATTTTTCCACCCAACTCTGCATCCTGTCTATGTTCTGTTGAAACCTACGAAAGCCTTAAACTCTATCCCGAGTACCTCCAACCTTCATATCATCTACAGACTTACTAACCATCCCTCAATTTCTTCATCCACGTGATTAAAAATCACAAAGAGCAGGGGTCCAAAGACAGACCCCTGCAGTTCTCCACAAGGTACTAATCTCCAGGCAGAAGCGTCGCGTCTATTATTACTCCCTGCGATTTATCGGCAAGCCAATTCTGAATCCATACAGCCAAGGTCCGATGGATCCCATGCCTCACGACTTTCTGAATGAGTCTCCCATAGGGGACCTTGTCAAATGTCTTACTAAAGTCCATATACACCACATCAACTGCCCTACCTTCATCAATATCTTTTGTTACTTCTTCAAAAAACTCAATTTGGCTCATGAAGTAAGACCTTGACTTCACAAAGCCATGTTGACTATCCCTGAGAAGATTGTACTTCTCTAAATGCTTGTAAATCCTGTCAATGAAAATCCTATCCAGGAGTTTTCACACCACTGATATAAGTCTCTCTGTTCTAAAATTCCCTGGTTTCTTCCCATTGCCTTTTTTTTAAAAAAAGGAACTACATATGCCATTCGCCAATTTTCCAGCACCTCCCCTGGGCGCAAGTAGGACGCAAAGATCATCGCTAACATAATCTCTTACCCCTCTTCCCATAGCAATCTTGGGTATAACTTGTCCAGCCCTGGGGGCTTATCAATCTTGATGTTTTTTATGAAGATCCAGCCCTTCCTCTTTTCGTATCACAACAAGGTCCAGCATATAAGCTTGTTCTATTCTGACCTCACCTCAATCAAGGTCCTTTTCTCTGGTGAATACTAAAGCAAAGTATTCAATTAGGAAATCATGAACATCCTCCAACCTCCTTTTTCCTCAAGCGGCCCTATCTTCACTCTCCTCATCCTTCTATTTTTCATGTATGCACAGAATGCCTTGTTTTCCTTAATCTTGCTTGCCAAGGCCTTCTCATGACCCCTTTAAGCACTTCCAAGTTATCTCTTAAGTTCCTTCTGGCTACCATATAATTCTCATGAGGGCATCCAGTTTTTCCTAAATCTAATGTATGCTTCCTTCTTCCTCTTAACTAGCTGCCTCACCAGTTTTGTCAACCACGGTTCCCTTTCTTACCATCTTTTCCCTGTGGGACAAACTGAACCAGAATTCCGCACAAGTGATCCCTAAACATCTTTCACGTTACTTTTGTGTTTTATCCCGAGAAAATCTGTTCCCAATTTACTCTATCAGGTTCCTGCCTCATCCCCTGGTAATTAGCTCTTCCCCAAGGGGAAGCCAGATAGTGTGGGACTTTCTTCACTGGAGGGCATCGGCACTGGACAACAAAGATTTTGCTTCCTGAACGCTTTTGGGTGTATTTTATGGATTTTGGGCTGCTGATCACAAAAATCATCTTAAAATGTTCCTATCATGTACCATTTTTTAAATATAACCTATTTTTGTGATTTAATGTCACATTTTAAGTTGACTTCAATACCACCTAAAATGACAGAAGGAGAAGACGAAATGAATTGACCCAGTATGTAAAAGTGGATGACACAAATTTCTTGTTTATTTTCATTGTGTGATGACATTGTTTAATGGGTTTATTGTATCTTGTATGTTAAACGTTGAGTGGGTGGGGAGGGGGGTGAAGGAGGGAGGGAAGGGAGGGGGGAAAGCAGAGAAAATGTCACTGTGTATATTCAAGAGGGAAATGTTTGTGTGTATTTTGGTCAGTATGGTTCATAATGTGAAAAATTTTTTAAAAAGAATACAAAATTATGCGGCGTGGCAATGCAGAGGATCTGAACAGATATTTTCTGAAGGAGCTCTCCAAGGAAAGTATTAAAAATACAGTTTCAAAGCTCAATATCAGAATTTCATCATCAAAAATGGATAAAACTAATAACAAACAGCCATGGCAACCTAAAACAAAAACTGAAGAAACAGCAGCTCAGCCAGGAACATAGAGTGAAAGCCCGATGAGGAGTGGCACAGAAGGGACCATGGGACCGGCTGAACCCGGCAGAGCTTGGGAGTTGATCCAAGATATAGCCAACATCTTGAACAAGATGGAAACTTTATGCATTCACTTTACGAGTGTTGAATCAGCTACAAGAGACATATCGGAAATGATATTGGAAATTAAGGAAATTTTTAAGACTTAAAGGAACGAATGACGCTAGCGGAGGCTGAGCTGGACAAAACAAAAGACAGTCTAAAGACTAAAAGAAAAAGCAAAAACATGGGAAACAGACAGAAAAGGAATGATGGACAAGATCAACCATATGGATAATTTCAGCAGGTGTAATAAATTGACTAAAAGAAGGAATCAAGGGGTGAGCTTTTTTGAAACATGGATCCAACAACTGCTGGGGCAAAACAAGCTAAATGCAAGCCTGCAAATTGAAAGGGCACACCAGACCCTCGGACCCAGAAGAACTGGCGATCAACAACCACGACCGGTCCTGGTAAGACTTTTAAGTTACCAGAATCAGGATGAGATCTTGGGAGGAACATGTGAATATTCAAAAAAATAACAATGACCCATTAATGGTAGACTACGAAAAAATAATGTTTTTCCAGGACTTTAGCCCTGCTTTGGTCAACAAAGAAAAGAAATTGGCAAAGTAAAGAGACAACTGCGATCCAAAAAACTTAAAATACTCAATAATTTACCAAGCGAAGCTAAGGATTGATGTCTCAGAAGGCAAGAGAAGAATTTTCAAGAATAAGGAAGAAGTGGAAGAATTTTTACAAAAGCTGTGAAAAGATTAAAGCTGCCAGATAAAAAGACTGAGAAGACAGTTTTAAAATGGGACTAACTGAAAAAAGTATTGAACCATCTAAAAGAAAAATAAATCATCATAATATACATGGAGAGCTCTAGAGAGAAATGAAAGTTGAAAGGAAAGTGGCAGGGTGGGAACTCCGATCTAAGGGGAAAAATGGCACCAGGAGAGGTGCGGTTTTTAAAAATGGCACTAAAGGGAGTGGTTCTTCTTTTCACGTGCTTCCAAATTTTACTGCTTACGTCACCGTGTGTGTGTGTGTGTGTGTGTGTGTGTGTGTGTGTGTGTGTGTGTGTGTGTGTGTGTGTGTGTGTGCATTTTTAAAGAAGAAATGTGTATGTTTCTTAAAAGGGAAATGCGACAGTATTATTTGGAAAATGTTGGAAAGATTTTATCGTTATGCAATATTTGTTTGTAAAATGGAATGGATAAAACACTATAGTTTATAGTCTTAATATTAACAGGTTAAATGGGAAAGCGAAAAGAAAAATGGTCTTGGCATACCTAAAGAAATTAAAGTAGATATAATCTCTCTGCAGAAAATGCATCGTACTAAATTGGAATATGATAAATTGAAGAGAGGATGGGTGGGAGAAATAATATCATCTTCTATTTGATTTAAAGGCAAGAGAAATAGCGATTCAAATTAATAAAATATGCCAGTATTAATAAAAGGCACATCAATTGCTGGGCCAGAAGATATGTAATGGCACATTGTAAAATTTATGAAGAAGCATGGAAACTTATGAATATCTATGTCGCAATAAAGGTGAAGCCTTTATGAAGGATACCTTCTTAAAAACAGCAGAGGGAAGACAAAATATATTGGTCGAAGTAGATTTTAATTTTTCTTTGGAGCCAATATTAGGTAAATCTGCAGAAACACTAACCATATAACTATATAACCATATAACTGTTTACGGCGTGGAAACAGGCCATGTCGGCCCTTCAAGTCCACGCCAGTTCACTTGAACAACTCCACTAGCTTCCCCCTCCTGCTCTCCGCCCATAACCCTCCAACCCCTCACATCCATGTACACAACCAACCTTCTCTTAAATGACAGAAGGGACCCTACAGCAACTATCTCTTTTGGAAGATCATTCCATTCTGCCACCACTCTCTGAGTGAAAAGCATCCTTTAATATTTCACCTAAAGTTTTGCCCCTTTACCCTTAACATGCCCTCTTGTTCCAACCTCCCCTGCCCTCAGGGGAAAGAGTCTATTTACGTCTACTCTATCTATTCCCTTCATAATTTTAAATACCTCTATCAAATCCCCTCTCAGCCATCTACATTCCAATGAATAAAGTCCCTGTCTCCTTAATCTTTCTCTGTCATCTAGGCAACATGTCAAAAATCACCATTTCATATATGAAGCATCTAAATCTTATCAATATATGGAGGCAATTAAATCCCACAGAGAGACTATTCCTTTTACTCAAGGGTACACGATTCATAAACAAGGACTGATTTATTTTTAAATGTCTGCCCAGCTAAAAAGTAGTGATATAAACAGATTAGCTAGTGAGGCTTTTATCAGATCACACCACTAACATTAACTATTGCAATAATGCAAACACAAGAAAATGTATACAGATGGCATCTCAATGCCATGTTACTTAAAAGAACAGACTTTTGCAAGTTTATCAAGAGACAGATAGAAATATTTTGTGAAACAAATCAGCCATCTACTAATTTTGATATGTGACACACTTGAGGGGACAAATAATATCCTATAGAAAAATCTTGAGAGAATATATGGCATATATAAACAGTTTGGAGAAAGATATTATAGAATTAGAAAAAAATCAAAGAACAGGACTACAAGAGGATAAAGACTACTGGAAGAAAAAGCTAAGATACAATACTAAGTAGTAGAGATACAGACCCTCGTGGAATCATTCTCAAATGCTATTTTTACAGTACTACTAAATGTAAACCCAATAAAAATATCATATAAACTAATTTTCATGTTAAATGCTGATACTCGCAAAAACGTTAGCTAATAAGTTTTGATAATATCTATCAAAACTGATACAAACAGACCGGGTAGGATTTGTTAAAGGAAGACATTCCTCAAATAGGCTAGGATAGTTATTTAATATAATAATATAATTTAATATAATATAAAATTCGAACTGAATCCAAGTATTACAGTCTCTCTGGATACAGAAAAGGCATTCAACTATTTGGAATGGCCCTTTCTGTTTAAAACACTGGAAAAATTTGCCATAGAAAAAACATTTATAAACTGGATAAAAACTTTCCATCATTCACAAGCTAAAATTATAACCAATAGTCAGCAGTGTTTCCCTTGAGTAGATCGAGTAGCCAGGGATGCCCCCTGTCCCCAGCACTTTTTATACAAGTGATTGAACTGCTTGCAGAGATAATAAGAATGGATCCTGATATAAAGGGCTTTAAATTGGACAGTTAAATTTTTGGAAAAATTACAAGGAACATTAGAAAATATGGAAGAGCATCTGGCTGTAAAATAAATATGGACAAAAGTGAGATAATGCCATTGATACATTTAGAATGAGAAAGGTATCAAAAAGGAAGTAAATTTAAATGGAAGACTGATAGAATAAAATATCTCAGAATAACAACCGACAATAATCTACAGAATCTAAATAAACTAAATTTTGTTCTTCTTATGGGGAAGATAGAAAAAGATCTGCAGAAATTGAGAGATTTGCCGATTACTTTAGAGGGAAGGGTTAATTGCATCAAAATGAAAGTAATACCAAGACGACAATATCTTTTTAATCGCTGCCTATTCCATTACCTAAAAACATATTTAAATTATGAAATAATCATATTAAACAGTTCCTATAGAATAACAAGGTACCAAGAATTGCATTGGAAAAACTGACATTGGAGGATTTAAACTTCAGGACTTTAAAAAATACTACCTCGATGCACAGGCTAGATTTCTCACAGCCTTAATTGTGGAAGACAGCCCCCCCCACCTTGGAATCAAATGAGAATGTACTCAATGAGGGCGGGGGAAGCAAAGGAATCAATAATAAAAAAGGCAGATAACCGCATACTAATACATATGATCAGAATGTAGGAGGAAATTGATGAATGTATAGGAAACAAAGTAGGTATATCAATAAAGGAACCACTGTATAAAAATGTGTTATTTCCTATAAACAGAAGCAACAGAATAATGCATGATATGAAAAAGGAATAACATATATTAAAGACTGTTACACAGAAGGAACATCTTTTATCCTTCGTACAACTAAAACATAAATATGAGTGGCCAATGGGACCTTCTATCGTTTTATACAGCTAAGATCATTCCTAAGAAAAAGATGGGGTCCAGCGTTGACCCCACGTGAAACTAGTGAAATGGAACAAACAGTATGGATTGGGAAAACACGCAAAAGTGAAAGTGCAAAACCAGGTTTACAGAGGTCAAGGAAAAGATGGGAGTCAGACTTGGGTGTAGTAATCCCAAAAAGAAGCTGGTCAAATTGGTGCATGGACAGTATGACATCAATTATAAATGTAAAATATGGACTAGTTCAGTATAATTTTTTACACCAATTATATCTTACTCCATAGAAGTTAGATAAAAGCAGAAATTTCAGAGATGTGTTTCAGATGTGGGACTAAAACAGGAATTTTTCTACATACTACATGTAGCAAAATGGTGAGGCTATTTTGGCAAGATATAGCAGAAAAATTAACCAGGATAACAGGAATGGCCTTCGTGGGCAACCCGGAACTATATCTACTCGGCAATTTTATTGAAATAAGCAACAAATTGACTAAATATCAAATCTCATTTATAAAATGCACTGGCGGAAGCAAAAAAATGTATAGCAATCACTTGGAAGTCCAACTCCCTCTACTTATAGCACGATGGACTCCGGAATATCTATGGGGGGAAAAAATACCTATAATTTAAAAAATAAGTATGACACTTTTGTTAAGATCTGGCAGTGATACCTAGACCACATAAAGGCCCAAACAGAAACATACCAAAAGGTGATTTCCCCAACTGCATTCTATTTATTTAAAAGATATGCAAGCTCTGACGGTGTGCAGATCTGTATGTATAGAAGGGGAGAGGGAGGGAGGGTCTGTTTTGTTTTTAGTGTTGTTTGTAAGAAAAGTTTAATATATTGTGTTATTGAAGATTTTATTATGTATACTTCTGAAAAAAATACAAAAATAAAATATTCAAATAAAAACATACAAAATATGAAAGTGCAACATGACTGAAAATTTATTTTCTGCATTTGCATTTGAACTTCTTCCTAGTTGATATTGGTGCAGTCAGTGACAAACAGGGTGAAAGGTTTCCCTAGGACATTGAGACCATCGAAAGCTGCATTAGGGCAACTGCAATTCATCAATGCTGGCCGTCTATTGTTGGCACTGACACGGGAGGCATCAGATGCTGAGTACAAACAAAAATCAGCAGCAAAATATTTTTAGGTCAGTTGAACAAACGCCATGTTTCAGCATCATTATTCCATTAAATATGCTAAATTCAATAAAAGTTAATATAAGGCTTCTCCAGCTTCCTACGTAATTCAGCAAATCTGAAATTATCTTTGCATTCAGCTTGAACTTGTTTATCATAACCCCCAATTTTTTTTCAGGAAGCAAACCTTTTGAAAAAAATTATTGTTGAGTGCAGTCAGTCTTTTTCTGAGGGTAGGGAATTTAAAGCTATGGGGCATAGATTTTAGGTGACAGGGGAAAGATTTAAAAGAGACCTGAGGGACAGCACCCTCTTCAAACAAAAGTGGTGGATATACAGAACAAGCTTCCAGAGAGAGTGGTAGAGGCGGGTGCAATTGCAATGTTTAAGACATTTAGGCAAGTACATGAACATGAAATGTTTTGAGAGGTATGGGCTAAATGCTGGCAAATGGGACCAGCTTAGTAGATAACTTGGTTGGCATGGACAAGTTGTGCTAAAGCCTGTATCAGTGCTCCAAAACACTTCATGACTACATTTACAGATGTATTGCTGGTTTATTGTACAAATCTTTATGATAGGTTTTTGCTATTCCCTCTTTTTTAGATTTTTTCCCTTTGGAATAGTTCCAATAATTTTATTTTAAATACACACATCCAACTCATTACCATAGTTTTCCAAAACTCCATCCATTATGACATACTCTTTTATTCTCACTACAGGAAAGAAAATAAATCTAAATCAATGCAGAATAAACAAATGTATGGAGATGATTTACCCCAGTGATATATTACTACAAAATGTTGGCGCAAATTTTCAGCTCTGAGAGTGCAGTGTGGTATGCAGTTGCAATCACCACAATTCAGGAAGAGTAAGGTTATACTGGAGAGACTGCAGAGGAGATTCATCAGGATCTTGCCTGGACTGAAGGACTTTCATTATGTTAAGAGACTGTATAGGCTAGGATTGTTTTCCCTGGATCAAAGGCAATGGAAGGGTGACCTCATGGAGATGTATAAAATAAGAAACATAGATTTGGGAAAAAGATTTTGACTACTCTAAGTAGAGAGTATCAAAAACAAGAGGCCACCTGTTAAAGTGAGGATAAAAGAAATTTTAAAGGGCATTTGAGGGGAAAGTTTTTTTTTAAATACAGAGTAGTTGATATCTACAACTCACTGCCAAAGATGTTGATGGAGAAAGAAAATTTAGGTTTTCAAGATTCTTTTATTGTTATGTAATAAAACAAAAAATGTGATATTACACAAAATTTTCTTTAGTCTACCATAAGGCAGACAAAGATTCGCCAAAAGCACAAATTATTCGCCACCTTCACAGTCAGAGAAAGAGAACCAAAAGGGAGGTTGCCAGAGACATTAATCCCTTTCAAATTGCCTTATAAAATGGGGTTAACCGGGCAATTTATTAGGTTAAATACCCAGGGGCAGGGCTATTTGAAAGGGCCGAACAGGGCAAGTCCAGTCAAAATTTACCTGGGTCCTAGACCTACCTCGGAGGTGGTCATGGAACCCAGTAAAATTATCCTCCTCTGCATATTTGACAGGGGAAATGGCTCACCCAGTTACTCTCAACTTTAAGCAGAAAGGGATCAGAAAGAACATAGAGATGAGGGGATTCCCTGTAGCTGTGTGATGCGTCACCCACCATGTCATCGCAGGGACGGAATCCCCCTTAAATTGCAATGTTGGCAATTTAACAGGTAGGTTAGTCTGCTATTTGAAAGGTGCACCAGAGGCATACACTACCCAGTAATCTCACCTGGGTCCCAAGAGGGCTTCCTGGGTGCTGGAATTTGAAAGCGCCAACTGAGAGTCCATGGATTCACCTTCAGTGCTTCTGCAGCAACTTAGCCTTTTCATTCCAAACCATTGGCATCCTGAACTCCAGATCCAAATCTCCGACACAATCAGGAAGCCTTCAGTGCCCTCAGCACCCTCTCGCATCTTAGATCTAATACCTGGAACCCCTTAGCCAGTCTCCAGCAGTCTGCAGCCTGGTGCAAGTCCCTTGACTGCAACTGCCACCAGCCCAGAGCCTGCTTGGGTTCCTCACTTCAAGTTCTTCAGCCTCAGAGCCTCTTTCTATTCTGCCACCGTGGTCACCATCCCGTGGGTTGACTCCCCTACTTTTCCTTCTCAAACTAGGGGTGCTCTCCTCGTTTTCAGGTCCCCTGCAACAGTCTTCTTCCCTGGAGTCTGTAACACCTCAAAGCCACTGCTGATCATAGGCACCGCTATCTTGGGTAAGGACCCTGCAGTCACAGAATTTTAAAATAAACCACCGTTGGCTCCTTTAACAGGCCATTTAAAGCCTGTGTGGAGCCATCAGCTGTCGGACTGAGAGGCTGGACCAATGAGGTAATGCTGTGTCTCCTCCCTTCATTTTCTGTGGTTCTGAGCGCTGCCATTACAGCAGCTCTGGAAGCACCGCTATTTTTTTCCTTACATTTAACAGACATTTAGACGAACATTTAAATTGTCAAGAATGAGAAGGATACAGACCAATGCGGGCAAATGGGATTACTATAAGAGGGCAAAAAGGTTGGCATAGATGTTTTCTGTAATATTCAATTCTAGGATCCCATGACGAAATATTTTTGATATCCTGAAACATTCAAAAAATGTTTTAAAATCATTAAAAAATTATCAAGCATTTCAATGTTAAAACAAAGAAAAAGTTGAAAACATGTAAATAATTTAAAATTCCGAAACTACACCTTGATTGTTCATAACTTTTTTTAAAAATCAGATCTGACTTGGAGAAAGTACTAAGTGCAGGGGAAATTACTCAACATCTCAGTTCACAGCTGGATTCAATCTGGATCTTAATGCAACAGCACAGCAGGTAATCCACTATCTTATAGCTCCCTGCATGTTATAGCTCCCAGACATCTTGAATTTGCAAGCGCCTATGCAGTGTTACGACCCCAAAGGACCCAAAAACCCAGCAGCAATAGGTATTCAACAAACAAGTGGTGAAAAACTTGGATTTTAAAACAAGTTATTTTTAATCAACTTTAAACATGAAAAGTTCTTTGGTTCACAGTTCAATCTCACTTCTCCCTCTTCCAAGTTCTCTGGTTGCAGGCAATCACCATACCGTGCACAGAATTTAACATGTATAAAGTTCACCAGGCTTGGTGCTTGAAAGGTCAATGTTTACCGCTCAGGAAGATTCTTGTAGGGTTTGCAGAGATATTTGTTGCTCCAGGATTTCCACAACTGAGGTACCACCACTGGTCACCTCAGTGTCTTGCTGATGAAACTTGCCCCATCAGGGTCTTCTAGATGGTAACTTCTTTCTTCAAGCTACCACAGAGTTCCATTCCTTCCTCTATTTCAAGAGAAACATCAAACAGATAGCACTTCCAGCCATCTACTGCTCTGGAACTTGCTTTCATCAGTTTCAAACCGTTTTCCCTGGATTGTACTTTTCAGTTGCCTGTCACACTGACTGACTGACTGAGCTGTTAACTCAGCTCTCTCTCAACCAACTGCAACTCCAAAGAGAGCATGTGACTCATGTCTTGCAAAACCCCCACCTTCTCCAGCAAACAGGAGTTCTTCCTTCTGTTCCCATCATCTGTCATTTTAGGTCTCTTTCTTTGGCTTGGCTTCGCGGACGAAGATTTATGGAGGGGTATGTCCACGTCAGCTACAGGCTCATTGGTGACTGACAAGTCTGATGCGGGACAGGCAGGCACGGTTGCAAAGGAAAATTGGTGGGTTGGGGTTGGGTGTTGGGTTTTTCCTCCTTTGTCTTTTGTCAGAGAGGTGAGCTCTGCGGTCTTCTTCAAAGGAAGTTGCTGCCCGCCGAACTGTGAGGCGCCAAGATGCACGGTTGGAGGCGATATCAGCCCACTGGCGGTGGTCAATGTGGCAGGCACCAAGAGATTTCTTTAAGCAGTCCTTGTACCTCTTTTCTGTCACTCCAGGATAACCCTTTTTTTTCCACTTTATCAAGGCCTGTAATCTCCCCTACTCCATCAAGGATATCAGGACTCTGACCAAAAATTGCTGGGTCTGCACGGAGTGTAAACCACGCCTCTACCAGCCTGAGCAGTCACACCTGATCAAGACCAAGACCACTCGCCCCTTTGAATATCTAAGTATGAACTTCAAAGGCCCCCTACCCTCTATGAACTGCAATGTGTACTTCATCAACATCATCGATGAGCACTCGCGGTTCCCATTTGCCATTTCCTGCCCGGATATGACTGTAGCTACCGTCATAAAGGCTCTGAACAATCTGTTCACCATTTTTGGATACCCCTGCTACATCCACAGCGATAGGGATTCGTCCTTTATGAACGACAAGTTGCGTCAGTATTTGCTGTCCAAGAGCATTGCCTCTAGCCGGACCACCAGCTATAACCCCAAAGGGAAAGGCCAGGTGGAGAACGAGAATGGCACAGTCTGGAAGGCAGTACTACTGGACTTAAAGTCAAAGGGCCTCCCTGTCCCCCACTGGCAATAGGTTCTCCTGGAGCCTCTCCATACTATCTGGTCCCTCCTGTGTACGGCCACCTCATGAGAGACTGTTCACATTCCCCAGGATATCAGCATCAGGAACAAGCTTGCCTACCCCTAGCTGATATTCATCCTACTCCGTAAGTTCGTGAGGACACACAGGTCTGACCCTCTGGTCGAGAGGATCCATCTGCTTCACAATATGCCTATGTGGCATTCCTGGATGGGCACGAGGACACGGTATCTATTCTGGACATGGCACACGCAGGAGCATCTGGACCCCCTTCCTCCAACCAGCTGACAGGTACGCCCTCCCCCTCCAGCTCTCCTGGCCCCAACTTTCCAACCCTCACCACTCCTGCCAATCCAACAGTTGACACTTGCACATCCCCACCCCCTCAGCCCAGCCAAGTACCCCTGTCAGGCCAACTAGGATGGACCAGCCAGAACCGATGGAGACCACTACCAACCCCTGGACAGGGATACACCAGTCACAACACCAGACAGACTGAACTTATGAGAAGAGGCTAACCACAACAGTCACCTTGGGACTTTCTTTTTTAAAAAAGGGGGTGAATGTGGTGAAACCACTATTATACATATTTGTCATATGTAAATAACTTGACCTTTCCTGGTTGACCCTGCTCTCACTGGCCAGCTTGTGACTTCTCCCCTTTCTTCCCCACAAAGGTTGTCATGCCACAAGCCTGCCTCCAGTTCGAGTCTGGATCAGTGTGAGCAACCAACACAGAATGCTGTTCATCTCTTGTAAACAGAAGCCTTCAGTTTCAGCAACTTTCAGACTTTGTGTAATTGATCATGCATCATTGATATTATAACAGCTCAAACTACATCATCAAGTGTGCTGACGACACGACCGTGGTGGGCCTTATGAGTAAGAATGAGGAGTCAGCATACAAAGATGAGGTGCAGTTGTTAAATTTAACGAACTGGTGCAAAGCCAACAACCTGTATCTGAACAATAATAAAACAAAGGAGATAGCTGTGGACTTCAGGAGGGCCCAGGGGGTTGGACCACGCTCCGCTGATCATTGATGGCTTAATTGTTGAGGTCGTTAAAAGTACCAAGTACTTGGTGGAGAATCTCACCTGGCCCCTTAACACCAGCTCCATAGCCAAGAAAGCCCAGCAGTGCCTCTACTTCCTGCGAAGGCTGAGGAAGTTCATCTCCCACCCGCCATCCTCACTACATTCTGCAAAGGATGTATCGAGAGTATTCTGTGCAACTGCATCACTGCTTGATTTGGAAGCTGTACTACCTCGGACCGCAAGACCCTGCAGAGAATAGTGAAGTTAGCGAAAATTATTATTGGGGGCTTTCTTTCTACCATTAAAAACATCGACAACTTTCAATGTAAGCGAAAGGCAATAAACATTAAGAAGGACTCCACACATCCCCCACATAAACTGCCATCTAATAGAAGGTACCGTAGCACTCGGGCCCTTATATCCAGATTGGGTAACAGATTTTTCCCCCTTAAGCTATCAGGTTCCTGAATTCCCAGAGCATATGAGGATAGTGTACTGTGGGCTTTTACTGTATACATCTTAATATTTTATTATTTCAATGTGTTGAATTTCTATTCTAACTTATATTTATGTAAATATGCTCCATGGTCCTGGAGAAACATGGTCTCTTCTTTACCATGCAAGCATGGTGTGAACGATAAAGAAAGGTGACTTGACTTGACTATACATTAGGATGGATGATTTAAACTCTTCCATCATCCATACACAGGAAAAAAAAATGTTTTTTCTGATAAAGTGAAAGGGCAAATTTAAATCAGCAATATAAATAATGAACTGAGATTACAAATGTTAAAAACAGCAATGTAACTGATTAGGCCTGGATGTGCCACATTATTATTAATTACTTGAAACTTTTTTTTTGTAAGTACTAACTTTTCTAATTACAAAGAGATCTTCAAGCCACTCAAGAAACTTGAATTATAGAACAGTTTATTCCCATCAGTGGAGGAATTAAAATAACCTGAAAGCCTCTCCAGACCAAGGATGCACCTTGAAAACTGCAATATCTACCAGACTCAATGAAATCACTTTAACCTGGAGATAAATAAAGTTCACTATTATTCTTCGCAATGTATGTTGGTTCGCCAAAGTGAGAGATCCCATCCATGTATGCACAGCCATTAACTTGCGAGGAGCAGAACGCGTTTTTAGTACGTGGGTAAAAAAGCGCTGAATCAATGGGAGATCGCAGTAGAGCAAAGGTGGGGCCCAAGGCTGGCTACACTGACTTAGCTTTGTTGAAGTTGGGGTCTGAAAACGATAGCAGCGATGTCGATCTACCTTCGCTGAAGGTGGATTCCAAGTCTGGCTGCACCAACTGGCTTCATGGAAGTCGGGATCTCAAAAAACAAGCAGTGATACCGTTAGGCCGCTGCATGAGGTGATTGGACCTCAGTACATCGAGCAGCAGCAAAGGGGAGTACCCAGCACAAGAGCAGGTAAGACCTGATATAAACCTAACACATCACGTAGCGAAGCTGCCTGTTCGATGGGCAAGAATAACTGCCAGCCGTAAAAAAAAGGGCGTGGTCTCTGTATGACAGGCACCTACTCGATCGGGGTCAAGAGTAAGGCCTGACAGAGAGCAGAGCCCTCGACCAGTGACGAAATTGTAAGTCCTCTGAATAAATTGGAGGAAATGGTGACACCCATGGTGAGTATGTTTCCGACCACATCAAAACATGAGGAGGGCATTTATGATTAGGCATGGGACAATGAAGGGACGGTAATGGAAGCCAAGTCACCAATATACTGCTCAGGCCAGTCAGGATGAGAGCCATATACCGATTATTGCCGCAAAGTTTGTAGCACCGAAGGCTATCGGTCAGACACTAGAGGATGATATTGCGGGGTCAATGGCTTGTATGGTATCGAACGGTACTAGAAGAATCCATCAAGAAGTACCCCTGTCCTGTAAACTGCCCTCTATTGGAGGTGCCCAAGGTAAACCCCACAATATGGGAAAATTTGAATGTTCCCACAAGGGCAAAAGACATGAAATTGCAAAGACTACACAGGTCACTGGTTAAAGGTATCACTGCATTCGCACATACGCTCTCACACAATTTATCGGAGACCCAACAAGACGCTGTGCGGCTGTTATCCCATGTAAACTATGAACTGAATGCCTTCAGGAAGGAGCTGATTAAGCCCGACCTAAATGTAAGATACGCTCATTTATGCAGACCATCTAACCCTGAAACAAAATTTCTATTTGGTGATGATCTCAGCAAACAGGTGAAAGATTTGAATAAACAGCAGAAGGCAGTGGCTGGCATGGTCAGAGGTCCAAGAGCACAGGCAAGAGAACCTGTTATGTTTCACCCCTATCACAGGCATGCGGGGGAATTTAAGCGGGTTATCCAAGGCCACTTCCCCCTCTAAGCGACAACAGCCAGCAGGCCTTTTTTAGGGCAATGCCCTCCATGGAGGCAGCGGGATAGATGGTATAACATTACTACTGATGCTTCTATTCAGCAGACAGTGAAGGGGTATAAAAGTGAATCTGATCCCCAGGAAACCCCTCCGATAAGGAGGAAGGGTCTATATACATACATATGCAGACCACAACTGACGGAGGCTATGCGTGCCGAGATAATGGCGTTAAAAAAGAAAAACGTTATCGAACATTGTAGCCATCAAAAACATTAGTGTACATCATTTATCCTCACGTGACCCAAAAGAAGTGGCGGCCCTAGAGTGATACTGGAACTATCAGATCTGAATGAATATGTCTCGTACAGGCATTTTGAAATGGATAACATATTCTGTGATGCCGCTGTTATGTAAGGGATATTTCATGACCGTGATAGATTTACAAGACGCATACTATTCGGTCCCAATCTGCGCAGTGTACAGAAAATTCTTAAAATTTACCTGGAAGAGAGAGCTATGGCAGTATAAGGCCTTACCAAATGGGCTGAGCTTGGCACCCAGGGCATTTACCAAGTTACTGAAGCCGGTGTTTGCGAGGCTCAGGAAAGAGGGGCAGATCGTTCGAGGAAACAAAAAAGGCAGTAGCAGCTGCCTCGAGATTATTAAGCCATGTGGGGTTTCTTATACATCCCGAGAAATCAGTGCTGGTGCCTACTAAGAGGTTAAAATTCCTCAGCTTCATTATTGATACAAAAGCCATGAAAGTTACCCTGCCAGAGGATAAAGTGGCAGCCTGCAGAGGGCTCATGACAGAGTCTCATCCCTCCATAAGAAAGGTGGCGAGTTTGATTGGGAAACTGGTGGCCGCTTTCCCAGCGGTACAATATAGTCCGCTAAGTTATAGGTTCCTGAAAAGGGACAAAATTTCAGCTCTTAAGGCAACTAGGAACATTTTGACATGGCCATGAGGCCAGATCCAACTTGGCATGGTGGATAAACAATATCTCGCTGGCTTACACAAGGATCGAGCTCAGAAAGGGACCTGGAGATCAGGTCAGATGCTAGTGGCAAAGGTTGGGGAGCCACACATCTAAAGGTCTCTGCTGGAGGCAGATGGTTGGACAGAGAGCTCAAGGAGGCCTCAAAATCAGGTATTAATTATTTGGAAATGTTGGCAAGTTTTTTTTAAGCACTAAAGTCTTTCTGTGTGAGGGAAGCTGAGGTTCAGCAGTGGCCTACCTCAATAATACAGGACAAACACCCAGAAGGGCCTGATGTCCAAAAAATTCAATGATAGCACTGAGTAGACTCTGGGTAAAAAATAGCAGACACCTTTAGCATGCCAGAGAGGTTCCGAGGTTCGTGTCCTGGCTGTTGGATTGGTCAAAATATAACTTTTATGCACTCTGCTCGCCTTGGTGGCACAGTGCCTGAATAAGACACAGGAAGACGGTGCCACGGGATTGCTGGTTGTGCCAAATTGGCTTTCCCAATTTTGGTTCCCCAAACTCCTTAGGCTTATGGTGGGGAGCCCATTGGTCATCACAAAATTCAAGGTTCTACTAATCCAACCGGTGTCAAAAATATCTCATCCATTGTCTCACTTAAGTCTGTTAAGTTGCAGGATCAAAAAGAGAGGACTGACATAAACGACCGCAGCTTAGAACTCTTGTCATCCTGCGGGCATCTTGGAAAAAGTCTACACAAAAACAGTATGCCTCCTATGTGGGGAAATGGAAAAAGTACTGTGCCCAAATCAGACTGAATGAACAGTCAGCCTCTATCAGAGGCGTACTGAGTTTGCTAACCAATATGTTTTATGTGCAGGGGCCAGCTACACCGCAGTGAATACAGCAAAGAGTACACTGGCTGATTTCTTGGCGCTCTAGGACTCTGAACATGAGATGATGAATCAAAAGATTCATGAAAGGAGTGTTTCACTTGCATCCTCCATACCCAGATATAAAGAAATTTGGGACGTAAAGTTTGTTTTGGACTATTTAAGGCTACTGTCACCAACTTCCAGTTTGGACTTGCATAGCCTGTCCCATAAGTTGATAGTGCTAGTAGCCTTGACATCAGCCAAGAGGGTACAAACTTTGTCTTACATTCACATGGACTATATCTGTTGGGAGGGGGACTGTGTAAGCATTCAAGTTACAGACATTTTGAAACATACAATAAGGGAGAATTGGGACAAAATTTTCATTGTATGCATACGGAGAAGATTAAAGATTATGTGTTTAAAAAGATATGTTGTATATACAAAACATATTTGACTAAATGAAAAATACCTCTTCATATGTTATTTTTAAAAACTCATCAGCGGGCTACCTCCCAGACATTGGCCAGATGGCTGTGGGAGTTCATGAGAGTGGCTGGAGTGGATATTTCTCAGTTTGGGTCCATTCAACTAGACAGGTGGCCACCTTGGCAGCCAATAGGGCTGAGCTTCCTATATAGGATATCCTCCACCAGGTGAGATGGAGAAATGAGTGAACATTTAATAGGTTTTACGATAAGCCTTTAAATTCAGAGGGCCAGAGTTTCACGGCTTCCATCCTACACGCAGCAGATTGACAAAGGCCACAGACAGGAGACCCATCGAACTGATTATGGTCTGTCAGACCACCCACAGGGGATAAACCACTGAGCTAAAAACTCTCACGTAGGCGAACCAACATACATTTCGAAGAAAAAGTTAACATTAAATGACCACTTACCTGTGCAAAGTTTGATCATTCTTATTCGAGCAATGGGAGTTGGTGAGTCAAGGTGCCCATCTCACCCTCCCTTTTTGCTTGTTTATGGATAAAGATGTTTGTTATGTATTAAATAATGATCAGTCACAGGCTTGTGTTATGGTTTGTTTGTCTAGTTTAGCTCATTTAAGTTCAGTGGGTTCTCCCTTCTGGATTGTAAAGGAATGGCTGTGCATGCGTGGATGGGATCTCTCACATTGACTCACCAACTCCCATTGCTCGAATAAGAATCATCAATCTTCATAAAGATAAGTGCCCGTTTAATGTTCCATTTCAGGTACATTAGTGAGATAATTTATTAAGCCCTATTTCTTTGGGATCACGTGGAAAGCCAGACAATAGACAATATTATATCACCCACCTGATCCTCAGTATATTAGGTTTGTAAACCACTGAGAGCCAAATTTGCCCAGAGTTTATAAATGGGTAAAGTTCATAATTCACCAAATAGCACCAGTATGTCTCACATTTGAAATTATAGTTCTGACATTTCTTAACTTATGGAAAAAATAATAATTGTTTCATCTGTAAACCTACTCATAGTTTAAAATCCTCTTTTCCTTGACAAAACAATTAAATTGATGAGTTATATCAATAAAGTCCACTTCAAAAGACAATTTGATACTTATACAACACATGTGTTTTGAGGCTATTTAGGGGCTTCTGACATTAAAGATAGCCTTAAATTTACTTGGAAGGAGCCAATGTTTGTGTATACACCATCAGTGTAGTCTATAGAACATAATGATCACACAGAGTAGAGGAAACATTGAGAAATAAACAATTCCATACATTGAGCTTCAGTGAACAGGTATCCATTCTTTGACAATTTATTGTCATATCCCTCTCAAAACAAACATGGTGCAGAGACCATTTCATTTATTAATGGCAGAATGCTTACATTGTAGAAGGTCATAGTTATAGCTGTTTACTGAAAATCTGCAACACCAGTCAAAATCTAATCCCATAGGATAATTCAAAAATGTTATACATTCACACATTGTAATTATCAAGACAGATGTCAATTGCAACTACCAAAATATATAAAACTCAAGATTAAACATTTTCCCCAAAGTTTTTAAAAATCACAGATGGCATATTACAAGTTATAAAATGTCAGTCATACAATACAGAACAGGCCCTTCATCCCAATTTGTCCATGCCAACCAAGTTGCCCATCCCGGTAGACCCATTGTTTCTGCATACTCCTGCCTCAACTACATCTTTTTTCCCCACCACCCAGGTCCTGTCCCTTCATCCCTATATCCATGAAACCTCGCATGCCCTCCATCATGTCAAGAACTTCCAGTTCCCTGGACACAACTACTTCATTTTCATTTTGGACATCCAATCTCCGTACACCACCATCTCCAACACTGAAGGTTTCAAAGGCCTTCATTTCTTTGTCAACAACAGACCCAACCAGTCCCCCTCCCGTTCCACCTTCCTCTGTTTGGCAGAATTAGTCTCACCCTCAATTACCATCTTTGCCTCATCCCACTTTTTCTAAGCCATGGGTACTTGTTGGCTATGTGTAACAATCCATGCTATAAGCCAAATACAGACAAAGTTCAACTCTTCCTCTGCTACATCAACAACTACACTGGTGCTGCCTCCTGCACCCATGATAAGCTCATCAACTTTATCCACTTTCCTGTTAACTTTCACCCTGATTTCAAATTAATTTAGTTCATCTCCAGCAACATTCTCCCCTTTTGCAATCTCTGTCTCCATCTCAGGAGACGCACTCTCCATGGATATTTTCTAGTTATCACAACGACACCAGGTCTCCCAAAGAGTTTTGTTCCTTTTTCTCAATTCCTCCATCTCCATCACATCTGCTTCCAGGATGACGTCCTCCAATACACAACATTCGAGATTACCTCCTTCTTCAAAAAATATGGCTTCCCCCTCCTGCCATCAACTCAGCCCTTACCTGTATCTCCTCTATTTCCCACTGATTTGCCCTTGCCCCTTCCGGCTCAAGATGCAACAAGGACAGGATTCCATTTGTCCTCACCTACCATATCACCAGCCTCCACATCCAACATTGTTATCCTCCCCAATTTCCACCACCAACTATATGATCCCAGCACTAGACACATCTTTCCCTCTCCTCCCTGGCTTCCCACAGGGACCATGTCTTCCGGGGCTCCCTCACGCGTCATCCCTTCCCACTAATCTCCCCTTTGCAACTACCCTGTGACCACAAGAACTGCTTCACATGTACCTACACTTCCTCCCTCACTATCATTTAGGGCCTCAGAAGTCCCTCCAAGTGGAGCAACACTTCACTTGTGAATTTGCAGGGTCATCTACTACATCTGGAGCTCCCATTGTGGCCTCCTCTATATCAGAATGTAAACTGGGAGATTGCTTTGTTTAGTAGCTTTATCTGTCTAATAAAATAACAACTATCTCCCAGTGGCCAACCATTTTAATTCAACACACCATTCTCACACTAGCAAATCTAAACATGGCTTCACACACTCAAACCAAGGCTACCCACAAATTAGACGAATAACGCCTAATATTCCATCTGGGCACTCTCCAGCCAGACAGCATTAACGTCAACTTCTTGAACTTCCATTAAAACCCTCCTGAGTCTTTCTCTATCCCTCTGGCTCTTTTCCTTCAGCTCCCCACCCTCATCCCTTCCCTCTCCTTTCAGAGAGTTATCCCCCTTTCCCAATGCCTCAGCTTTTCTCTCTTCTACTGCTCCCCTACCCAATATCCACCTGTGACCTCTCACCTGCAACCTGCACTCATCCCCCTGCCCCTTCCCCCCCCCCACCTTTTTAATCCAGACTCCTGCCTAATTTTTGCTCATAGCTTGACTCAGAGCTCAGGCTCGAAACGTTGGTTAGATGTTGCATGATCTACTGAGTTTCTCCAGCACTTTTGTCTATTGCCTATCTAAGCCATTCCCATTTGTCTGCACTTGAACAATATCCTTCCAATCCTTTATCAATATATTTATCCAAATGTCTTTTAAATATTTTAACTGCTTCTTCTGGGAGCTCTTTCCTTATATGGAACCCCATGCACAGAATCTTTGTGTTGAAAAAGATGCCTATCAGATCCATGTTAAATATTTCCTTTCTCACCTCAAATATATGCCCTCTAATCTTAAACTCCTACCCTGGGGAAAAGACCGACTATTCATCTTTTCACTATCCCTCATAATTTTGTATATCTCTATAAGGTCACCCTTCAGCTTCTTGCACTCCAAAGACCCCCAGCCTCTCCCTATAACTCAGTAGCTCCAGACCCAATTACATCCTCATGAATCCATTTTGCACCATTTCCAGTTTAATAACATCTTTTCGATAGCAAGGAGACCAAAATAGCACAAAGTATTCCAAATGTGGCTTTATTAGTACAGCTGTAACATGCCATCATTACTCCTTCATCCAAGGCCCTGACCAATGAAGCCAAGTGTGCCAAATGTCTTTTTCACAACCCTGACTACCTTGGTTACTACTTTTAGGGAACTATCCACCTGCACCCCTAGGTCTCTCTCTCTTCCACAACGCACTCCAGGACCTATCATTTACTGGTAAGGTCCTACCCTGGTTTGACTCGGTAAAATACAACAGTTCACACTTATCTGAATTAAACGTCATCTGCCACTCCTTGGCCCTCTGACTTGGTTGATCAAGATCTCATTGTAATCTTCAATAACCTTCCTCATTCTCCACTATTCTACCAACTTTAATATCAACTGCAAACTTACTAATCATGCCACCTCTATTACATCCAGGTCCTTAATGTTAACTCCAGTTTTAAAAACTGTACTTTTTTTCATGACCCATCTAATCACGTCTTAAGAAAGATCAAATGAAATAATCTCTAAATCACTATACCAGTATCTTTTGCTGCTTCCTTGAGTTGAAGAAAGTAGAAATACTTCCATTAGCAAGTACCAATGTTCTATTTGTACTCATCTGAAACCATTGGTTCATATAGGATGGCACGGTTTGCATAGCAAGATGCTGTTTCAGCACCAGGAACCGGGGTTCAAATCCTGCTGTCTATAAAAAGTTTGTATGTTCTTCCCATCACTGCATATGTTTCCTCTGGGTGCTCCAGTTTCCACCAACTGTTCAAAACGTACCAGGGGTTATAGATCAATTGGGTGTAATAGGGCGTCCTGGGCTTGTGGGACAAAAGGGTCTGTTGCCTTAAATTGTAGGGTTGGTCCGATATTAGATATTTTGCTACAGGTAATGCTGGCTTGAAGGTCTTGTTACATTAAATTTTACAGAAAATTTGTGCTGGTATGAAATGTGATTGCAATTCTTCACTGAAATCTTTTCAAAAATAATTTACTCCAAGGTTTTTACAATAGTCAATTTGGATTCCAATTTAAACATTAAATTTAAAGAAAAGAAATTGGGAAGCTATTTTAAAATTCAGGAATAGAATGTTTGTCACATGTCCTGATAATATTGTCGTGCTGTATCTCTGAAATTTGAGAATGAATGGGAAAAATAATTAGATTTACAAGTTATTAAAGTTATCAAAACTACCAGAAAGTAACAACATAAATGATAATTTTGATCATTGGTTAACTGATCATTTCATATTATATTGACATAATGATTGATTTTGCACAGTTCTACTCACCAAGCTTACTAATGTTTCCATCATTTGTTTGCCAATAACATTACTATTCTCTCAAAAGTTAAATACTGGAAATCAAAATATCAGGTACATTTTCCAATAACAAAATGTGATTCCGGAACTGAATAATTTATTGCCACATGTTCCAAGACCTCGAATTGCGAAAAAAAATTCCAACAAAAATGATGGTTAATGGAATAAACTTTTCCAACTCAGTGTCCGACAACAATTTCCCATTACAATACACTAATATTTTACCCACTATCCTCCTCTACAATTTCCCTACTTCACTCCCAACAGATGCTGTGATTTTTGCTCACACACAGCACGAACTCAACGTAGATGCTTTTAATCATCTTCGTATTAGAATTTATTTATTTTGTAGCTCTAAAAAACATGAAGATACCATAGATTTCAACATATAAGTTGAGTCTTTAAACCATAAAAAGCACTCAAAACACAGGGGTCAACTTAAATGGCAGATACAAAAATGAGACTGAATCAAAAGTGTCCAAATTACCCTTGACAGTTAGCAGTCAGACTATATATATATATATATATATATCTATTGAATATCTGGGATGAATTTGAATAAAAGTTATACATCGATATTTACTACATACTGGTCTGTTGCAATGTTTACAACTAAATTAATCAGTGACTAAATCGAGGTGCATGTTGCATTTTACCTTGAAAATTAAAACTCTATGTTCTTAGCAATATTAACACAAAAAGTGACCGTGCAAAACTACCGTAAAACCTTTTTGAAATTAGATGATTATAAAAGAAAACCATGGAAGGTCACAGCAAAAACACAGTGCATAACAGACATTTAACAACATCAATTTTGTTTATTTTGCTAAGAACTTCATCTGAAAGCCCACGGAATTTTGCAAAGAGCCACCAAAAGCCTGATCCTGAAACTAATTGTGATGTTAATTATATTCAAATTTAAACTTTTTCCACAGGTGTGTGCTTGGTGAGGGATTAACCAGTATGGCCAACATAAAATATATTTTACAACACAGGAGACTGCAAATGTTGGAATCTGTAGCTAAACAAAATCTGCTAGATTCGTTCCAAACCAAAACTCTTCAGCCTGATGTAGAGTATTGACTCAAATTGTCACATTATTTTTCTCCCTCTTATGCTGCTTGACCCGCTGAGTCCCTGCACCAGATTGTGTAAATACGCGTGCCAGAGCTTTCCTCTCCGCCTGGGTCTCCCGTTTTGGTGTCCCAGCGGACATAATGACTGACCGAGGAGCGGAATTCACCTCTGCCCTATGGATCAAGCTCTCTAAGCTCCTGGGAACCCATCTCTATCACACCATGGCCTACTACTCACAGGCCAACAGGCTGGTAAAGGACTTCCATTGCCACCTCAAATCAGCGCTCATGGTACAGCTCAAGAAACCCAACTGGGTAGATGAACTGCCCTGGTTCTCCTGGGGATACACACAGCACCTAAGGACGACCTTAGAACCTCCTCTGCTGAACTAGTCTATGGCGAGACCTTTGCAGTCCTGGGCCAGTTCCTTCTTCCAGCACCCAATCAAGCCACCAACGTCGCGGTCATCCTCAAGAGGTTGCAAGACAAACTTGGCTCCCTTGCACCACCGCCACCATCGCGACACGATCAGCCACCCTGCAACTACCCCCAAACTTGTCCTTCTGTTAGTAAGAGGGGCATTGACTCCCCTTCAGCGCCACTATAAAGGACCCTACAAGGTGCTGCAAAGAAACGCATCCACTTTTACACTCGACAATGGGACAAGGAGGAACTATTCACACTGAACAATTTGAAACCAGTCCAAATGCACATGTCCCAACCAGTACAGGTCTCCCCACTGGTACAGAGGGGTTGGCCTCCGAGACAGCACACCTCACCCTCAACGCATCGCAAGACCATTGGTGCCGGTTCTATGAAGGGGGGGGGGGGGTGTTATGTAGCAACGTACATGTCTGAGGTGGCGAATCAGCCCCACTTGTCACGCTCGGTCAGCGAGGCAGCCACGGCAAAGACGGTGTCGCGAGACCGTCTCTTCCGGACCAGGCCAGAAGGGCACGTACGCACTTGTGTCATCATGACGCAAGAGCCGGAATGCGGGGTACGGGACAGGAGACGGCCTTAAAGGCTGCAGTGCGGAAATCAAAGTAAAGCAGTTTTGTTACTCCAGCTCTCAGCCTGTTGTCTCAGTCTTTACACTGCACTCGTGCACAACCTGCTACAAAGGTGTATTTTGTTTTAGTTATCCGAAACGAAAGCATTTTCTGTTAGCTCTTGAACCACCTCTTGATGTAAATTGGTGTTGCATAGTTAAAGGACATGGGAAGTGCAAGAAATAATGTAGTTGGAAAGAAATATTGGAATGCAAATTTTACAAAAAAAATCTAGAAAACTAGACAATAGTTGATTCTGTGATCTATAGCAAAGATTCTGTCTCTGAATTGAATCTTTAATAAAATGATATACAGTATATTGTAGAATAGAGTGTAGAATACAATCATTTCTACTATAAAATACGATGATAGGGAAATGTATTAAACACACCCTCTTTGGGTAACCATAATAATTGCTCATTTACAGAGACTAAAATGTAAAATGCAAACCAGGAATCAAAGTCCAACAATAAGGACAATGTTATTATAGATATCAACATAAATCAAAGTATTGAGTACTATTGAGATGGAATGTTATGGTAAATTTCTACAAGACACTGGTGAGGCCAAATTTGGGGCATTGTGTGCAGTTTTAGTAACCTAGCTACAAGAAAGATATAAATAAGATAGAAAGAGAGCAGAGAAGATTTACTAAGATGTTGTCTGGATGTCAGGATCTGAGTTACAGTGAAAAGTTAAACTGGTTTAGGACTTGATTGCCTGGAGAGTAGAAGAATGAGGGAAGATTTGAAAGAAGTGTTTAAAATTATGAGGGGAATAGATAGAGTAAATGTTGATAGGCTTTTTTAACTGAGGGTAGATGAGATACAACCACAGGACATAGGTTAAGAGTGAAAAGGGAAATGCTTTTGGGGAAACATGAGGGGAAACTTCTTCAGAGAATGATGGGAGTGTGGAACGAGCTGCCAGCTGAGGTGGTGAATATGGAATCAATTTAACATTTAAGAAGAGTTTGGACAGGTACATGGATGAGAGAGGTATGAAGAACTGTGGACTGGGAGTAGGTCAGTGGGAGTAGGCAAAAAAAAATAGCTTGACACTGAAAAGAAAGGCCAAAGAGGCCTGTATCTGTGCTGTAGTGTTCTGTGGTTCTATAAAGTAGGGAGCATTTTAAAACTACTGTACTTGTTAAAAAGGCTCCCATTAATCCATTGTCTCATATTCTAACATTAAAAGAATCATTATGGATGAATGATTGTCTCATATTCTAACATACAAAATTATTGGAGATTAAAAAAAGCAAAAATTTTTCAAATACACAAAAATGGAATGTGTAGCGGTGCTACGGTGGCCCCATAACTCCCAGAAGGCATCAAACCTCCTACGTGACATCAGTGCGTAATGATGTCAACGCGTGTCGGGCACGTGATTCGGGTTTTTAAAATGTTGCACCCGTTCTGAACAGTAAATCTGTTTGATTCATTGAGGAATGCCTTGTGTGGTTATTTCATCATGTCCACTGCAAATTCCAGTGGCCACAATTGGTGACTCCGACAAAGCCAAAAACGTATTTTTGCAGCAGTCGTTGTGAAGCTGCCACTTTTCTGGACAGCTGAGCCTGAACTCTGGTTCCAGCAGGCTGAAGCACAATTTCACCTCCACAAAGTTGAGTTGGACGCCACTCGTTATTACCATCTCGTCGGTGCCCTGGACCAGGCTGTCGCTAACAGGGTCAGTGATTTCCTACGGGATCCACCATGTTACAGCAAGTATGACGCTTTAAAAGCGCTTTTATTGCAGATATATGGTATGTCCCATAAGGAAAGAGCAGCCAAACTACTGCACCTCAATGGGTTGGGAGACCGTGCCCCTTTAGAACAATGGATGAAATGCTGTTCCTGGCATCTGGTGAAAGTTCCAATCTGCTATTCGAGCAGCTCTTTTTGGAACGAATGGTTGATGATATTAGGCTCTTGTTATCCAAGTGTTCATTCAAAGACCCAAGAGCTGTAGCAGCAGAGGCAGACATTCTATGGCTGGCTAAAAAGTGCAGCAAGGAAAAACAAGTCTGCGCAACCAATCCCTCCACTCGTGACCCCGTGTCACACTCTAGTGGTCTCAACACAGTGCTTCCTACAAACAAACAACGCCCTAAAACAGGAAAGCAGCCTGTGGGCACCGCATTTTGGTGTTATTATCACAGGCATTAGGGAGTAAATGCCCACAAGTGCCTTCCATCCTGCTCGTTTGCGGGAAACACTCAGGCCAACCGCCAGTAAGGGCTGCAACAGCTGGCAAAAAATCTGCAAGCCTATTGTATGTATGGGACCAGTTGTCCCAGTGAAAATTTCTGGTGGACAAGGGTTCAGGGGTTAGTGTATTTCCACCCACCGATTTTGCCACATGCCATTCTACCCCTGATCTGCAACTACGAGCAGTTAACAGTTCCAACATTCTGACCTTCGGTATCAGGAAGATGAATGTCAAGTTCGAGAATCATCTTTACACTTGGCCATTCATTATTGCAGCAGTATCCCAACCTTTGCTGGGTGCAGAATTTCTTTGGGCTCATTCATTCCTCATCGACTTAAAAGGGCGTTGGTTAATAGACAGAACTACTTTTCAGACCATTCCTTTGGCAGACGCCTATACCCCTGCTCTGCTCCTCCAAACATTAGGTAAACCAGTTGGAATATTTCCCTGAAATTACTACACTACAATTTTCCACCTCCACTGTAAAGCACGTGTTACTCACCACATTTAAACTAAGGGCCCAGCTATCCATGCAAAAGTGCATCACTCTCTGCCAGAGAATCTGCGTTTAGTTAAGGACGAGTTTGCCAAGACAGATGAGCTAAGCATAATTCGTAGGTCCAACAGACCCTGGTCATCCCTATTACACATGGTCCAAAAACACAACGGGGATTGGCGACCATGTAGAGATTACAGGCAGCTTAATGCCGCCACCATTCTGGATCGTTATCCGATATTCAGGACTCCTCGGCTAATTTGCATGGAGCAAAAATCTTCTCCAAACTCGACTTGGTGCATGGCTATCACCAAGTATCGGTGAAGCCGGAAGATATTCCAAAAACAGCATAATTACCCCATTTGGGTTGTCCAAACTTTTAAGAATGCCATTTGGATTAAAGAATGCTGCTCAATCATTTCAGCGGGTGATGGACACTTTAGGACGTGGTATGACCAATGTCTTCATTTGAATTGATGCTATTTTAGTGGCCAGTGAGACCAAGAAGGAACATTTGGAACATCTACATACATTTTTTATCTATCTTCAAGGATTTGGACTGACAATCAATCCAAGATGAATGTGTTTTTGGACAACAAAAGATTGATTTTTTGGGGGCATAGAATTACTCCGGAGGGTGTGATCCCGCTACTATCAAAAAGTCAGGCCATTGACAAATACTCAAAACCTGCTATGATTAAAAACCTGCAAAAATTTTTAGGAATGGTGAATTTTTATCATAATTTTTATCCATTGGAGAAGAGGTAAATAACGCCTTCTTGAAGGTGAAAGAATTGCTGACGCATGCCACTACGCTCCGCTACTTTTTAAATGCAGCTACTGCCCTTTCCATAGGTGTTTCCAATATGGCCATCGGAGGTGCACTTCATTAATAGGTCAACGGACATATGGAAGCCATTAGCCTTCTTCACCCACCATCTTCATGAGGCAGAAAAGAAATACAGTGCTTTTGATAAGGAGCTTTTGGCCATTTACTTGTCAATTTCACATTTCCATTATTTTTTGGAGGGCAGATAATTTCCTATGTACACCGACCACAAGCCCTTAACATTGATATTTTCCAAGGTCGCAGAGACCTGGTCAATGTGACAACAATCATTCATTTCAGAATTTTCACCAAAAATAGTTCATATTTCCAGAAAAGACAATGTAGTAACTGATGCACTTTCTCTTTCTGCTCCACTCAAGGTTTCTCCATAGATCGAGGGTTCATCAGTAGATCAAGGTATTGACTAAGCAGCTTTGGCAGTGGCCCAAGAACATGACCATGAGACATGGACTGCTTATCGGACTGCAATCATGAACCTGCAATTGAAGGATGTCCAGTTTGGAGTTCATGGCAAACTACTGCTCTGTGATATATCAACGGGAGACCCACACCCAGTAATTCTGTCATCATGGAAACGTTGAGTATTCGACTCTGTGCATGGTCTCTCACATCCATCAATTAGATCGACCGTTCATATGGTTTCCGGCAGGTTCATGTGGCACGGTCTTAATAAAGGCATTACATAAACGGCAAGGTCATGCATTGCCTGCCAGAGAGCAGAAGTTCAGTGACATACGAAGACACCACTGCAGTCCTTCCCAGCAGTTAACCGTCATTTTGCTCATGTCCACGTGGAGATTGTTGGTCCACTTCCTGTTTCAAGAGGATAGTGTTACCTTTTTAGTGTAATAGAGAGGTTTACTCGATGGCCCGAGGCTGTGCCTATGGTAGATACTACTACAAACACTTGTGCTTGGGCATTCCTCAGTTCCTGGTATCTTGTTTTGGTTTACTTTGCATAGAGGACCACAATTTACTTCCTCACTTACTCAGTACAACAATTCATCATACAAATGCCTATCATCCCCAGGCTAATGGAATGGTGAAAAGATTTAATCGACATCTCGTCGGCCTTGATGGCTCAGTTGGACAGCCATAACTGGGCTGGTAAACTGTCCTGGGCATTACTGGGAATTAGAACAACTCCAAAGGAAGACTTCCAAGCTTCATCTGCCGAGCTCGTGTTCAGCACACCATTAATGGTCCCAGGGGAGTTTGTCCCCTACCATTCCAACTCCAACGATGATCCTAAGGAACTGTTGACCAGGCTATGGAAGAGTGCAGGAAAATTGACCCCTACCACCATCTTCACATGGAGAACACTTTCCCCTTGTGCCCAAAGACCTCAAAAACTGTGAATATGTCTTCGTCTGTAGGAGAACAGTTGGTCAACCTTGACAGAAGCCTTATGAAGGATCTTATAAGATATTTAGACAAACTAGGTCGATCTGTATTTTGGACATTGGAAGGAAGCCAGTCTTTCATTATTGACAGGCTTCAACCAGCTTATGTGGACGTCTTCCTCACTGCAGCAGCCAACAGTCCATCGCAGAGGTTGACCACCTAAAAGACAGACAAACCTTTCTGCCGGTTCTGGGCAGGGGCACGTAGCGGCACTACAACTCCCAGAAGGCATCGAACCAGCTATATGACGTCAGTGCGTGATGACATCAACACAGGTCAGGCACATGATTCGGGCTTTTAAAAGGTTGCACCTGTTCTGAACAGTAAATCCGTTTGATTCACTGAAGAAACGCCTTGTGTGGTTATTTGATCATGTCCAGTGTGATTCTAGTGGCCACAAAAGTATTTCATCTACACACATTTAGAACATCTTAATCTTCAAAACAATTTTAAAAGAGGAGCATGGAAAAAATATAAAATATATAATGGAATAATGAAGTTCATGAACAGAAGCTCATTCTTCCATCCATTCTTGCTGAGATATTTCCGAATAGATCACTTCACAAGTTGGATGAATGGCAATTGTATTATTTTAATTGATGACTTGACTTTAATATGTTAGGCTGACCAATTCACCCTCAGGTAAATTTCCACTGAATAATTCTAAAGTGGTTTCAACAACCAAACAGAATAGTGTGGAATCTGGCATTCCACACATTTCTCAGTTTCCACCAAGTGTGGATCATGCAATCCCTTCACTGATTGTAAATTACCCACTGTCTTAAACATACTGAAATAATTTGGCACAAAGACACTTTGTGTCCTATCTATTGAATTATCTCTTCACTCAATCAGCGGGATTCAACAAAAAAAATTACAAAATGATTGTGTGCTCACTGTTAGTAAATGATTTACAGTAATGCTCGAAGGCATGGTGCCAATTTCCATGATCATGAAACAATTTGTATGATTTTTTTCAATGTTTTACAGAAAAATAAACCTTTTTCATTTTTGAAGTGAAAAAAATTATGGTTCCCAATGCTTAAGGATGAGTAAATGATGGTTCCATTTTATGCCCTCAATCAGCAAGATTCATTATGGCAAAATTTCTGGACAGTAAATTTTGATCTACAGCTTGCATTGAATTAAATGCACAATCAGAAGGAGAGAAACTGTTTTTAGAATCAACACAAGATAATAAAAGTAAATGGCAATGAACTTTGTGTCACATTTCCACAACACGAGGTTGTTACTTTTGTTTTCAAATTCCTGCCCATGGCCCTCCCTATTTTTGCAACCTTCTCCGTGGTCCTACAAAATGCTCCAAGGTCCAATTGCTCTTTCAAAATTGGCCTTTTGCCCATTTTCACTTTTCAGGACTTCACCATTGGCGGCTCTGCCAATCTCAAAAATTCCTGATGTCACTGTGCCTGATAACGCTCCCAAGAAGCATCAAGGGAGACTTAATGATTTTAAACGTCCTGTATCATTGCAAGTTGTTACCATTGTGTGAAACTAATTTTGAATTGCTTCCAAAAGGCATGCCAAAATGTGTTTTTTTTTTAAAGACTCCTTGTTTTGAATAAGAGGAACTTGCCTCACTTAACTAAATGAAAGAATGGATAGCTTTCCAAAAATCAAGATACAGTGGTAAAATCTAGGGTAGAAACTCGTTGTTCAAACTATAGCTGAAGACTATTGGGTTCACATTCCCCATGAAAGTTAATGTGACAAACTTATCCCCATTTAGAATTCTGTAACTTTTTATAGCATCACTTACTTTCAAGAGTCTGGTGACTAAATGTCATTTATATTATTTACACAGTCACTGAGCCTCAAAAACTGAAAGCCAACAAAAGACAAAGGAAATAAGATTCTTTTTTGTATTTATATCATTTCTGTCTGCCACATGGAGCAAATCAGAGTGATTGAAGTCTGGCTTCCGATGGTGGGGACCTCATAAGAAACCTGGTGAAATATAGTTGCAACAGCTTCAATCCTAATTTGAGCATTCACATGCAGAATCAGAATTTATTGTCATGAACAAGTCTCGAAATTTGGTGTTTTGAGGCAGCGTCATAATGCAAACATTACAACAATAAATTTGAAAAACACCCATTTTACAACTTTACTAGGTTAGCTCCTCATTTTTAGCCTTGATCGATACTGCTCCTGGCATGTATTTTTGAAAGCATCTCCAAGGCAGGGTGGATACCCTGGTTTGATTGTATTGGAGTGAGGGTTATTTTGGGCCTTCGGTTTAAAGATTGTGATGGTGCACACTTCTACTGTTGCTGATGCTCCACGGTAACTTCTGGGTGTTCAGATGAGATCCTGGAACTGAATCTACCCCACTTCACGCAATTGTAATGCCATATAAGACAACAAACTGTGCCCTTACTGTTTAAGCAGGAATCAAGTGCTTACTTCTGCCAGTGCTATCCTGGATAGATAGGTGGGTAAGGATTAGATCGAGTCATTTATCATCGCATTGGTTGCTCACCATCTGCTTAAAATTCAATCTGGCAGCCATACCCTTTAGGACTTGGCCAGCTCAGTCTGTGGTAATGCAATCAAGCCACTCTTGGAGTTGGAAAGGATTGCAACTGTGAGAAAATGGCTGGTGATTATCAAGAGGAGATTTGTTTGCATATGTCTGATCAGATGCCTTGAGACCATTTGGTCTGGAATCAAATAATCAGGACTACAAAGGGCTGTTCAATGTTGCCTGTACACCACTGTATCATTCCCTCTGGTAGATGTTAAAAAATGCAAGGAAAAAAATACTAAAAGAGACAGAAAAAAGGGTTTGTGTTAAAGCAGTGTTTACTGGGGAATCATATAATAACAGGAGACAAGGACACATTATACCACTTACAAGAATTTACAGCGAGATATACAAGGTAATAATGGAAAAATCAAAATAATTGGTGTGGTCTACATAATAGGAAGCAGGTGGGAGATGCCAACAAGAAAATTGAGGTAGGAGTAGGCTACTTGACCTCAAACCTGCTCTACCAGGTGGTCTATTCCTGCTCCTGTTTTTGTGCAATAATAATAAATACCTCATTAATTGGCTGGTAAGTAAAAGGGGATAATGAAATGGATTTCCAGCAATGTACTCTAGTTGTAACAGTGTGTAATAATGGAAAAAGAAACTAGTGACTCAAATATAAAGTGCTTTAGGACAATAATTATCACTGTTTATCAACACAGGCACACACCAAGGATGCATACTTAGCCCAATGATCGACTTATTATACACCCAGGACTGCGTGGCCAGGCAAAATTCCAATGCTATCTACAAATTTGCTGATGGCACCACAGTTATTGGTAGAATGAGGAAGCACAGAGGAGGGAGGTAGATCGGCTTTTTGAGTGGTGTCACACTAACAACCTTGCACTCAACATTAGCAAAATCAAGGAGATGATTGTGGACTTCAGGAGAACACAATTCAGTCCTCATTGAGGGCTCAGTAGTGGAGAGGGTCAAGAACTTCAAATTCCTGGGTGTCAACCTCTCTGAGAATCTGTCCTGGTACCTCCATGTTGATGCAATCACAAAGAAGGTGTTTGAGGAGATTCGGTATGAAACTGAAGACTCTCAAAAAAAGCAGCCTCTATCCTCAAAGACCCCCATTACCCAGTCCATGCCATTTTCACTCTGCTAACATTGGGAAAAAGGTACAGGAACATAAAGACAAGCACTCAGCGACACAAGGACAGCTTTTTCCCTGTTGCCATCAGATTCCTGAATAATCAATGAACCAAAGACACTGCCTTACTTTTCGTGCACGACTATATTTTTTATATATATTATTGTGGTAAGATGGCTCATAATATAAAAGTTTGCACTGTGTTGCTGCCACAATTTTGTGACTTGTTCATGACAATAAATTCTGATTTAGATTCTAATAGGGCCAAACGTAAATACAATAAAAACCAAGTGAATTAACTGGAGAAAAGGTAATGCTGAGGTTGCTGAGGAGCTAAAAAATAGAACTAAGGAAGATAAAATAACAATATTGGTATACAATGATACTGGGCAACCACACAAAATTACTGAAAAGTGTTTCATCAAGTATTGGACTTAAAGGAAAGAAGATACTGAACACTCATGAGAATCCATGGATTAAGGAAAAGACAACAATTGAGGGTAAATAAAAAGAAGCATGTAGCAGAGGACTAAAGAGAATACAAAGGAATAAGTGTAAAAAATGCGATGGAAAAAAGAGAGGTACTACATAAATAAATGATTAGTGAATACAAAACAAAATGATACAATACAGACACATCAATAAAGATTTACAAGCCACAGAGAAAGAGTTGGAACAAGAAAACTGTTCTTAAAGATAAAATAGATAGTCTGCGCTGCGCCAAGTTAATGATTCTATGAAAAGTAAAGAGCAGAGTAGGGCTACAAAAGACAGACTGGACAACAATCAGATACCAAAAAAATGCATACAAAAAATTGCTGGAAGAACTCAGTAGCTCAGACAGTAGAAATAGTCAACATTTTGGGTCTTGATTATTTTTTTACATGAGAGGGAAAGGAATAATATTACGGATATAAAGGGGGAAAGAAGCTGGGGAGCAGAGGTCATAGGACAGAAGGTGTCAAAGATGGAGAGATAGGTAGAGGAAAAAATATTAGGAAAAGTATGAAGAGTAGAAAGAAAAGTTAGAGAAGGGGAAAATATATTGGTTTTAAAACAGTAGGTAAAGAAGAAATGGAAAAGTGCACCCAGATGGGGATGGGAGCTATATATAATTAGAGAAATCAATGCTGTGAGGTTTAATACTGACCAGGAAGTATATGATGCGTTGTTCTTCGAGTTTACATTTGGCCTCATCCTGACAATGGATGATTGTTGTTGTTGTTCATCCTTCGTAGTCAAAGATGGCCATGGCTTCAAAGTCAAATTGGAGATTGGTGGATGTGGGTCCGAAGGTGACTGGTGAGGCCAATCCGGGCCCTGAAGGCTCGCCCACATGTGGGACACAAGTGGGTGGGTGCTGTCATAGCAGTGGATGCTGCTCGGGCCTTGCACACAGCACGCTTTTGTTGCGCCTCGATGCTGCGCCTGACTTCAGCTGCACAGACTCCTGTGGTGATCTTGCTGCACCAAGCTGGACAGTCGAGGGCAAGGGTCTTCCACGTGTTAATGTCAACACCCAGGCCTTTGAGGGACACTTTGAGGCAGTCTTGGTAATGTTTCTTCTGCCCCCCCAACTGAGCGCTTGCCCTGACAGTTCTCTGTACAGCAGCTGCTTAGGCAATTGGCTGTCTAGCATTTTGACTACATGTCCAGCCCACCTGGCTTGGGTTTTCAGCAGGAGGGTGTAAACACTGCAGAGCCCAGCTCATATCAGGATTTCTGCGTTGGGGACTTTGTCCTGCCACCTGATTTGCAGAGGCAGCTCAGGTGAAAGTTGTTGAGCTGTTTGGCGTGTCTGCTGCAGACAGTCTAGGTCTCACTGGTGTAAAGGAGGGTGGCAAGGACCACTGCACAGTAGACCTTCAGCTTAGTGGTAAGGCTGAGTCCTCTCAGCTCCCAGACGTTCTCACTGAGTCTCCCAAAGGCGACGCGGCTTTGGCTATCCTGTTATTGACCTCAGCGTCTATGTTCACTGCGCGAGAGAGTATGCTGCCCAGGTAGATGAAGTTGTCAACTGCCTGGAGGTTCTGGCCCTTCACTGTGATGCACGGCTCCTGGTATGGCTTTCCTGGGGCAGACTGGTACATAACTTCGATCTTTCTGGTGCTGATAGTGAAGCCAAAGTTGTCACGCTGAGTCTTTTGCTCTGTGTTGGCGTTGAGTGTGCAGACATCAGCAAACAAGAAGTCTCTAATGACAGTCTCCTGCACCTTTGTAACTGCCTGCAGGCGCCTGAGGTTGAACAACCTGCCGTCAATCCTGAACGAGACATGGATTCCTTCTTCGTAGTTACAGAAGGCATTTGTCAGCATGGCAGAGAATACCATACTGAAAAGAGTCGGGGCGAGAACGCAGCCTTGTTTGACACCATTTGTCACTGGGAAGGCCTCCGACATGTCGCCGTCATTCAGAACTTGCACCATCATACCATCGTGGAACTTCCAGACAATTGTGATGAACTTGCTGGGACAGCCAAACTTCTCCATGATCTTCCCACGAGCCATCTCTGCTGACCGTATCGAAAGCCTTGGTTAGATTGACAAAGGTCACGAAGAGGTCACTGTGTTGTTCCTGGCATTTTTCCTGGAGTTGGCGTGCAGCAACAATCATGTCCACGGTCCCACATTCAGCATGAAAGCCGCACTGGCTTTCTGGGAGCAGACCTTGCTCAAGATGTTGGAGAAGGCAGTTGAGCAGGATGCGAGCCAGAATCTTCCCCACAATGGACAAGAGGGAAATGCCTCGGTAGTTGTCTCGAGACTGGTGGTTGTCTTTCCTCTTGTAGATGTGGACTATGCTGGCATCTTTCAGCTGTTGAGGGACCTGTCCCTTTTTCCACATGGACTGGAAAAGTGCAGTCAGCTTTTGCATTATGACAGGGACTCCTGCTATGTATAACTCAGCAGGGATTGCATCGGGTCCTGGCGCTTTGCCACAGGAGAGTTGCTTCACTGCCTTCCTGACTTCATCTACTGTGGGGATGATGTCGAGGTTCTTGTTGATCCTTACCTGGGGCAGGTGGGCAATATCCTCATCTTTCATGTTGGCAGGGCGGTTAAGGAGGTTGTTAAAGTGCTCAGCCCATCGCTCCAGAATCTGCTTCTTCTCTGTCAGCAGCTGCGTCTCATCTGCGTTGAGGAGGGGTGAGGAGCCGGAGGGCTGGGGTCCGTAGGAATGGATGATGAAGTCAAAATGGTTGGCTGCAGAAAGCTCAAGTTTAAACCCATGAACATGGTATAGGTGTTCTATGAAGCAGTCACCCAATCTGCATTGTTACATCCATATTAAAATAGGTATTACTTCAATATTCCCAGGAAGATAAAACAAGTGGTCATGAAAATGTATAATGAGTTGTGCATTTGGCAAATGCATTTGAAATTCAATCAACCAATCAAGTTCAAAGATAGTTGCTCATTTCAAAAGAATCCAAGAAAAACTGCTAAACATATTTAATAATCTGAAAAGCATAGTCCAAATATCTGGTGAAAGCTAACATAACAATTGTTTTGAAGAAGGGAGATAGAATAATGCAATGCAATTATTGACCAGCCATCTTTTCACTGAAATTAGGAAATAAAAGGATTCCAACTACGTGAATGTGTAAATTGAAGAACTTACAGAAATTACAAATAATTAGAATGGATTTCAAAATTAAAGTCTTACTTAATATATGTTATTGTTGAAGGGGTAACTGAACAACGAGACAATTGTAATTTAGTGGGTGTATCTAAATTTTCCCAGAGATTCCATGAATGTCAGCAAACACAGACAAAAAGAGGAATGAGGGGATATGGGGAGAAGGCAGGTAGGTGGAGTTAGGTCATAAATTAGATCAGCCATGATGGTATTGAATGGCGGAGCAGGCTCGATGGGCCATTTTTGGCCTACTCCTGTTCCTATGTAGGAGGCAGAAGAAAAATTAATTGCAAGCTAGCTTCGAGACAAAAAACAGACAGTAGGAATAAAAGGTAGCTACTAGTCATAGTGGAAAAAAATGAGTCGTGATTGTTCATAGATCAGTGCTGGGTCCACTGCTGTTCCAAATTTATATTAATGATTTAAAATGTGGAATCAGTAATCTGCAGATGATACCAAATTTTAAGGGAAGGTGAAGAATGAGAAGGAAAGTAATAAATTACGAGGGTAATGAAACAGCAATGAAGGAAAACATGTTGGCAAGGGAATGGGGTTGAGAATTGAAATGGATAGCCACTGGGAGAACCTTGCTACTGCAGCAGATGTAATCCCACCATCAGACACATTGTCCCTTTCCTCCCCTCTCCATATGGACTCCTCCCTCCATGACTCCCTCATCCACTCCTTCCTTCTTTCTAATTTCCCCCTTGGCTTCTACCATTTACACCCATACCTCCTCACTTACCACCATTCAGGGCACCAAACAGACCCAAGTGAAGCAATCTGCAGGGGTCATCTACTGCATCCAGTGCTCCTGTTATGGACTCTTCTACAATAAAGAGACTGGATGCAGACGGAGAGATTGTTTCATCTACTTCAATAGTTCCACCGCAATCCCCAACCCTACTGACCAGCGCTGCTGCCGCAAACCCCCTGCCCCATCCAGAGACCCTTCTACTTTTTTGTTTTGTGCCCCCCAGCTAGCGCCGCCACAAACGTCCCCATCCAGTGCTGCTATAACCCCACCTCGTCCAGTGCCACCAACGTCATCCCCTCCCACCTTCCAGAGACCTTTCTAGTTGGAGTGTGTCTTTGTTTTGTGCAAATCTGAAATCAGTATAATTATTTAACGTCCTGCCACTACTATTATCCAAAAAATTCTGAATTCCAAAAAGTGTCTGGTCCAAAGTGTTTCAGATAAAAGATTCTGTACCTGTACTTCAAACTGTTGCATTAATAAAATTCAAGGGACTGGAAGGCTTGGCTGATAGTAATCAAAATGCAGTAGAATGCTAGCATGGGAGGGCTTTTTATACCATTTATTGGTCAAGGATGCAGAAATAACTCCCTTGCACTTCTTCAAACGAACACCATTAATATCTACCGGAAAGAAGAAAGAGCCTCAGAGAGAGAGATCTGACTGTATATCAGCTCAGACTTTTGTGTTCATGTCTTTAAAGTAGGACCTCAACAAACAGCCTTTTGACTCAGAAACGACAAAATAAGCTGCAGGCAGCACTGACTAAAACGTAAAACTGAAGCTAAGACACAGAAAGATACTGAATGACATTAATTCAGTTTCGTTGGACTGTTAAGCCGACTTTTTGCCAGTATTCCCCGAGCTACTTTCAACAGAATTTAAAAATTGTAATTTTCCTCAAGATACTCAGGCTAAAAATTCTTTGTGATTGTCTTTTTAAATAAAACCTTTAGAATTTCTTTATCTTAAAACTGCAGACTAATGAAAACTAATTCTGGTTTATGAGCAAAATTCGACAAACTTTTTAATGAATATGCAGTAGCAAATCTAAACCAGAGGGTGGTGCTGTTATATTGACCATTTCCGATGCTTTCGGTAAGACCACGAATTTTTTTCAGTATCATCTTTATCACCATCTCTTGACCAGCAAACAAATCATCTCGCATATTTGTTTAGTGTAAGCAATTTAATTGAGCAATGAATTACAAGAAAATGTAATTTCAAAACATTTGAAATGCAATGTAATCTTAAAATATCATACTTCAAATTACAGAATTTCAAGCTTTCTCAGATTTCTCAATAGTCTCTCTTCTTTAAAATAGAGTGCAAGATCATTCAAGCCCACTGTGCTATTCACTAAGATCTTGCCATAGTCAGAGTTCTCTACCACAAAAGCAGGCTCTTTAGCCAAATTTGTCCACAGCATTTCCCTCTATATCCCTCTAAACCTTCCCTATCGATGCAGCTAAGTTATTTTTAAACATGACAATAGTAAATTGGCCTTAATTCCACATTCCTTTGATTCCTATAGCCTTCAATTTTTCCTGTCCATCTTAGCTTTCAATATGTTTAAAAACTCAGCATCCCCACCTGCTTACGTGAGAGATTTCCAAAGAAAGGCAGCAAGAGAAGAAATTCCTCTATCCTGAAGCTGCTCAATATTAGATTTGCCACCAAGAATATCCTCATAGCATCTACCCTGACAAGACCACTTAGAACCTGATATTTCATGACAATCTCTTAATTTTCCAAACAGAACTTGTAACCCATGTCCAATCTTTCCCTGCAATTTAATCCCTTTAGCCCACCAATTCCAGTGAACTTTGTTGCAACATCTCCAGAGCCTTTACAAGATCAAAACTATACACAATGTATCTGCAAAATGCAGCAAGATTTATATTTTAAAAGACTCTTTCTGTTGAAATTAAAAACACCAATATTGAATTTGTCTTCTCAGTTACTTCCTGCATCTGAGTTAACTATGTGAAGACTCAAAATCTATCCATCATTCACCTCACACCATACTCTACAATCGATCCTTTCATTCAGAATGAATAATCTTATTATTTGTTCATTATACTTCAGCGCTTGACGTCCTGCTTTGCGGAAACTGACAAAATGTTTGGCCTGGAAGTCAGCCTGAAGAAAACTGAGGTCCTCCATCAGCCAGCTCCCCACCATGACTACCAGCCCCCCCACATCTCCATCGGGCACACAAAACTCAAAACGGTCAACCAGTTTACCTATCTCGGCTGCACCATTTCATCAGATGCAAGGATCGACAATGAGATAGACAACAGACTCGCCAAGGCAAATAGCGCCTTTGGAAGACTACACAAAAGAGTCTGGAAAAACAACCAACTGAAAAACCTCACAAAGATAAGCGTATACAGAGCCGTTGTCATACCCACACTCCTGTTCGGCTCCGAATCATGGGTCCTCTACCGGCACCACCTACGGCTCCTAGAACGCTTCCACCAGCGTTGTCTCCGCTCCATCCTCAACATCCATTGGAGCGCTCACACCCCTAACGTCGAGGTACTCGAGATGGCAGAGGTCGACAGCATCGAGTCCACGCTGCTGAAGATCCAGCTGCGCTGGATGGGTCACGTCTCCAGAATGGAGGACCATCGCCTTCCCAAGATCGTATTATATGGCGAGCTCTCCACTGGCCACCGTGACAGAGGTGCACCAAAGAAAAGGTACAAGGACTGCCTAAAGAAATCTCTTGGTGCCTGCCACATTGACCACCGCCAGTGGGCTGATAACGCCTCAAACCGTGCATCTTGGCGCCTCACAGTTTGGCGGGCAGCAGCCTCCTTTGAAGAAGACCGCAGAGCCTACCTCACTGACAAAAGGCAAAGGAGGAAAAACCCAACACCCAACCCCAACCAACCAATTTTCCCTTGCAACCGCTGCAATCGTGTCTGCCTGTCCCGCATCGGACTGGTCGGCCACAGACGAGCCTGCAGCTGACGTGGACTTTTTACCCCCTCCATAAATCTTCGTCCGCGAAGCCAAGCCAAAGATACTTACTCTAATATTTTGCAAGGAGGAAATAATTTAATTACATTACTTCAAGCATATGTTAACAAACTTAACATACTTACTGTTTTGTTTCGTAGTCGGATAATGTCAGAAACAGAACCAGCCCCACAATATTCCATAACTATCCAGAGATCCGTATTTTTAAAATAGCTGCCATAGTAATTCACTACATAAGCACTGAAAATTAAAAAAAAATAAGTGTTAAAAATCTTAACAGTCCCATGAGTTTCCCAAAAGGGGCCTGATTTTCTCTGATAAATCAAACATCGATCGGACAACCAGCCCTTTCCGAGCTGGGCAACACCATTCTCTTCAGTATTGAAGAGCCACCAGGCACCCACTCTATTCTCTGGCATTGCACAAAAACTATGTAAGAGTTTAATGTGATATAAATAATTTTGGTTCATTCAATGCTGCTTTTGTTGCTAATCTTTTTTTTTAAATTTAGACATACGAATATGTGCCGTCCAATTTACACCCAATTAACCTACACCCTTGATGGGTTTCGAACAGTGGGAGGAAACCAGAGCCCTGGTGAAAAACCCACGCAGACACAGAGAGAACAAACAAACTCCTTACAAACAGCACAGGATTTGAACCCTAGTCCCGATCGCTGGCACTGTAAAGGCATTGCGCTAACCACTCTGCCAACCCTGCTGCCCCAATTCTGATTCGATCAGAAGAAACATGAAAACCCAATTTCATTTTGCAAAGTTTTATCTGTGGCCATTTTATCATTAACAATATGAACACTGTACATATTGGACACTGTAGTTCTTTATGTATCAATCTAAAACTGCCAATCCTTTCACTGTATTTGCTCATGAAGTGACACATGGTTTCTTAATTTGAAAAACTCAAGATAGATAAGTTTCAAAATCAATAAAAAACAGTTTGAGGACATACTGCAGGACATTGGCACCTACAACGTGAATGTAGCTACACCTTGTCAAAGCAGAATTGTTACATGTCATAAATTTGACAATGCAGATCCAATGTTACTGCAAACACAGTGTTATTAAAGCCAGTTACTGGCCTGTAAGCACTGAGCAATTAAATCCAGCTTATAAAAAATAAAATTCCACCCTTAAGGGTATAGTCACCATAAACATCTATTTTACTGATCAGAGTATAAGCAGTTTGCTATGTTTAAAGAATAGGATTCATATGTAGTTTTTTTAAATGTGAAGACTAACTTTACAATGGGGAGAATCCTAAAGATGCTTTACCACATTGTCCCAGTGGAACTATTGGCCAACTTTTAGAAGAGCGGATGCACCTGCATGCATTACATAATCAAACTTTTAAGAAAACACCATCAGGTGGATTACATTGCATGTCTTTAGGTAATCTTTGCAGACAGATGGTTGAATAATATTACCAAGGATTTGACCATGCAAAGTATTACATTCCAGAATGAGATAATATGAAGACAGGAAAAGACTCAACAGAACCCAAGTGGCAAACTCTCGGGCTCTATTGCACAATGTTGGAAAAGCAGTGTTACACCGATACAAATAAAGAGAGATAGAGGGCAATGCAGCATTTCAATTGACATCTTCTGTAGTAAATTGAAATATGCATTTATCTTTGTAAAGGTCCGGACTCCTGCACCTGGGGAACATGTCCAATACATAGCAATTCTTAAAATTTAATTTTATTGAGTATAATAATTTCAACACCTAAGTGTTCCAGTTCCCTTATTGGTGTTAAAGGAACCCACTTGAATATTTAATTGTGAGCAACTTCTTGGATCAATTATTTTTATAGTTGATTGAACAAGCATTAAGAAGCATGCTCATGTTTGAAGAGTCAGAGAGCATCTTACTAAACTGTAAAGGCAAGTATCAAATTACATATGGAATTGAGAAAGGAAGGAAAATCATCAAAAATAAATATTAATGGCTCAGACATTTTTCAAAAGATGCAAATTTCGACCAAGTTATAGCAAAACTTAAATGATAGAAAGGCCACATGCAAGCTTGAGGTTGCCATTTCCCAGGTACATTTCTGCTTATGCTGAGGATCCATGTGATAAGGAGAGATTGGCCACATCTGAGGAATCAGGCAATTTCAGGAGACACATTATTTACAGACATTTTTTATAAACCCACAAATTCTCTCAGTTACTTGGACTACATCTGTTCCCACCAGTTTCCTGTTAGGAATCAATTCCTTTCTCTAAATTCCTCCATCTCGACCATATCTATTCCCAGGATGAGGCTTTCCATTGCAGGACATCTGAATTGCATTCCCTCTTCTGGCAATAACTCAGCTCTCTCCTGTATCTCCTCATTTTCAGCCCCTTCCCCACCCCCCCCTACAACCCTCAAACTTAACAAGGTCAGGTAACCCTCATCCATACCTACCAGCCATCCAGCATCCACACCCAACACATGTAGATGGCAATTCCTACCATCAACAATGGGATCCCGCCACCAGTCACACCTTCACCTCCCTTCCCTATTTTCGGTAGGAATCGCTCCTTCTGTGACTCCCTTGTCCACTCCTCACTTCCTACCAATCGCCCCTTAGTACCTTCCCTGCAAGAAGTGCTACACCTGAACTTACACTTCCTCCCTCAACACTATTTGAGGCCCCAAACAGTACTTCCAAGTGAAGCCACACCTCATTTGTGAATCTGTAGAGGTCAATTACTGCATCTGGTGCCTCTACTACATCAGAAAGACTAGATGCAAACTGAAATCATATCATTGAGCATATTTGCTTTTGTCTGCTGCCAGAGCAAGGACCTCCCAGTAACCAACCACTTCAATTTCACACCCCATTCCTTCACTGACACATCTGGCCATGGCTTCATGTATGGCCAAGTTGAGGCCAGCCACAAATTGGAGGAATAGATTGCCTTGTATTGCCTCATCCCTTTGTCTGCCTTCCTCCAGCTCCCCACCCCTTCCTTCCATCAGACAGCAATCTTCCTTAACCCTCTGCCTTCTCCCCCTATCAAAAATGGCCCTCAGATCCCTTTTAAATCTTTCTCCTCTCACCTACACCCTCTAGTTTTAGACTCCCATACCCTAGGAAAAAGACTACTCATCCCATACCCCTCAAGATTTTATGCAGCTCTATAAGGTCACCCCTCAGCCTCCTCGGCATGAAGAAAATCCTAGCCTATCCAGTCTATCCTTATAACTCAAGCCGTTCAGTCCATATAAAATCCACATGAATCTTTTTTTGCACCCATTCAGCTTAATTACATCCTTCTGACAGTAAGGTGACCAGAACTGCAGGCATCAGTAGATTATGTCCTAAAATGCAGTGAAAACAAAAGCAAATGAAAGAATATATAATAAATGGTTGAAAATGTAGAGAATGATTTGAATTTCACTGATCCCCGAGAAATAAGCAGAAAAGATGGGCAATATGAAATTAATAAAGCCTTTCAGGAATTCAATTCAGATCTAAACAAATCTGAATGTCTTGATAATTCTATTCCAATGGATAGTTTCTTGCAACAATTGAATATTCACAAAATATCACCAAAAGATCAAGACATGTGGGAAGCTCCAATTTCAGAGTTGAAAATTTCCCAAGCTATTTCTTCTCTTCAATCTGGCAAGGCCCCAAGTCCAGATGCATTCACAGTGGAATTTTAAAAATATTTTACTAATTTATTTTCCCCTCAACTATGAAAAGTATTTGGGAGGAGTCACATGATGGAGTAGTGGCTGGTCGGGAAAACCAGCCCTCTCCAGGAAAATAGGAAAAAAGTCAGGAAAAAGCAAAGCATAACAAAAATAAAATATAAGAAATAGAAGATAAAGATACAGAGAAGAGAAAGAAGATGGCTTCCAAGATGGAGAAAGTAAGAACAACTGGAAAAAAAAGTAGAAAAGTCGCCAGGGAAGAAAGAAGGCCTTACCTGCAAGAAGGAACAAGGCACTATGGTGGCAAGGAGCACCCGATCCTCAGAGTTGTGACTCATCAGCCGGTAGACTACAAAAATGGCTGTCGGAGCCAAACAAAAGTGCGCAATCAAAGGAGAAAGAGGACACTGGTAGGAGGGGGGCTCAGCAGAGGAGCAGGCTGTCACAGCACGAACAGCTGAGGGACGCCCGACACCAGGGTTCTCAGCCTGAGGACGAGGAAGACAGCAGAAGAAGGAGCGATGAAACAGATGTGGGAGATAGATGGAAGGATGACCAACAAGAAGACCAACGTCAGGAAGCACAACAGACGAGCAGCCCAGGAGGGGAGGACCAGCAACAAGAGGCCCAGCAAGAAGAGGCCCGACAAAGAGATACAAGCAGCTCATCAGGAAAAACACAGAAAAGACACAGTCACAAAGAAGAGAAGAAGACACAAACACAGGTTCAGACACAGAAGAAGAGGAAGAAGAAGACCAAGATCTTCACAGAGAAATAGAAGGTAAAACAGATGGACAGAATATAGATAAAGCCTTTCTTAAAGAACAAATGAGATCACTAAAAGAATGGTTATCATTAGAATTTAATGCAATTAAAAGGAAAATGAAAAGAACAGAAAATAAATGGCAAAGGTTAGAACTGGTAATGACAGAAATAGGGAAAAGAGTATAGAATGTGGAAGAGCAGGAAACGGCTGTAGAATTGGAAGTAAATGATTTAAGAGAAAAATTGGAAGAAAGTGACAAAAAAAATTAAAGAGAACCAAGAGTTATTATCTCAGAAAATTGATATGTTGGAAAATTATAGTAGGCGAAACAAAATAAAAATAGTGGGCCGGAAGGAGGATGAAGAAGGCACAGACACGAAGGAATTTATAGAAGGATGGATCCCGAAGGTCCTGGGAATGACAGAAATGCAGGAAGAAATGGAAATAGAAAGGGCACACAGAGCATTAGCTCCAAAACCACAGGCACATCAAAAACCAAGATCCATCTTAATAAAATTTTTGAGATACATGACAATAGAAAATATACTGGAACGGGCAAGGAATAAAGTTAGAGAAGACAATAAACCATTGGAAAACAGGGGTCAGAAAATTTTTTTTTACCCAGACATAAGTTTTGAACTCTTAAAAGAGGAGGAAGGAGTTGAATACAGCGAAATCCATTTAATGGAAAAAAGGTTACAAATTCATATTAAGACATCCAGCAGTGCTTAAAATATTTATATCCGGGGAGCAAAACAGAGGAGGCGTACATTAGATATAAGAAGCATGGAGTTAAGGAGATGTTTGAAAGATACATTGAATGTAAGAGGAATCTTAAGAGAGGAATTAGGAAAGCTAAAAGAAGGTACGAGAAAACTATGGCAAGCAGGGTGAAAACTAATCCAAAAGAGTTCTACAAATATGTTAATGGTAAGAGGAAAGCTAGAGACAAAATTGGTCCCTTAGAAAATCAGAGCGGAAAACTGTGTGTGGAGCCTAGAGAAATGGGGGAGATATTGAACAGTTTCTTTTCTTCGGTATTCACTAAGGAGAAGGATATTGGGAGATGTGAGATAAAAAAAGCAAATTGGGTAAATATAGGGAATATAGAGATTACAAAAGGTGTAGTTTTAAGGCTTTTGAAGAATATAAAGGTGGATAAGTCTCCGGGACCAGACGGGATCTTCCCCAGGACATTGAGAGAAGTGAAGGAGGAAATAGCAGAGGCTCTGGCGGTAATTTTCCAAATGTCATTAGATATGGGGATAGTGCCGGAGGATTGGCGCATTGCGCATGTGGTTCCGTTATTTAAAAAGGGTTCAAGGAGGAAGCCTGGCAACTATCGGCCTGTAAGTTTGACGTCTGTGGTAGGTAAATTAATGGAGAAAATTCTTAGAGATAGTACTTATAAACATCTGGATAGACAGGGTCTGATCAGGAGCACTCAACATGGATTTGTGGGAGGAAGGTCATGTTTGACCAATCTGATTGAATTTTTTGAAGAGGTGACTAGGAATGTGGATGAGGGTAGCGCAGTGGATGTTGTCTATATGGACATCAGTAAGGCCTTCGATAAAATAAAAAAATTTAAAAAAAAAAAAGTAACGCCTTCGATAAGGTACCACATGGAAGGTTAGTTAGGAAGGTGCAGTCTTTAGGTATAAATTTTAAGATAGTCAAATGGATTGAACATTGGCTGAAAGGGAGAGGCCAGAGAGTGGTAGTGGATAATTGTCTATCAGGTTGGAGGCCGGTGACCAGTGGTGTGCCTCAAGGATCTGTATTGGGCCCATTGTTGTTCGTTATATACATTAATGATCTAGATAATGGGGTGGTGAATTGGATTAGTAAATATGCAGACGATACTAAGATAGGTGGAATAGTGGATAATGAAGAAGGTTTTCAAGGATTGCAGAGGGATTTGGACTGCTTAGAAAAGTGGGCTGAAAAATGGCAGATGGAATTTAATGCTGATAAGTGTGAGGTGCTTCATTTTGGTAAGAAGAATCAGAATAGGACATATGTGGTAAATGGGAGAGCATTGAGGAATACAGAAGAGCAGAAAGATTTAGGAGTAACGGTACATCGTTCCCTGAAGGTAGAAACTCACGTGAATAGGGTGGTGAAGAAGGCTTTTAGTATGCTGGCCTTTATCAATCATTGCATGGAATATAGGAGTTGGGAGGTGATGTTGAGATTGTATAAGACGTTGGTGCGGCCTAATTTGGAGTTCTGTGTGCAGTTCTGGTCGCCTAATTATAGGAAGGATATAAACAGAGTGGAGAGAGTGCAGAGAAGGTTTACCAGAATGTTGCCTGGGTTTAAGCATCTGGAGTATGGGGAGAGATTGGACAGATTGGGTCTTTATTCTTTGGAGCGTAGAAGGTTGAGAGGGGATTTGATAGAAGTATTTAAGATTATGAAAGGGATAGACAGAGTGGATGTGGATAGACTATTTCCGTTAAGAGGAGGAAAGATTAAAACAAGAGGACATGAGTTAAGAATTAAGGGGCAGAGGTTTAGAGGTTACATGAGGGGGAACTTCTTTACTCAGAGAGTGGTAGCTGTGTGGAATCATCTTCCGGGAGAAATAGTGGCGGCAGAGTCAATTGTATTATTTAAGAAAAGGTTGGACAGGTATATGGATGAGAAGAAGATGGAGGGTTATGGGCATTGTGCAGGGAGGTGGGACTAGAAAGGGGTGTTTGGTTCGGTGCGGACTAGAAGGGCCTAATGGCCTGTTTCCGTGCTGTAATTGTTATGTTATTCAGAGAAAGCGCAAGAATTCGCAGAACGCTTGCAAGACAGAAGAGATGAAGAGATGTAACAAGAATGAAGAATGGTGATAAAGTATATTTAAAGATGTAAAAACAATGTATATGTAAAGAACTAAAGAGGGAAAAGAGAAGGGAAGGAAGGGAGTAAGGGAAAAAAAGAGAGAGAGCTTTGTTATATGTGTTAAAAAAAATGTTTTCTGGAGAGAGCTGGGTAGAGGGGGAATAACTGTCACTGCAAAATCTGTTGACACTGCGAACAAGATCGCAATCCAAATGAAAAGGGGAGTTGTGGTTGCCCGGCAAGGGATATGGGGCAACTGAGAGAGGGGGGGAACTTTTGGGTTAAGGTATTAGTGGATGTGGGAACTGCAGGGGTACTTTATGTCTTAAATGTGTTGTTGTACATTAAGTGCAATAAGAGAAATCTAAGAGATGAAAATGGGGAAAAGGGGGATGGAGGTGGCGAAAAGGTGGAAAAGAGGTGAATGCAAGATATAAGATGGCCATGTTGAACTATATATCTATAAACATTAATGGAATACATAACCAAATTAAAAGGAAGAGGCTACTAAATTTATTAAAGAAGGAAAAAATAAACATAGCATTTGTGCAGGAAACACATCTAACTGAAGTGGAACATAGATTAAAGAGAGACTGGATAGGACACATAACGGCAGCATCCTATAATTCAAAAACTAGAGGTGTAGCCATACTAGTTAACAAAAATGTACCAATCAAAATAGAGGAGGAAATAATAGATCCGCCAGGGAGGTATGCAATGATAAAGTGTCAGATATACTCAGAATTTTGGAATTTGCTCAATATATATGCGCCTAACGAGGAGGATCAAAAGTTTATGCAGGATATTTTTTTGAAGATTGCAGACACACAAGAAAATATATTGATAGGAGGGGATTTTAACCTTAATTTGGACCTAATGTTGGATAAAACTGGACAAAAGACAAGTAAAAAGAATAAAGTAGCCACATTTATGGTTAAATCAATGCAGGAAATGAAACTTATGGATATATGGAGGAGGCAACACCCAAGAGAGAAGGAATTTTCATATTATTCGAGTAGGCACAAAACTTACTCAAGGATTGATGTTTTTGTTGTCAGCCCATATTCAAGGGAGAGTTAGGAAAACTGAGTATAAAGCTTGACTACTATCAGATCATTCACCCCTATTATTAGCAATAGAACTGGAGGACATCCCACCAAGAACACATAGATGGAGGTTAAACTCCATGCTACTTAAAAGACAGGAATTTAGGAAGTTTATTGAACGCCAAATTAAAACATATTTTGAAATAAACACAGGATCAGTGAAAGACAAATTTATATTATGGGTCGCAATGAAAGCCTTCATTAGAGGGCAGATAATAAGTTATGTGACGAAGATGAAAAAGGATTACAATCGGGAACTAGAGCAGTTGGAAAGGAAGATAGTAAGTACAGAAAAGGAATTAGTAAAAAGGGATGATATAATGAAAAGGAGAGAATTGGCGGACAGAAATATTAAATACGAAACATTACAAATGTACAAGGTGGAGAAGAACATAATGAAAACAAAGCAAAAGTATTACAAACTGGGAGAAAAAAACACATAAAATATTAGCCTGGCAACTTAAAGCAGAACAAGCTAAAAGAACGATACTAGCATCAAGGAAAAAAGACAAACAAATTACATTTAACCCAACAGAGATTAATGAAAATGTTAAGAAATTTTATGAACAATTGTATCAAACTGAGAACGAAGGGTAAGATGATAAAAGAGAGGAATTTTTAGCTAAAATTGAACTGCCGAAATTGCAAGAAGAGGAACAAAACAAACTAATAAAACCATTTGAAATAGAGGAAGTACAACATATATTAAAAAAGCTGCCGAACAATAGAACACCAGGAGAGGATGGATTTCCAATAGAATTTTATAAAACATTTAAAGAGTTATTAATTCCTCCTCTCCTGGAAGTAATGAACCAGATAGCAGAAACACAAAACTTGCCAGATTCATGTAAGACAGTAGTAATTACAGTAATACCAAAGACAGGGAAGGACCCATTAACATCAGCATCATATAGACCAATATCTCGACTTAAGTCAGACTATAATGTAATAGTGAAATTATTAGCTAACAGACTGGCCAATTGTATACCTAAAATAGTAAAACAAGATCAAACTGGATTAATTAAGAAAAGACGAACAGCGGACAATGTCTGCAAACTTATTAATCTAATCCACGCAGTTCAAGGAAATAAGAAACCAACAGTGGCTGTTGCTCTAGATGCAGAAAAAACCTTTGACAGAGTAGAGTGGAACTAAGTATTACAGAAGTTCAATCTACCAGAGAAATATATAAATTGAATTAAAGCATTGTATAATGGACCGTTGGCAAAGGTAACAGTAAATGGATATGTATCGAGTCATTTTAAATTAAGTAGGACAACTAGACAGGGATGTCCACTATCCCCCTCATTGTTCACCTTAGCAATAGAACTGATAAGAATAGAAAATAAAATAAAAGGTATAAAAATAAAGGAGAAGGAATATAAAATCAGCTTATTTGCAGATGACATCATAATATACCTAACAGAACCAGAGGTATCAGTAAAAGAATTACACAAGAAATTGAAGGAATATGGAGAAATATCGGGGTACAAGATCAACGCAAATAAAAGTGAAGTGATGCCAATGAGTAACGCAGACTATACAGAATTTAAAAAAGAATCACCATTTAAATGACAAGTACAAGCAATCCGATACCTAGGGATCAGGTTAGATAATAACTTAATCCACTTGTACAAACTAAATTATCAGCCACTAATAAAGAAATTGCAGGAAGACTTAGAACATTGGAAAGAATTACCACCAACGTTGATAGGGAGGGTAAACTGCATTAAAATGAACGTGTTCCCAAGGATACAATACTTATTTCAAACGTTACCAATTCACTTAACAGAAAAATTCTTTAAGGAACTAAAGAGAATAATATGGAAATTCTTGTGGAAAGGGAGGAAACCAAGGGTAGCGTTAGATAAATTGAGGTATAACCGTGGTGGTTTGCAGTTACCAAATTTTAGAAATTATTATAGAGCCGCACAATTAAGGTATTTATCAGATTTTTACCAGACAAGGGAAAAAACCAAACTGGACTAAGATAGAACTAGATAAAATAGGGGAGAAGGTACTGGAACATATACTTTATTAGTGGGATGAAAAGCTGGTGCAATATAAAAACTCACCAGTACTGAATCATTTACTTAATACATGGAAGAAGATCCACTTAGAAAGTAAAAAAAATGAATTATCATGTACCAAAATTATTATTGATGCAAAATCCGCTAATCCCTTTTACAATAGACAACCTTTCCTTTAGAGAATGGGAGAGAAAAGGAATCAAAGGTTTTTTGGGAAATAATTTATTTTAAAATTTGAACAGATGACGGACAAATATTTAATAACTCATGGTACAATGTTTGCATATCATCAATTGACAGCTTATTTAAAGAATAAATTGGTAAACAGTTTGAGATTACCTGAAGGAAGCAGCTTTGAATATGACACAATGATAATTAAAAGATGTGCGGCTGCACCATTTCATCAGATGCAAGGATCGACAACGACATAGACAACAGACTCGCCAAGGCAAATAGCGCCTTTGGAAGACTACACAAAAGAGTCTGGAAAAACAACCAACTGAAAAACCTCACAAAGATAAGCGTATACAGAGCCGTTGTCATACCCACACTCCTGTTCAGCTCCGAATCATGGGTCCTCTACCGGCATCACCTACGGCTCCTAGAACGCTTCCACCAGCATTGTCTCCGCTCTATCCTCAACATTCATTGGAGCGCTTTCATCCCTAACGTCGAAGTACTCAAGATGGCAGAGGTCGACAGCATCGAGTCCACGCTGCTGAAGATCCAGCTGCGCTGGGTGGGTCACGTCTCCAGAATGGAGGACCATCGCCTTCCCAAGATCGTGTTATATGGCGAGCTCTCCACTGGCCACCGTGACAGAGGTGCACCAAAGAAAAGGTACAAGGAGTGCCTAAAGAAATCTCTTGGTGCCTGCCACATTGACCACCGCCAGTGGGCTGATATCGCCACAAACCGTGCATCTTGGCGCCTCACAGTTTGGCGGGCAGCAACCTCCTTTGAAGAAGATCACAGAGCCCACCTCACTGACAAAAGGCAAAGGAGGAAAAACCTAACACCCAACCCCAACCAACCAATTTTCCGCTGCAACCGTGTCTGCCTGTCCCGCATCGGACTTGTCAGCCACAAACGAGCCTGCAGCTGACGTGTACTTTTACCCCCTCCATAAATCTTCGTCCGCGAAGCCAAGCCAAAGAAAGAATTAAAAGATTTATAACCAACATGTACATTAAGCTGCAAGTTAAGGAAAATGAAATAAACTATAAACCTAAGCAGGAGTGGGAAAAGGATCTCAACATAAAGATAAAAAATGAAGTATGGGAAAAGTTATGTTCTGGAACTATGAAGAATACAATAAACACAAGGATAGGCATGATACAGTATAATTGGTTACACAGGGTATATATTCAGGGTATATATTACTCCTCAATATTTAAAAAAAATGGGATTCAACATTATCGGATAGATGTTTTCGCTGTAAGAAGGAAATGGGAACAACATTACATGCAACTTGAGCATGTACGAAAGTAAATACGTTTTGGGAAGAATTAAATCAGATACTAAATAAAATTACAAAAATTAACAAACCAAAAAAACCAGAGATATTTATTTTAAGTAACATAAGAAGTAGAGAATTAGGCCTCAAAAAAATTCATTATGATAGCCTTAGCGAAAGCAAAAAAATATGTCAACTTTGAAAATAGAAGAGAGCACGAGTATACAGCAATGGTACATGGAAATGAATAAATGTATTCCATTGGAAAAATAGAGTGAAAAATAAAAAAGATATTTTAAAAATCTATGAAAAGTATTTGAAAATGTTTTTTTCAGGACCTTACCAGTAACTTTTATGAAGCGTCAATTCAATTAATTCTTAAAAAAGATAAAGATCTGACTGAATGTACTTCCTATAGTCCAATTTCTTTGCTGAATGTAGATTTTAAGATTCTTTCTAAGATTTTGGCTGGTTGGTTGGAAAATATCTTTCCTTCTGTTATATCTAAAGATCAGACTGGATTTATTAAAGGTCATTATTCACATTTTAACATCTATAGATTATTGAACATTATTTACTCCCCTTGAGACATAATTCCAGAATGTGTAGTTTCTCTAGAGGCTGAAAAGGCTTTTGACAGGGTGGAGTGGAACTACTTATTTGAAAAATTAAGGAAGTTTAATTTTGGTATGGCCGTTACATCATGGATTAAATTCATTAATAGTACCCCCTTAACCATAGTGGTCACTAATAATAACAAATCCTCCTTATTTAGGCCGTTTAGGGGAAATTAGACATGATTGTCACTTTAGCCCCTTCCTATTTGATCTAGCTTTAGAACATCTGCCAATAGCCCTTAGAGACACTCAACATTTCAGGGATTGTCAGAAATGGAGTAACTCATAAGGTTTCTTTGTATGCAGATAACCTATTAGTTTTTATTTCAGATCCAGAAAGATCTATTCCAGCTATGTTATCTGTGTTTTCTTAATTCATCTCTTTCTCTGGATATAAATTAAAAGTTCATAAAAGTTAACTTTTTTTCTGATTTATATGCAGCTCCCTATCTACTCACGTTCCATTAAAGATTATCAGAGATAATTTCATATACTTAAGGGTTAAAATTACTAAATGGTTTAAAGATTTATATAAACTCAATTTTCTCCTCTATTTGAACATGTGATTGTCTTTTTTGAGATGGTTTCCTTTATCATCATCTTTAATAGGTTGAAGTAATGGAGTTAAAATGATAGTATGTTTTTATATCTATTTCAAGCAATTCCAGTTTTCATCCTGGTCTTTTTTTGATAAAATGGACTCAAAAGTTTCTTCCTTTATTTGGAAGAATAAAAAAAACTAGAATTAATAAATTTCATTAACAAAATTTGACAAAAGATGGAGGTATGGCCCTACTTAATTTTAGATTTTATTACTGGGCTGTTAATATTCATTATCTAACTTTTGAGATTTTTTATTCTGATAAATTGGATGTTCTTGTGGACAGATTTAGAATTGAAATCCATTCAGCAGTATTGAATGGCCTCTTTATTGGGGGCCGCTCTTGCATTTAGTTTTTCCAACATCAATAAGGATATATCTAGTCCAATACTCAAACATACATTGCAAATCTGGTTCCAAGTTAGGAATTTTTTTTTTTAATTTAAAAAAATGTTTTATCTAGTGCTCTCTCTCATAATCATTTTTTCAACCATCAATGATTAATCAATCTTTCTCTATATTGAAAATCAAAGGTATTATTTCTTTTGCAAATTTATTTAAGGAAGGTTGTTTAAGGTCTTTTGAACTGGCAATATGACTTACCGAATATTTTTTTTAGATATTTACAAATTAGAAATTTCTTAAATACCATATTACCAGCCTTTTCATTTGTATATCCACCAGATATAGCTGATAATATTTTTCAATTGAATCCTTTTCAGAAAGGATTAATTGGAATTATATATGATATATTATTGAAATTACGTCCAGTACTTCACGATAAGATTAAAAAGACTTGGGAATTGGAACTTATGAAACCCTTATCGGAGGATCTACGGAACAAGATTCTTAAACTGGTGAATACATCTTCAATATGTGCCTGACATTCACTCATCCAATTCAATGTATTGTGTTCACATGTCCAAAGATAAACTGGCTAGTATCTTTTCTAATATTAACCTTATTTGTGACAGATGCATATCTGATATTGCTACATTGACACATGTTTTGGTCTTGTCCATCCTTAAAAATTTATAAGAGAGAAATATTTAATATCTTTTCAACCACATTTCAGGTGGAGCTACAACCCAATCCAATAACTGCTCATTTAGAATTAATGAACCAGACAGGGAATTTTTCTGTACCTGTGCAACTGGCTGTGGCCTTTTCTATATTGTTGGCTAGAACAGCCATCTTATTCAAATCAAATGACTCTAGATCTCCAACAGTGTTTCAATGGTTCTTTCATATTACGCCCTGTTTAAGTTCAGAAAAAAAATCATATGCAGGTACACAATCTTTTATCCAGAACCCTTCGGGAACAGTGTGTTCCGAATTTTGGATTTTTCCGGATTTCAGAACAAAAGCCAGCTGCCCCAGATTTAAGCCCACCCAAATTGACCTGCCGTATCCATCCCCTTTCAGTCACATTGGCACCTCTCTCCACCTCGCCCACCCAAGTCACACTGCCGTCTCCTCCCCCTGCCCGAGTCGCGCTGCCATCTCTTTCCCCCTGCCCGAGGCGCACTGCCACATCTCTCCTCCCCGCCCGCCTGAGTCGCGCTGCCGTTTTTCTCTCCTCCACCCCCGTCCACCCAAGTTGCACTGCCATCTCTCTCCCCCCCTCGCCCACTCGAGTCGCGCTGCCATATCTCTCCCTCCTGCCCGCGTCACACTGCGGTCTCTCCACCCCCGCCTGCCCAATTCACACTGCGGTCTCTCCTGCCCCTCCTCCCCGCCCAACCTAGTCGCGCTGCTGTCTCTCTCTCTCCCTCTGCTGTTCCAGCACAAGGAAAAAAATGCCGGTTTTTGGAGCTTTCCAGATTTTAGATGTCTGGATAAAGGATTGCGTACCTGTATTTGAGTCACTGGTGAAATTTGAAGATACAGGCTGACCTTTTATGCATTATTTTCATTTGATGTAAACATTTTTAATGTGATTAGATGTACACACTCTTCCAGATGAGATATAGTCTTACCTTTGTTTTTTCATTCATGGTATGAATCAAAAGCAACAAGATACATGTAACCCTCAGGATAAGATGATAAGATATTTTTTGTGGTTAGCTTTTTTTAAATAGAGTAGGTTAGGTGGGAGATAGTGCAGTGAAAGGGGGATCGAGTTTATACTGTTTTAAGTTTTATCTTTGCGTGTGTGTGATATTGTATTTTCAGTTTTGTTCCCTTTTTTTCATTGTACTTTATTTATTATGAAAACCAATAAAAATAATTGAAAAAGGAAAGGTAAACAATATAGTTAAGAAGCTATACTGAATACTCTGAGCTAAACTACAACAGAAAAGCAGGAAATTATACAAAATATTAATCTCAATAGTCTTGGATTCTGTTAAAATCAGTAAGAATGTGATAACATCAGGTGGGATGAATCTCCAAGTGAGATGCAATTAATGTACATAAATAGAAAAAGCTGTTAGAGTGGGCAGAAAGGATTTATTTCTTGGCGCAGGGAAGAATAACAAATGTTTCTCTCCCCAAGAAACTTGGGAGATAGGAAATCAAAATGGGTTCCTTTTGTAAGAATCCAAGAAAAAAAACAGAAGAGGGTTATTCAGCTCACATGCTGGCCCCACAATCTAATAAGATGATGGTTGATCTTTTTCCTCAGTACAAATTTCCTACACTAACTCCATATCCCTCTATTTACCCTCATATTTAAAATTCATTTGACTTCTGTTTACATCATATTGTGATCAAGCTTTCACAGTCCTCTGAGTACACAAAAAGATTCACACCTTATATGAGAAAAAAAATCGGTTCATCTCTGTCTGAAATGGTCAACTCTTTATTACCCCTGGTTCTACACTCTCCAACCAAGGGGAAATATCATCCCTGAAGTCGTGTTAAAAATTCGTAAGTTTCAATGAGATCACTGAGCTCAAGTATAGTCCCAGTCTATTTAATCTCTGCAAATTCAACAAACCTATCATAACTAGAATTTGTAAACATATGCTCTACTTCTTCCATCACAATTGGATCCTTCACGTATGGAGACTTGAGCTGCACACATTATGCTCAGGTGCAATTTCACGAGGGCCCAAATAACTGGAACAAAATCTTTTTACACTTAAGTAACAATCAATTTAACTGCCTTCCCAATTCTTTGCTGAACCTACAGGTAAATTTTCAAAAGCAATATATCCAAGTTAAAGTTATAAAGTTGCGTACAGGTGTAGACTGTGGGAAGGGTTGAGAGAATATATCATCCTGAAGCTTCAGTGAACAGCATAAGGAGTATCATGAGGAACCACAAGTGTTTGTCCATTTTGGAAAATATAGAACATACAGCACAATATAAGCCCTTCAGCCCTCGATGTGGTGCCGATCCATATATTCCTTTAAAAAAAGTACTAAACCCACCCTACCCCATAACCCTCTATTTTTCTTTCATCCACATGCCTTTGAGTCTCTTAAATGCCCCTAATGTTTCAGCCTCCAACACCATCCCTGGCAAAGGGATTCCAGGCATCCACAACTCTACATAAAAAAACTTACCCCTGATATCTCCCCTAAACTTCCTTCCCTTCACTTTGTACATATGTCCTCTAGTATTTGCTATTCCTGCCCTGGGAAACAGGAGCTGGCTGTCCACCCTATCTATGCTTCTCATAATCTTGTACACCTCTATTAAATGTCCTCTCATCCTTCTGCACTCCAAAGAGAAAAGTCCCAGTTCTACTAACCTTGTCTCATAAGATTTGTTTCCAATCCAGGCAACATCCTGGTAAATCTCCTCTGCATCCTCTCCATAGCTTCACATCCTTCCTATAATGTGGTGGCCAGAACAGAATGCAACACTCTCAGTGTGGTCTTATCAGAGATTTGTAGAGTTGCATCATGACCTGTCGACTCCTGTAATAAATCCCCTTATTAATGAAGCCCAGCATCCCATTGTCCTTCTTAACTATCCTATCAACTTGTGCGGCGACTTTAAGGGATGAATGCTTAAGAAACCAACCGTTAACCCTGTACTCAGCCTTCTGGTTTGTCTTTCCAAAATGTATCACCTCACACTTATCCGGATTGAACTCCATAACCATATAATCAGCTACTTTTCTGCCCAACTCTGCATCCTGTCTATATCTTCTTGTAACTTTCGACAACTTTCAGCTCCATCCACAACTCCTCAAACCTTCGTGTCATTCACAAACTTACTCTTCATCCAGGTCATTTATAAAAATCACAAAGAGCACGTGTCCCAGACAGATTTTTGCAGCACTCCACTAGTCGCCAACTTGCAGGCAGAATACTTTCCTTCTACTACTACTACTCTCTGCTTACTTCATGCACGCCTATTTTTTTTCCACACAGGCTCGAGAGGCATGACCTTCCCTTCACAAAGCCATGCTGAGTATCCTTGAGTAGACTGTACTTCTCCAAATCCTCATATCCTATCTTTAAGAGCCTTCTCCAATAGTTTACACACCATTGACATTAAACTCAGTGGTCCAGAATTATCCCTATTACCTTTTGGGGCTTCTTTGACCTGAACTGTTAACTTTTTTCTCTTTCATTAGATTTTGTTTGACCTATCAAGTGGTGTTCTGTTTTTTCAGGTTTCCAACATCTACACTTTTTTAATTTTCAATTCTTAACTTTCACTGATTTGTTTGCAAGAACATGCAGATTCCTCTGAACAGCAACATCTTTCAGTCTCTCAATTTGAACACAAAAGTTGATTGCCTCATGTTTTTCCACATTATATTCTATTGCAGCGGGATCGCTATGGTTATAGCTCAAGGTATCATGGGTTGTAGCTTGAGGTTGAAAGAAGAAGACTCACACACCAAGGGAGTGTAATCAACACTGGTTTTATTGAGCTGCAGCTCTGACTTTAAAAGAGAACCAGCCACATCACCACCGGGGCACAGCTTGAGCGAGGCCGGCTGCTGATTGGCTGTCCCAGATGTGCAAGCCCGGATTGGACCCCCTGTGATCCACTGGCAGTGATTGATCGATTCAACCACTATTTCTGCAGCCAATAGGAGCGGACATCTCATCCTGCGTGCTGTCTACTCAATTGTCGTGTTCGATGGCCATTTCCTGTCGGCCCGTGAGGCGATACACCATCTGCCTTGTCCTTAACTTTTCACTTCACCTGCTCTTTTCCCCCAGCTCCTCCCTGCATCTTCTTCATGGGTCACACTGCTGTGCAATTTTGCATCATCATCAAACTCTGGTACATAATATTTGATCTCCTCTTCCAAATCAGAGATGTGAATTGTGAATAACTGGGAATCAAGCACCAAACCCGCAGTATTCCACTATTCATAACCTTCCAACACAGGTGATCCATTTCTGTTTTCTGTTCATTAAACAATCCTCAATAGATGACAATATCTTACTTGTAATAATGCACATTCTAATTTTATTCAGTAATCTCTGAAGACAGATTCTCGACCTTCTAAAATTCAAATACCACCAAACTGACTGATTTATAAATTCAGTTAATCAAAAATCTCTCATCTCTAATAATTCAGAGAAATACCTCAAATGCACTTTTGTGAATGGTTTGAACAGAATCAAACTATATTCTTGAGCCAGTCCCCATATATATGGAAATAAAATGCATCTGCTCTACTTAGGTTAAAATTCTAAATCCAAATTCAAGACAAACTCAAGAGCAGTGGAATGCCCACTACCATTCGCTCACCACCACAGTACCCCCCCCCCCTCCCACAAGCATATTTGTTGTACACAACTTGAATGCAAAAGAACATGGAACAAATCCAGTACTTAACTAATCATTCCAAGTCCTTCTGAAATTGGTACAAAATTGCCTGAAAAGCTTTGACTCACTCAAATCATTTAAAACTTAACAATGGGTGGAGCTCAGTAAAGTCATGGAAGTATGTGGAGAGCTGAAAGAATTCAATTTGATGCCAAACAATATAAGCAAGGCATTGCCTTTTACTAGCAGATTCTGGAAATTCTGGTCTTGGACCAGAGGCTGCAGGATTAACGCATTCTTTGAAAGTCACTTAGTAAACAGTTAATTGATAAAACTGGATAATAATGGAAAGCTGCAAACTGCAGTACCAAAATGGTTTATTTAAAATAAAGAATTAATGAAAACATGACCGTTAAGAAAATTAGTATCAAGGCATCTGTGAAAAAGCACAAACAATGAAAACTAAAAGCTCAAGGCCAGATGTTCCAAACCCATGTAACAGCAACTATTTCAAATCAACAGGCTTGATTCAAAAATACTAAGACAGATCTATAATATTCTGGTTTTACATGTTCACTAAATTATAATATTTAATGCTGAACATCTGTAAAATACTCTATGCTGCTAAGTGGAATTGCCAGATTTCACGACTCATACCTATCACATTGTTGCATTATTGAAATTTCCTTAATAATTTCCTGCAGATCAGACTCCACTGGCACTTGCTTTATGGCAACAACTTGTCCAGATTCTTTATGGATTGCTTTAAAAACACTACCATAAGATCTGGAAAAAGAAAAGAAAAATTATTTTCAAGAATGCACCAAACAAATTAATAGTTAACTGATGACTTAAATATTCACATTGAAGTACCTCTTCTCTTTTTGAAAATGGTTGAATAGAATTCAATTCAAAAATTGGTGGTAAGCAAGAAAATTTGCAGCATCCACAGGAAGTAAAGGGCTGTCAACATTTCAGGCCTGAGCCCTTCCGCTGGAGTGCTGAGAATCTGGTGGATAAATAAAATGGTGTGAGCAGGAGAGGAGGGAGGAGTAAGAGGAATGGGAGAAGGGCATTGTACGTAAGCTAACAGGTAAGAAGTGCGAGGATGGAATGAAAGAAGAAATGATGGGGAAGGGGGCAGGAGGATAAGGATAGCTCCCTTATAGGAAAAGGAAAGGAAGGGCGTGGGGAGCTGAAGACAAAAGGATGAGAGAGAGAGAGAGAGAGAGAGAGGGGGTAACTTAAGTTGGAAAAGTCAATATTGATGTTGTCTGGTTAGAGAATACCCGGATGGAATACAAGGTGGTGTTCCTCCAATTTGCGCATGGCCTCACGCTAGGAGTTCAATGCCATGGACAGACATACCAGTCTGGCAATGGGGTGTAGGACGAAGCTGTTGGCCACAGGGAATACCTTCCTGTTGCAGAAGACTGAGTGAATGTGTTCAATTAAGTGATCTTCCAATTTGCATCCAGTCTCACCAATGTAGAGGATACCACATAGTCCAAAAGCAATGCCAACTCTCTTTTACTTTTATGGATGCGACATGACCTGCTGAGTGTTCTTCCAGCACTTTTGTGTACTAAATTCAAAACTTTACAAGGTACTTCAATATGTCAATCAAAAACAATTTAGTACTTATTCGTTCAAAATACAGATAATAAGTAACATATATAACAATAAACAAAACATGAACATAATATTTAATATATATAAAAAAAGAAAGAAAAAAAAGAAAGCCCCCCCCCCCCATTTTCAGCCAACTCTCCTATGGAGAGCCATAAAGAAAAGAGAGAAAAAAATAAAGAAAAGTAAAGCATACAAATTAAAATCATATAAATCAAAATGTAAATATTCTGAATATAACAACCACCTATTAATAAAAAAAACTATAGTTATCCGCGAAGCATATGTATTTTTTCCATTATTAAATAATACTTCATCTCATTATACCATCTATTAATATCAATCATATTCATATCTTTCCACGTACTAGCAATACATTCTTTTGCTACAGATAGCACCAAATACACAAAAGCAAATTAAAGTTTATCTAATCCCAAACAGCATGAAGAAAAAAATTCCAACAGTGTTACCACATCTAAAACACAAATCATATCTGACCAATGATATTTGGAAAAAATAAAACCAATATCAACTTCCCATTTATCTTTAGATTTATCCCAACCCTTTTTAATCCATACCATCCTGTAATATTTGATACATAACTAAAATATAACCCTTCTCTGGTACCCTCATAAGAAAATTCTCAAATTTAATCATTTAAATAAAATCATATCTCTACCGAACACATTTTACCAAAGATCGAACTCAACAATACGCTTACGCTTAATCGGATTGTTTAAACCCCAGACATTAAAGGAAGCAAACTTCAACTTTGACATATCCACTAATATTACTCAAAGCTAATAATATCAATATATAAAGACTCAGATCAACGTAAATAGGCCCTCCATTAGGAGAAAAAGAAACTACAAAGTCTAAATAAAATGAAAATTTTTAAAAAATCAAAGGAAACCCCCCCCCCCACCTTTTGTTTTACTACCAAAAGGTAGTAATCCCTAAACAAAAATTGGGTGTGGATCACCCACCAGTGGCTGATGACTAGTAGAACATAGAGCAAATCTCTCCCTCCCTAGCCAAAAGGAAAGTAAAAATAACAAAGTTCTTCTATTCATCCAAGGGATTCCGGTCTCAGTGACCCCATTTCAAGAGAGCGGACTCTTTCTATTCCCATTTCTGCCGTTTCTTCCATTTCCAGAACAACCAGATTTTTCTTTAGGAGATAATGATGGGCTAGGTCTTTGTCCTCTTACATCTGGCAACGAGTCAGCAAAACTCATTGTTTCATGCTCATTCTCAAAAAACCGAGATTGAAAGTCTCCACAAAACACCTTCAACACTGCCGGATAACGAAAAGTAGACTGATAACCTTTACGCCACAAAACTTCTTTAACTGAATTAAATCGATGCCGACGCTGAATAACCTCTTGACTCAAATCAGGATAGAAAAAAACTCTACTATTCTGCATCATTAACTAAGCTTATCGCTGTCTTGCGTTTTACACTGCTAGACGAAGTATCGTTTCTCTGTCCAAGTAATTCAAACATCGAATTATCACGGGTCTTGGTGGTTGACCAGACAAAGGTCTTCTTCTTAAAGCTCTATGAGCTCTTTCCAATACGAGACCTCCAGAGAAAAATTCCTGCCCCAGTGTTTGTGGAATCCATTCGGTAAAGAAACGAAGAGGATCTTGTTCTTCCATACCTTCTGGCAAACCAACAATCTTCACATTATTCCTTCTACTTTGATTCTCCAAATAAGCTACTTTCCTCTATAACTCCCTCTCATGTTCTCGCAATTCTTTAACGGATTTTTCCACCTCCAACACTTTTTCTGTATTAGAAGCCACTTGGTATTGACATTTCAAAAAAGCAGCCTGAAATTGTTTAAAATCCTCACAAACTGCTTCCAAACGTATCTTGACTGTATTCATTCCCAAACTGAGCCTTTGAGACATTTCATTCAACATAGGCTGAATGATAAGGCTTAGCTGTTTACATTGTAATTCAGAAAAGCTCAGCCCTGCTTTCTCTTGCGTAGCGGCAGAACCAGGTAACTGCAGCTCCTGCTGCATCTCAACAACAGGCAGTTTAACAGTTTTACTGCGGGTCTGGACTCCCAGCGACGGCACCCCGACTTCCTCAGGGGGCCGACGCTGTTCTCCCCCCACAGCCCATTGTTGCTTCAAAAACTAACAAAAAGGACCAAAATATTCAGATTAGAGTATACCCTGGGGTATTTCAGACAATGGAATCATCTTCTTGTGTGCCCCCTCCATTAAAGTTAAAGTTGGCAGGCTGCCAGGATCGGGATCCACATCGAGGGCACACGCACCTTCCTCCTGAGAAAGGGTAATTCCAACGATGTCCTTCTCCTGGTGAGTAGTAGTCATTTTTTCAGCTCCCACAGGCAATCTCCGTGATTTAGACTTGAAAGAAAACAAACCTGAAGTCGTAGGAGGCTGTTTAGGCTCTAAATCTTCAACACTCCGAAAGTGTAGTTTCTTCTGTACTTGAGGTTTAATCTTTTTACCATTAATAGCCATAACAATTCCTTGATACTTTAAACTAAGTTTTTAAAAATTTAAACCTGAAAACAAAGAGTTAAAAATGGGTTCTTAAAAGTCAGGCCAGAGAGGTCGAGATTACACATCTAGACTCTACGCCATCTTGCCACGCCCCTCAATTTCCTTTTACGCAAACAAATTTATCAAATTAATGCAATCCAATTCAAAACAATGAGATTAATTTGAATTATTCAATTAACCTGATTCTCTTGCACCTTCAATAAAGAAAACATGTTTATGAGTTTTTAGGAAAAAGACGCAACAATCTAAGAAGAGGAAAGTTTATAACTAAGCAGAATCTTAAAGTTGGTGATTAAGAGGTGGAATTCAGAATCAGGATTCCAGAGCAACAGCCCTAGGTTTCTATGTTCATAGAGTTAAAGAGAGCACAGAAACAAGCCCTTCAGCCCAATTAATGCACACCGACCACCAACTGCCCATTTACACAAATCCAACATTAGTCTTTTTTTTATTCTCCCCATTTTCTTATCAATGCTTCCCAGATTCTACCACTCAGCTGCACACTTTAGGAGTAATTTATACAGCCAGATTTCAGATTTATTGTCTGAATATTGTTAAATATTGTTGAGTCTAGAGGACCCCAAAACCCAGCAGCAAAAGAAATTCACCAAGACAAATGGTTACTTAAACAAAAGTTGCTTTTCATTATCTTTAAACATAAAACCAGGATTAAACTTTAACTTATTACTATTAACTTAACCCCCTTCAAATTCTAAGTGCACGTGCATGTAATGTATATATGTTCAGGAAAGTTCTTTGATTCACAGTCCAAGCTCACTTCTCACTCTTCCAAATTCACCAGTATCAGACAATCCTTATACTGTGCACAGAATTTAACATTTATGAATTTTCACCAGGCTCTGGTGTTTACAGGTAAATGGTTACCGCTCAGGAATGTTCTAGTTAGTTTCAGAAAGAGATTTGTTGCTCATTGGACACACACACAAAATGATTTCCTCCAACTAGTAACTTCAGTCAAAGAAACTTGCCCCATCATGGGTTTTCCAAATGATAACCTCTTCTTCCAGGTCACCAGAGAGTTCCTCTTATTTCAGGAGAAACACTCTAGCCAGCCATTTCCTCTTGTAAGAACTACAAGGGTTTTAAACAGGCTGAACTCAGAACTCGCAACCCATCTTCAGAATGTGGTCTTCAACAAGCCTACCAGCCTGCCATGCTGCAGCCTCCAAAAAGCAACCACAGAACTGTCCAACTAAATGCTCTCTCTCTCTTTGCAAAACCAAATGACCCCTCTTAGAACAGCAACTGCAACCAGACAGATTCCTGGCACCAGAATCAGTTTCTGCCTGGGCATCTGTTGCTTTAAAGACAATAGTCCATTTACTCCACAACATCAGTCCAATTAACACCTACTTGTGAAGTCTCCATAGGCATTCTTCAAAGTTTCTGTAAAGTCACTGTGAACATGAAATCCCTACTTCTGCATAGCTCTCGCATTTTAAATGAGATGTCTTTTGTGGTGTTACTGTCTGTTTGTGAAGTGACCTACACTAAACCACCCACAATCCATCTCTTTTAAAAACATATTTATATATCATATATAAAACACCCCATAACAATGCATACATGACATCATATACAACCCTGAGATTCCTTTTTCTTGCAGGCATAGCAGAATGTCCACTAAATGATAGTGCAAAAATAAACTAAACACAGCATAAAACATGTAAACAAATAAAGAACTGTAAACAGGTAAGAAATCTAAACAAATTGACTGCGCAATACAGAGTGAACAAAAAGAAAATCAATAAAGTGCTGTGACAGAGTATGTTATATTTTATATTAGATATAGATATGTTTTTGGAAGATAAATTGTTGGGGGGTGTTTAGTGTAGGTCATAAACACTTCACACACAGATCTCATTTAAAATGGCAGAGCTCTGCTCAAGTCACACAGTCCAAGCTCCCACAGCCTTTGTAAAGACTATGGAAACTGCTTTGTTGAAGGACTTGCAGGTAGATGTTAATTGGGCATGCTGTGGAGTAATGGATTATTGTTTTGGAAAGCAACAGATGAATGGACTCAGAAGATTGGGTCTGGTGCCGCAATCTGTCTGAATGCATTTCGCAGTTCTAAGAAGATCATGTGGTGGTTTCACAAGGGGGTGGGGGGGGGGGGGGGGGGGGGGAAGAGAGAGAGAGAAAAAAGACCAAACAGGTTTTCTCTGAGAGAGGGAGAGAAAGGGAGAGACAGAGGGAGGGAGGGTGAAAGACGACTGGTTTCCTTCAGTGGTTTTTGGAAGCTTCTTTGAAACCCTATTTTGAAGACGGGTTGTTAGTTTAGCCTGTTCAAAGCTCTTGTGGCCCATACAAGAGGAGATGGCTGGTTGTATGATGTTTTGCCTGAGATAAGGGAAACAAAAAAGGACTCTGCGATGACTTGAAAGAAAGAGGTTATCATTTGGAAAACCCCGATGGGGCAGGTTTCTTCGGCAAGACACTGACATGGCTGATTAAAAGGGATCAGTTTGTGTTGAGGAATAACAAATCTCTCTCTGAAAAGTGACAAGAACCTTCCTTAGTGGTAACCATTTATCTTTCAAACACCAAAGCCTGGTGAAACTCATAAATGTTAAATTCTGTGCACAGTATAAGAATTGCTTGGAACCAGTGAACTTGGAGGAATGAGAAGTGAGATTGGATTGTGAACCAAAGAACTTTTCTGAACTTATAATGTGACAGAATATGTTGTGCTTTATATTGTATATAGATATGATTTTGGGAGATAAAATGTGGCAGGTTTTTTTTAAGTGTAGGTCACATAAAAACATTTCAAAACAGATCTCATTGAAAAATACTGGAGCCCTGCTCAAGCCAGACAAACTGGTTCCGAGAGCCTTTGCAAAACATTTGAAGATTCCCAAGGGGCTTCACTAATGGATTGTTGTTTTGAAAAGCAACAGATGAAAGATGGGCTGTCTGAGTGTAGTTTGCTTTTCTAAGAGGGCCATGTGGTTTTTGCAAGCAGAAAGGGGATCAAACAGACTTTTCTCTGAGTGAGAAAGAGAATGCAGTTCAGCACCTGGGACTGGAACAGGACAAGCCAGCAAGCTTGTGGAAAAACCCAATTTTGAAGACAGGTTGTGACACGAAAGCCTGGTCAAAGCCCTTGTGGCTCATACAAGAGGAGTGGACAAGCTGCCAAATGTTTCAAATGTGACCTGAAAGAAAGAAGTTATCATCTGGAAAACCCCGATGAGGCAGGTTTCTTCGGCAAGACACTGACGTGGCTGATTAAAAGGGATCAGTTGTGTTGAGGAACAACAAATCTCTCTCTTAAAAGTGACAAGAACCTTCCTTAGCGGTAACCATTTATCTTTCAAACACCAAAGCCTGGTGAACTTCATAAATGTTAAATTCTGTGCACAGTATAAGAATTGCCTGAAATCAGTGAAATTGGAGCAGTGAGAAATGAGATTGGATTGTGAATTAAAGAGCTTTTCTAAACTCACACATGCATTACAAACACGTGCGCTTAGAATGAGAAGGGGGTTAAGTCAGGTTAAGTAAGTTAATAGTGATGTTAAAGTTGAACCTGTTTTCATGTTGAAAGATAATTAAAATCAACTTTTGTTTAAGTAACCATTTGTCTTGGTGAATATCTATTACTGCTGGGTTTTGGGGTCCTCTGGGTTCGTAACATTTTGCGGGAATGTCTTTTGGGGTTGAAAATTTGAGTTTTGGGATCTTAAACTTCTGGAGTTTTTGTAATTTATTAGTTAATTGGTTTTTCCAAGCTAATTTAAAGCTTGTGTGTGTGAAAAACAGCAGCAATGGATGTTGATACATTTTTATTTCAGCCATCAGCTAGAGAAAAGAGGAACTGATGGCTAATTCTTTATTTTTTTTGATAACTTTATTTATATATATATATATATATATATATATATATATAAATTTAAAAAACCACCACCCCTCCACCATCCCCACAACGGACCCCTCAAGGGGAGTCAAAACATATCAGTTAATTTTGCGTGATGTGTCAAACTTACAGTAAAAAAATTAAGATATTTCTAAACCCATACATTTCAAAGGTGACCACATCTGAACAAAAAGAGAGTAATTATCAAGCAAATTATATGTTATTTTCTCCATATAAATACAAAATTTTAACTCATAATGCCAACGAGCTATATTTAATTCCAATTTATCTTTCCATATAATTGCAATACATTTTCATGGTACTGCTAATGCCAAACGAACAAACGTCATCTGAAACTTGTCCAATCCTAAACCAGTAACTAAAGATACAGTATAACCCAACAAAAAAAATTAATGGATCCAATGGTAATTTAGTCTTAAATAATTCTTCCAAAAAAATTTAATTTTTTTTCCAAAATGGTTGAACTTTATCACAAGATCAAACTATATGAAAAAAAGTTCCAGTTTGAATTCCACATCTAAAACATAAATCTGAATTATTAAACCCATATCTTTTTAACTTTTCAGGAGTCAAGTATAGCTGATGTAAAAAATTATAATTAACCAGATTATATCTTACATTAATTAATTTACTCACACCATCTTGACACATAACTTCCCATTCCTCCTGAAGTGTATCAAAAAATAAAGCTTCTTCCCATTTAATTCTAGATTTACTTAAATTTGGTTTATTCATCTTGTCTTGTCACAAAGTATACGTTTCTGAAATAAATCCCTTTTTTTTGTATCCAAAATTAAAAGCTCAAACTTACCGTAAATATTCGTGTATATGTGAAAAAAAATTCCCCCTTTTTTTCCCCTCAAAAATAGGGGGGGGGGGGGGTCGCATTATACACGAGAGTAAAAAAAATGTTTTTAATTTCTGCAGGCAGGCAGGCAGTAGTCGGCAGTGTGACTCAGACAGCCAGGCGAGTGGTAGTAGGCAGCGTGACTCGGGCAGCCGATCAGGCAGGTGGGCGAGTGGTAGTCGGCAGCGCGACTCAGGAGGCTGGGCAGGCGGGTGGAGAGACATGAGTGCGACTCAGGAGGCCGGGCGGGCAAGCGGAGAGATGCGAGCGTGACTCAGGTGGGTGAGGGGAGGGGGTCGTATTATACATGGGGGTAAAATTGTTCCCCTTTTTTTCCCCTCAAAAATTTGGGGGGGTCAAATTATACACGGAACACATTATACACAAATATTTATGGTAGTTAAGTTAGGTAGCATAATTTCTCTTCCAAAATTATTTATCACCAAAGCTCACACTTGATAATATACAAATAGAGAATTAGATGGTATCCCAAATTTCTCCTTTGGTCTAGTAAATGAAAGAAACTGTCCATCTTCAAAACAATCATCCACCACCTTAATACCCTTAGAATTTCAAATCCTTAAATATATGATAAGAGGAATGGGAGTGGGAAGAAGGAAGAAATGATGCAAAGTCTGTTTGACATTGAAGACCCGAAACAATCTTTGTCTGAACTGGAGTCAATAGGATGAACTTGAATAAGATGATTAATTTCTAAAGAAGCTCAGCTGGGGTGGTGGGTGACTCTGATACTTCCGAAGTCATCTGCCACTAGTGGTATTGTTCACACCTGGTTAATTGGGGACTTACTACATTTGTTGTAGTTTTGGGAAGGTTTTTTTTTAATATATACTTTATTTTGCTTTTTTTTATTTTTGTGTAGTTTGAGAGGTGAATTTTTATTTACACAAGGGGATCTTTTTTATATATATATTTGTATTTGCTGTGTGAGGTGATCTTTTGAGTAAAATATAGCTAATTTGAATTTTGCAACTTTTAATGTTCAGGGTCTTAATAATCCGATTAAACAAAAGCATGTACTGGCGTATATTAAAAAGATGAAGGGTGATAATGCGTTTTTTACAGGAAACACATCTGACTGAGAGAATACATAAGAAGTTGAAAAAGGATTGGGTTGGACATGTTATTGCTTCTTTTAATTCTAAGGCAAGAGGAGTAACAATTTTGGTACATAAAAAGATACCGTTTGAATTGGAATCATTCTCTGTGACAGCAGGCAGAGTTTCGATGGTGAATTGTAAAATTGTAAAATTTTTGAGGAAGTGTGGACACTTTTGAATGTTTACACACCTAATGTGTAACAGTGTGCATCTGAAACTTTTTTTGATTTTGAATCAGGCTAATGAAAATATTTTAATTGGAGGAGATTTTAATTGTGTTTTGGATCCATTATTAGATAAATCTCCAAAAAGTGTAAAGAAATCTAAGATGGCTGTACAAATGGAAGCTTTGATGAAAGATTTGAATTTGGTTGAAATTTGGAGAAGGTTAAATCCGACAGAAAAAGATTTTTCTTTTTATTCATCTTGACACGATTCTTTTTCTAGAATTGATTTGTTTTTAGTATCAGCATATCTTCAGGCTCGAATTATTCAGGCTGAATATAAGAGTGGGATTGGGTCCGATCATTCTATGCAATTTATATCTTGTATTGATCCTGAACCTATGGAGACGACCTATCGATGGAGATTTAATGCAATGTTATTGAAACAATCTGCATTCACAATCTATATTAAGGAACACATTGTATCCTTTTTGCAAATAAATGCCAATTCGGTACAGAGTAATTTTGTTTTATGGGATGCTTTGAAAGCATATTTGCGTGGTCAAATTATTAGTTACTCTGCAAGAATTAAGAAACAATTTTTGGCAGAGAGCCTGACTTTGGAGAAGGAAATATGAGTTTTAGAAAAAGATTTTCAAAAGGAATTTTACTGAAGATAAAAAAAAAGCAGCGTTGACTAAATTGAAACTTTGTTATAATACATTACAAACGTATCAAAATGAAAGACTAATACAGAGATCTAAACAACATTATTGTGAATTAGGGGATAGAGCCCATAAAGTGTTGGCTTGGAAGTTGAAGGCTGAGCAGGCTTCGAGGTTAATTAATGCTGTAAAACGAACTTGACAGTTACAAATAAACTCAGGAAATTAATTATCAATTTCTTTAATTTTATCAAAAGTTATATACTTCTGAAGGGGTTCATGAAAATGGTTTTATTGAGTCTTTTTTAGCTGCTTTAGATTTGCTGGTTTTAAAGGATGAGGACGTGAAGGAATTGGAGGCCCCATTTACAGATTTTGAAATTAAGGAGGCTATACAAACTATGGCAAATGGGAAATCTCCCGGAGATGATGGGTTTACTGCAGAGTTTTATAAGGAGTTTAATGAAGTTTTGTCTCCTGTATTTATGGATGTGCTTAAACAAGCAACAGATGAGAAATCACTCCAGACTCTTTTTCAAGAGCGATAATTACAGTATTTCCAAAGAAAGACAGAGATCCTTTGAAGGAAGGTTCATACCGACCAATTTCTTTATTGAATGTAGATTATAAAATAGTAGCTAAATTATTAGTAAACAGACTTGCTAAATGTTTACGACAAATGGTACATGTTGATCGGGCAGGTTTTATTAAGAATAGATATGCCTCGGATAATATTTTTAGATTGATTACTTCGATCAATGCATCGAGACATCAGCCCAACCAACCAATTACAGTTGCACTTGATGCAGAAAAAGCATTCGACCAAGTGGAATGGCATTTTTTATTTAAAGTACAAGAAAAATTTAAGTTCGGGCCACTTTTTACTGGTTGGGTCAAGGCATTATATAAAAATCCAGTTGTTAAGGGTGGTGAAAAATGGTCAAACTTCATCATTTAAATTATCGAGATCCACACGTCAAGGTTGTCCATTGTCACCACCCTTATTTGCATTGGTCATAGAGCCATTAGCTCAAGCTATCAGACAAAATAGTAATATCAAAGGAATAAAAATTGCTGAAGATGAATATAAGATCAATTTATTTGCAGATGATGTGTTATATATTTAACACATCCGGAACAATCTTTGAAATATTTGCAAGAGTGTTTGGAGCAATATGGAGTCATGCCTGGGTATAAAGTTAATTGGAATAAAAGTGAAATTTTACCAGTCTCAGATGATTATTATACTGATTGTAAACAGATTACAAAGCTTAGATGGTCTAATAAAATAAAATATTTGGGGTAACTGTTGATGTAAATTATCAATCTTTATACAAATTAAATTTTGTATCGTTATTTAAAAAATTTAAAGTAGATTTGAATAAGTGGAAAGATCTTCCTTTAACATTAAAAGGCTGTTTGAATTGTTTTAAAATTAATGTTTTTCCACACATTCAATATCTTTTCCAATCAATTCCATGTGTACTTCCAAAGGCATTTTTCAGCATTTGAATACTGCGATGAGAAAGTTTTTGTGGGAAGGTAAATTAGCTAGGGTTGCACTGCAGAAATTGACTTGGAAGTATGCTTTAGGTGGACTTCAATTGCCTCATTTTCAGAATTATTATGAGGCGGCGCAACTAAAATTTGTTAATAGGATGTTTGATGTTACTCAACCTCCTGGGTGGGCTAAAGTTGAAATGGCATGTATTTCTGAGCCTCAAGTTCATCAATTTATATTTAAGTGGAATCATTTGTTACAGGGATATAATATGCAGGTTTTAAAACACCTATTAGAGATTTGCACTAAAAGAATTTATAGTTCTAGGGGTAAGATTCTGGTCCAATCTCTGATGGTTATTTCTAAGGCATTAAAGCTGAGTGAAGTCAAGCATTGGATGAGGAAAATACAAATAGAGGATTATAGTGAAATATTATATGGGTGAGAGAAAATTTATTGAGAAAGACTTAGATAATTTTCTGGAGGATAGATCTTTTGACTGGCAATTGGAATTAGAGAAATTGAGGGTGGAAGAGGAAAGATAGAAATGGAATTTTGAGTTGCAGAAACAACAACATGAGGCAGAGGAATAAAAAAAAGAGGCTGAAAAATGGAGGAAGGATGATGAAAGACAAAGAAAATATGACTTGCAAAAGCCTGAAAGGGATAGACAGTTTCAATTAGAGAAGTTAAAAATTGAGATGGAGGGAAGTAAGAGAATTGAGGCTGTAACTCCTGGGGAGAGGTTTTTGGCTAGTAGAGAGGTAAATCTAGTTCCTCCTTTTGATATAGAAACATATTTTCAACTTTTTGAAAAGGTTGCTGAGAGCTCAAGATGGCTAAAAGAAAAATGGCCTCTTATACTCCAAAGTGTACTGAAGGGAAAAGCACACATTGCACACTCTAGTTTGACTACAGAGCAAGTGGCAAATTATGATACTGTTAAACAAGCAGTATTGAATGCCTATGAGTTGGTTCCAGAAGCATAGAGACAAAAATTTAGGAGTTTGGTGAAAACATGGAATCAATCTAATATGGATTTTACTCTGGGAAAATCTGCATCTTTTGACCATTGGTGCGACTCAAAAGGAATAAATAATGATTATGGCAAAGAAGCGAGCTGCCCACCAGGCTCACCTTACAAAGCCGTCCTGTCCAGAGAAGAAACAAGCCTTCCGTCGCGCATGCAGCCATCTTCAGCGCAAACTCCGGGAGATCCAAAATGAGTGGTGGACTAGCCTCGCCAAACGAACCCAGCTCAGCGCGGACATTGGCGACTTCAGGGGTTTCTACGAGGCTCTAAAGGCTGTGTACGGCCCCTCACCCCAAGTCCAAAGCCCGCTGCGCAGCTCAGACGGCAAAGTCCTCCTCAGCGACAAGATCTCCATCCTCAACCGATGGTCAGAACACTTCCAATCTCTTTTCAGTGCCAACCGCTCAGTCCAAGATTCTGCCCTGCTCCAGCTCCCTCAACAGCCCCTAAGGCTAGAGCTGGATGAGGTCCTCACCCAGGATGAGACATATAAGGCAATTGAACAACTGAAAAGTGGCAAAGCAGCAGGTATGGATGGAATCCCCCCAGAGGTCTGGAAGGCTGGCGGCAAAACTCTGCATGTCAAACTGCATGAGTTTTTCAAGCTTTGTTGGGACCAAGGAAAACTGCCTCAGGTCCTTCGTGATGCCATCATCATCACCCTGTACAAAAACAAAGGCGAGAAATCAGACTGCTCAAACTACAGGGGAATCACGCTGCTCTCCATTGCAGGCAAAATCTTCGCTAGGATTCTCCTAAATAGAATAATACCTAGTGTCGCCGAGAATATTCTCCCAGAATCACAGTGCGGCTTTTGCGCAAACAGAGAACTACTGACATGGTCTTTGCCCTCAGACAGCTCCAAGAAAAGTACAGAGAACAAAACAAAGGACTCTACATCACTTTTGTTGACCTCACCAAAGCCTTCGACACCGTGAGCAGGAAAGGGCTTTGGCAAATATTAGAGCGCATCGGATGCCCCCCAAAGTTCCTCAACATGGTTATCCAACTGCACGAAAACCAACAAGGTCGGTCAGATACAGCAATGAGCTCTCTGAACCCTTCTCCATTAACAATGGCGTGAAGCAAGGCTGTGTTCTCGCACCAACCCTCTTTTCAATCTTCTTCAGCATGATGCTGAACCAAGCCATGAAAGACCTCAACAATGAAGACGCTGTTTACATCCGGCACCACACGGATGGCAGTCTCTTCAATCTGAGGCGCCTGCAAGCTCACACCAAGACACAAGAGAAACTTGTCCGTGAACTACTCTTTGTAGACGATGCCACTTTAGTTGCCCATTCAGAGCCAGCTCTTCAGCGCTTGACGTCCTGTTTTGCGGAAACTGCCAAAATGTTTGGCCTGGAAGTCAGCCTGAAGAAAACTGAGGTACTCCATCAGCCAGCTCCCCACCATGACTACCAGCCCCCTCACATCTCCATCGGGCACACAAAACTCAAAACGGTCAACCTGTTTACCTATCTCGGCTGCACCATTTCATCAGATGCAAGGATCGACAACAGACTCGCCAAGGCAAATAGCGCCTTTGGAAGACTACACAAAAGAGTCTGGAAAAACAACCAACTGAAAAACCTCACAAAGATAAGCGTATACAGAGCCGTTGTCATACCCACACTCCTGTTCGGCTCCGAATCATGGGTCCTCTACCGGCATCACCTACGGCTCCTAGAACGCTTCCACCAGCGTGGTCTCCGCTCCATCCTCAACATTCATTGAAGCGACTTCATCCCTAACATCGAAGTACTCGAGATGGCAGAGGCCGACAGCATCGAGTCCACGCTGCTGAAGATCCAGCTGCGCTGGGTGGGTCACGTCTCCAGAATGGAGGACCATCGCCTTCCCAAGTTCGTGTTATATGGCGAGCTCTCCACTGGCCACCGTGACAGAGGTGCACCAAAGAAGAGGTACAAGGACTGCCTAAAGAAATCTCTTGGTGCCTGCCACATTGACCACCGCCAGTGGGTTGATATCGCCTCAAACCGTGCATCTTGGCGCCTCACAGTTCGGTGGGCAGCAACCTCCTTTGAAGAAGACCGCAAAGCCCACCTCACTGACAAAAGAGGAAAAACCCAACACCCAGCCCCAACCCACCAATTTTCCCCTGCAACCCCTGCAACCGTGTCTGCCTGTCCCGCATCAGACTTGTCAGCCACAATCGAGCTGACATGGACTTTTACCCCCTCCATAAATCTTCGTCCGCGAAGCCAAACCAAAGTGAAGTGATGACACATTAAAAGAATTGATATTAACTGAGGAAATTAAAAGGTGTGTTCCAATTGAGATTAAATTATACCTTGAGAGAGACATGGGGACGTGGCGACAAACGGCTAGATTAGCAGACGATTTTGCCCTAGTTCACAAAAATACATTTCAGAATAGTGAGCCTGTTCAGAAAATTAATGTGGAGCAGACTTGTAAGCCTGAAATTAATCTGGGGAGAATGTTAAGAGGAAAGATGAAGGTAAGGTGGGAAAGGACAGAAAATCTGGATTTGTATGTCATTTTTGTAAGAAACCTGGTCATAGAGGTGTTTAAGATTTTAAAAGGGACAGACAGAGTAAATGTGGATAGGCTTTTTCATTTAAGTGTAGGGGAGATTCAAACTAGAGGGCATGGTTTAAGATTGAAGGGGGAAAATTATAAGGGGAATATGAGGGGAAATTTCTTTATGCAAAGGGTGGTAGGGATGTGGAATGAGCTTCCGGCATACGTGGTTGAGGCGGGATCATTGGTTACATTTAAGGAAAGACTGGATAGTTACATGGAGAGGAGAGGACTGGATGGGTATGGACCGGGTGCTGGTCAGTGGGACGAGAAGGGTGGGGATTTGTTACGGCATGGACTAGTAGGGCCGAACTGGCCTGTTCTGTGCTGTAAGTGGTTATATGGTTATATGGTTATGGTTATGTTGTTGCAAATTGTCTCGTATTAAAAATGAGACGAGAAAAAGGAGGTTTTACCAGAAGCGTGTATTCAGACAGTTGAATTTAAGGAGAACAGATGTTCCAAACCTGGTAAGGGTGTTATGGATGTTTTCAAACCTTTGAGTCAGAAGGCTTTGTTTCAGTAAAGGAAGGAGAATCACAAGTTCCAGTTAAAATTCTTAGAGATACTGAGGCTGCTCAGTCACTGTTGTTGGAAAATGTTTTAACTCTTGATCAGAAGACTGACACAGGGGAGACAATTTTGATTAAAGGTGCTGGAAGTGAGGTAGAGTCAATATCTCTTCACAACATAGTGCTGAATTCAGAATTAGTTAAAGGACCTGTTGCAGTAGGAGTAATTTTAAAGTTACCCATGATTTGGCAGAGGATAAAGTTGGGTCAGTTTTGAGATTAGCAAATTGGCCGAGAAAGGATGAGGTTAGAGAGGATTGTGAGATATATCCTGCATTTGCTGTTACAAGGTCTTTGTCTCAGAAAATGATGAGAGCTGAGGAAGATCCAGTTGATAGAGACATGCCCAGTACTTCTGAAATAGTTTTGAAAGAGCAGGGTAATTGTGAGAGTAAGGATTTCTCTTTGTCAAGGAAAGAGCTAGTTCAGCAACAGAGGGAGATACAGATCTTATTGACTTAAGGGACAAAGCAGTAAGTGAACAGGAGATAAAGAAATGGCTTGTGGATATTACTTGAAAGGTGATTTGTTGATGAGGAAGTGGAGACCTCTTGATATTCCTGCTAGTGAAGAATGGTGGGGTGATTCATCAGGAGGTCATTCCTAGCAATTACCAGAATGAAATTTTAAATCTAGCCCACAGTACACCTTTGGGTGGTCATCTTCGTGATGAATAAGATTTTGAGAATTTTTCTGGCCTGGTTTGAGGAAGGATGTTGTAAATTGGTGCCGGACTTATCACTTGTGTCAGGTTGTGAGGAAACCTAACCAGGGTCCTCCAATGGCTCCACTGCAACCTATTCCTATTGTTGGGGAACCTTTCACTTGGGTTATTGTGGATTGTGTAGGTCCCCTGCCTAAAACGAAGTCTGGAAATCAGCACTTATTAATAATTATGTGAACAGTCGAGATTTCCAGAGGAAATTCCATTAAGGAATATTAATGCAAAAATGGTGGAAAAGACTCTGGAATGATTTTTCACAGTTTTTGGATTACCTATAGAGATCCAGAGTGAGCAAAGATCTAATTTTATGTCTTGGTTGTTTCAGCAGTTGATTTATGAGTTGGGAATAAAACAGATCACTTCTTCTGCATACCATCCTGAAACTCAGGGAGCTTTGGAAAGATTTCATTCTACTTTTCAAAATATGATGAGGATTTATTTTCTGGAGAATGGAAAATATTGGGATGAAGGGATTCATTTATTGTTACTTGCAGCAAGGGAGGCTGTGCAGGAGTCATTAGGTTTCGGCCCTTTTGAAATTGTGTTTGGACATCAGGTTAGAGGACCTTAAATGTTGATAAAAGAACAGTGGGTTAATGAGGATGTGCAGTTAGACTTGCTGGATTAGGTTTCTAAATATAAAGGTAGGTTACAAAAAGTGTGGACTTTGGCTCAAGAGAATTTAGAAATGGCTCAGGGTAAAATGAAGCATTTATTCGAGAGGAAAACTCAAGTGAGGAATTTTAAGACAGGAAGTAAAGTTTTAATTTTGTTTCCAACAATCCTTTGAGAGCTACACTTTCTGGACCGTATGTAGTTATATCAAAAATGAATGATATTAACACTCCAGATCGAAGGAATAAAACTCAGGTTTGTCACATAAATATGTTGAAACCTTATTATGAGGATAAGATAGTGGAGAACAATTAGTATCAGAGGTGTTGGCTGTTGACAGGGTTGAGGAAGTTATGGATCATAAGATTATGCAAACAGAATCTTGTGAGGGTAACCTTAAAGAAACCATGGTTCCTGTCCGCCTAACTAATGCAGCAATTTTGGAAAAGTTAGGCCATCTTAAAACACAAGAACAGATGCAGTTGAAAGAATTAATTTTGAAATTTACAAATTTGTTTCCTGATGTGCCAAAAAGAACGTCTGAGATTTTTTATTATGTGGACGTGGGAGAAGCAAGTCCCATAAAACAACACCCATATACAATAAACATTCAGAAGAGTAAAATCATGGATAAGGAGGTGGAATATATGTTGAGAAATTATATTATTAGACCTTCAAACTCAGATTGGAGTTCTCTTTGTATTCTGGAACTGCAACCAAATGGAACTGTTAGGTTCTTTACAGATTACAGGAAGGTTAATTCAATAACTAAAACAGATGCTTATCCTATTCCGAGGATAGATGACTATATTGATAAAATTGGGAAAGCTAAATTTCTTACAATTGGATTTGCTGAAGGGTGACTGATGTACACCTCAAACTGAGAGAGGAAAGAATATTTCGGATTTTATAACTCCATCCGGTTTATACAAGTTGGCATGAAAAAAAGGATGATTAATTTGGTAATCCAAGGGTTAACACATACAGATGCTTATATTGATGACTTGGTCACAAAAAGTAACACATGGGAAGAACATCTAAGGGAATTGCACAAATTTTTTGCAACATTATCCAAAGCAAACTTAACTGTTAATTTAGTAAAAAGTCAATTTGCAAATGCCACCGTAACATACTTAGGTCATGTAGATGGTCATGGCAAAGTTGCACCTATTCAAGCTAGCGTGAATACAATTTCTGAGTTTCCTATTCCCAATGGCAAGAAAGCAGTGAGAAGGTTTTTAGGAATGGCAGGATATTATAGGAAATTTTGCTGAGGTTGTTCTTCCTTTGACCAATCAAGAGGAGAAATCTGTGTGGACTAAAGTTTGTCAAACAGCTTTCAAAAATTTAATGGAGATGCTATGCCATTACCCTGTTTTAAAATCACCTGCTTTTGACAGACCATTTTCTTTAGCACTGGATGCTGCAATTTTATTACAAAAAAATAATGAAATTGACCATCCAATTGCCTACTTTTCAAAAAAAATCAATGTTTATAAAAGGAACTAATCCACTATTGAGAAGGAACTATTGTCTATAATATTTGCTCTGCAGAATTTTGATGCATATCTAGGTACCTCTCATGAACCAATTCTGATATTTACTGATGTTACGAGCCCAAAGGACCCCAAAACCCAGCAGCAATAGATATTCACCAAGACAAATTGTTACTTAAACAAAAGTTGTTTTTAATTATCTTTAAACATGAAAACAGAATCACACTTTAACTTATCACTATTGACTTAACTAACCTAACTTAACCCCCTTCTAATTCTAAGCACACGTGTATGTAATGTGTGTGTAAATTTAAGAAAAGTTCTTTGGTTCACAGTTCAATCTCACTTCTCATTCTTCCAAGTTCACTGGTTCCAGACAATTCTTATACTGTGCACAGAATTTAACATGTACAAAGTTCACCAGGCTTTGGTGCTCGAAAGGTAAATGTTTTACCACTCAGGAAGGTTCTTGTAGTTTTGCAGAGAGAGATGTGTTGTTTCAGGATTTCCACAAATGAGGGACCACCATTAGTCACCTCAATGTCTTGCTGATGAAACTTGCTCCATCTGGGTTCTCCAGATGGTAACCTCTTTCTTTCAGGCTAACACAGAGTTCCTTTCTGTTTCACTTATTCCAAGAGAAACATCAGACAGATAGCACTTCCAGCCATCCGCCACTCTGAAGCTTCTGTTTCAGTTCAAACAAGTTCCTCCTGGCTGACATTGTTCAGTCTCTCTCTCTCTCTCCATCTCTGAGATTCAAACTGCCAGCCACATGTCCTTCTCTCTCTCACTTGTTAAACCCCCTCCTTCTCCAGCAAACAATAGGAGTTAGTCTTCTGCTCTCATCTAAGTAAACAAACCTCTCATTGACCTTTGAGTGAGTTCTTTGCGGAGACATCAGAAATGTCCAACACAGACGACCTGACTCCAGTCCATTCATTTCATGACATCATTTCAATTAGCACCTACTTGTGAAATGTGCATAGCATTCTCCATAATTTCTCTAAAGTCACTGAATATGAATTCTTCAGTATTTCAAATAAGAACTGTTTTAAAATATGTGTATGAATATAATCTACTCTAATTTTAACAATTTATCTCCCAAAAACATTTCCAAATATTCCATCTAACTTTCATCACATTGACCACAATCCTCTGGTGTTTTTGAATGAAATTAAGAATAAAAACAGAAGATTGTTAAACTGGAGTTTAATATTGCAAGAATGTAATCTGCAAATTAATCATATCATTGGTACAAATGATGTGACCACAGATTGTTTGTCAAAATGTTAAAATTGAACATCTATGTAACATTGAGTTACATTATTAAAACATGTTACATATTGTGTATTAGTGATTTTAAAGTCAGTTTAATTGTAAGTGAATTTTAAATCAAGAGTTACAATTTCTTTACAGAGGGTAAGTGTGACAGATTATGTTGTGATTTATATTGTATATAGATAGGATTTTGGGAGATACATTGTGGCAGGTTTTTTAATGTAAGTCACATACAAACATTTCGAAACAGATCTCATTTAAAATACTGGAGCTCTGCTCAACTTAGATAGGATGACTCCAAGAAACTTTGTAAAAACTTTGAAGACTGCTCAAGGGACATCACTGATGTTTTGAAAAGCAACAGATGAAAGAACTCAGAGCCGCAGGCTGTCTGAGTGTAGTTTTCTGTTCTAAGAGGGTCATGTGGTTTTTGCAAACAGAAAGGGGGTCAAACGGGAGGGAGGGAGAGGGAGAGGAAATTCAGTTCTGCAGTTTTAAACTTCAGCATTAGCATCTGGGACTGGAAGCTTGTGGAAAAAACCCATTTTGAAGATGGGTTGTGAGTTCTTAGTTCAGCCTGGTCAAAGGCCTTGTGGTCCATACAAGAGGAGAGGACTGGCTGCCTAATGTTTCACTTGAAATAAGGGAAACAGAAAAGGAACTCTGTGGTGTCCTGAAAGAAAGAGGTTATCATTTGGAAAACCCCAATAGGGCAAGTTCTTTGGCAAGACACTGACATGGCTGATTAAACTGGATTAGTTTGTGTCCAGGAACAACAAATCTCTCTCTGAATACTGACAAGAATCTTCCTGAATGATAACCATTTAACTTTCAAACACCAAAGCCTGGTGAACTTCATAAATGTTAAATTCTGTACACAGTAGCCTGCAAGCAGTGAATTTGGAGGAGTGAGAAGTGAGATTGGACTGTGAATTAAAGAACTTTTCTAAACTTACACACACATTACATACATGTGTGCTTAGAATTAGAAGGGCGTTAAGTTAGGTTAATTAAGTTAATAGTGATGTTAAAGTTTGATCCTGTTTTCATATTTAAAATAATTAAAAGCAACTTTTGTTTAAGAAACCATTTGTCTTGGTGAATATCTATTGCTGCTGGGTTCTGGGGTACTCTGGGCCCATCACAGTGCACAAGTAAGAGTCCTTAAATGAATCTCTGATTAAGTTTGTCATTGAGGAGTCTGATGGTAGAGCTGTTCCTGAAACTGGTGGTGTGAGTCTTGTGGCACCTATACCTCATTCCTGAAGGCAGCAGCGAAAAAAGAGCATGTGCTGGGTGGTCTGGGTCTTTGATGATTGCTGCTGCCATCTGACGGAAGTGTTCCCTGTAGATGTACTCAATAGTGGGGAGCATTTTGCCTGTGATTTCCTGGACTGAGTCCACTGCCTTTTGGAGGACTCTACGCTCAGGGGTATTGGTGTTCCCATACCAGACTGTGATTCAGCCGGTCAGCAAACTTTCCACCACAACTCTATAGAAATTTGCCAGGGTTTCTGGTGTCATACTGAACCTCCCCAAACTCCTGAGGAATTAGAGGCACTTACATGCTTTCTTCACGATGCCATTGGTGTGTTGGGTCCAGGAAAGACCCTCTGAGATCGTGACCCCCAAGAACTTAAACTTGCTCACCCTCTCCACTTCTGATACCCCAATGATCGCTGGATTGTATACCTTCGGCTTTCCTTTCCTGAAGTCAACAATCAGCTCCTTAGCTTTGGTGAAATTAAGTGTAAGGTTGTCTTTGGTGCACCATTCATCCAAGTTTTCAACCTCCATCCTGTATGCTGATTCATCCCCTTCCTTTTTACAGCCCACTAGCGTGTTATAGTCGGCAAATTTGTAGATGGTGCTATTGTCATACCAAGCTAGGTGAGTAGAGCAGGGGGCTAAGAACATAGCCCTTTGGTGCTCCGGTACTGATGGAAATTGTGGAAAAGTTCTTACCAATCTTCACTGATGGTGGTTTGGAGGTGAGGAAATCCATGATCCAATTATACAATGGGGTGTAAACTCCCAGGTTTTGGAGTTTGCTGATCAGTTTTGAGGGGATGATGGTGTTAAGTGCCGAACTGTAGTAAATAAAGAGCATCCTGATGAACATATCTTTGCTGTCCAGGTGTTCCAGGGCTTTGCGTAGAGCCAGTGAGATGGCATCTGCCATAGACATGTTACTACGATAGGAGGACTGGAATGAATCCATGTCTCCGCCCAGACTGGAGCTGATCTGCTTCATCACCAGCCTTTCAAAACACTTCATCACTGTGTGGGTTACCTCAAATTGGAAAATTCAATGTCCATACCACTGATCTCTAAGCTACCTAGGTAGAATACAAGTTGTCGTGCTTCTAATTTCAGTTTGACCTTTCTGTACAAAGGAAAAGGTCTCGGGCAGATAGCTCAGTGAGGGAAGAGATACAAAATGACATACAACTTTAAGACTAACATCAAACACCATTCATTTTCGTCTCTTCAACAACAAAAAATACAAAAACTAAACTGAAAGATAATGCTGTGAAATTGCATTTAGTTAGCTCCTTTCAGCTTTGGCAAATAAACCATTTGGTTTCAATTCCCATCAGAAAGCTTGGTGCAGAAGTTGTTATTACATACAGTGTGATAACAAACCTTATTTTCAAACATGCTGCTTTAAACCAGAATACCAACTCCAACTTTCAGTAACTTCAGTAAGACACCCATGGCCAAAATCCAGAAAAAAAAAACAGCTGAAGCATTATGCCACTCACCCTTCACCAAGCTTTTCCAATACATCAAAAACTTCTTCAGGCTGTTTTGTGAGGCTGTCTTCACTTAGCTTTTTCAATTTGCTAAAAAAAGAAATGAATTAAAGGTAAGACTCCATGGAATTAGAAATCTGAATTTGCTTCCTTCCATAAACCATGTACAATTAAATTTAGTCAAATCAAAGTAATAATGAAACATTATTGTTCCTTCTGCTGAAAGCTATGATTTTAAACCTACCATTAAATGCATGTATTATCTAAACACCGATGTGAACTTTGGAGATTGATCATGTCGCACAAAATCTCAAGTACTCCTCTTCTTCTGAACCCATAAACACATCCTTCCCTTTCTCTTCCCTCCTGTTCACTGAAGCTGTCATTTAAATGCACCAGTTGCACTTGTACAATTTTTGTACCAGCATGTCTGTCATTCAAATTATCATTTGGCCAAAGAATCTCCAAAAGACCCAACTAAATTTATTGGTGTCATTGGGATGTTCTGACTACCCCAAGTATGTCTCAAAAATGCTTGCCTTAGGCCTTCGCAAGCTTCCTTCTAGCTCTCCTATGTTCCTTCTTTTAGTTTCTTCCTGGCTATTTTATAATTCTCATTAGCCTACCTGATTTTTACTTCCTGACCTTTATGTATGTTTTCTTCTTCCTCTTGATTAACTGTTCCACCTCTCTTGTCAACCATGGTTCCTATTCCGTTCTATCTTTTGCTGTCTTAGTGGGACAAATCTATCTAGAACCTCATCCAAGTGGTCCTGAAACATTCTCTACTTTTCTGCTATAATTTCCCTGTGAACATCAGTTCCCAATTTACTCTCTGAAGTTTCTTATACCATTGTTACAAGCCCCTCCTCTATTAAACACGTTCCCATTTTGTCTGCTCCTATCTTTGTCCATGGCTCTGCTATAGGTCAGGGAGTTGTGGCCAATAACTCCGAACTGCTCATCCACTGAGATTTGTTACCTTACCAGATACATTGCCTCATTCAAGACCCAGTATGGCCTCCCTCTAGTCAGCCAAATTGTGTCAGGAATCCTTTCCTGGACACTCCTAATAAATTTTGCCCATGTAATTCTTTTGCACTACGGAGGTTCATTCACATACCTCACTATCAGCACATCCTTGCAATCTCAACCTCTCAATACATTCATTACCTAACCACTAGCAAAATTAATTTCAATAAACTACTAATTTAATGTGAGTAAAAACACAAAAATGCTGGAGGAACTTAACAGGCCTCACAGCATCCATCGGAGGTAAAGATATAAAACCAATGTTTCAGGCCTGAAGAAGGGCACATGCCCGAAAACCTAGTTATATATCTTTACTTCCTATAGATGCTGCAAGACCTGCTGAGTTACTCCTGCAGTTTTCAGTTTTTTCTACAATCACAGTGTCGCAGACTTTTGTGATTCACTTAATTTAATATTAACCTCTATCCTCCAAGAAAGCCACAATGGAACAAAATTATTTCCCACTAAATGTTTTATTGGATTAAGGGGGAGCACACTTTTGAAATTTGAATAATATACAACAATAATCATATTACACATATTTGCATACACTAAACATTGATGCATTTTCCCCTTAATTCTATAAAGAAAATAGGATGATCAAAACTACAGTCTATTTTGTCCAAGGAAAACTGGATCCATTCAGATCTTAGAGTTGAGAAAAATTTTGCAAATAACATCCCAGAAATATCCAACATTAAGCAGTATTATGGGCCCAGAGGACCCCAAAAACCAGCAGCGATAGAAATTCACCAGGACAAATAGTTAATTAAAAAAAGGTTACTTTTAATTATCTTTAAACATGAAAGCAGGATCAAACTTTAACTCATTACTAACTTAACCCCCTTCTAATTATAAGCATATGTGTTTGTAATGTGTGTGTGTATAAATTCAGAAAAGTTCTTTAATGCACAGTCCAATCTCACTTCTCACTCCTCCAAGTTCACTGGTTGCAGGAAATTCTTCTACTGTGCACAGAATTTAACATCTATGTATTTTACCAAGCTTTGGTGCTTGAAAGGTAAATGGTTACCGCTCAGGAGGTTCTTGTCAGTTTTCAGAGAGAGATTTGTTGCTTGTTGGACACAAACTAATTCCTTCTGATCAGCCATGTCAGTGTCTTGCTGAAGACATTTGCCCCATCAGGGTTTTCCAGATGATAACCTCCTTCTTTCAGGTCACCACAGAGTTCCTTTTCTGTTACGCTTATTTCAAGTGAAACATTATGCAGCCAGTCCTCTCCTCTTGTATGGACCACAAGGGCTTTGACCAGGCTGAACTAAGAACTCACAACCTGTTTTCAATATGGGGTTTTTCCCACAAGCTTTCATCTTGTTATGTTCCAGTCCTAGCTACTGCTGAACTGTGGAACTGAATTTGCTCTCTTTCACACACACACAACCCTCTTAGAACAGCAAATGGCACTCAGACTGCAACATCAGACCCAATCTTCTGAGTTCATTCACCTGTTGCTTTCCAAAACAATAATCCATGACTCCACAGCACGTCCAATTAACACCTACTTGTGAAGTCCTTATAGGCATTCTTCAAAGTTTTTGCAAAAGCACTCAGAGCCTGGACTGTCTGGCTTGAGCAGAGCTCTGGCATTTTAAATGAGATCTGTTATGAAGTGGTTGCATGTGACCTACACTAAAAAACCTGCCACAATTTATCTCTTTTAAAACATATCTCTTTGGCTTGGCTTCGCGGATGAAGATTTATGGAGGGGTAATGTCCATGTCAGCTGCAGGCTCATTTGTGGCTGACAAGTCCGATGCGAGACAGGCAGACACGGTTGCAGCGGTTGCAAGGGAAAATTGGTTGGTTGGGGTTGGGTGTTGGGTTTTTCCTCCTTTGTCTTTTGTCAGTGAGGTGGGCTCTGCGGTCTTTTTCAAAGGAGGTTGCTGCCCGCCAAACTGTGAGGCGCCAAGATGCATGGTTTGAGGCGATATCAGCCCACTGGCGATGGTCAATGTGGCAGGCACCAAGAGATTTCTTTAGGCAGTCCTTGTACCTCTTCTTTGGTGCACCTCCGTCACGGTGGCCAGTGGAGAGCTTGCCATATAACACGATCTTGGGAAGGCGATGGTCCTCCATTCTGGAGACGTGACCTACCCAGCGCAGTTTGATCTTCAGCAGCGTGGATTCGATGCTGTCGGCCTCTGCCATCTCAAGTACTCCGATGTTGGAGATGAAGTTGCTCCAATGAATGTTGAGGATGGAGCAGAGACAATGCTGCTGGAAGCGTTCTAGGAGCCGTAGGTAATACCGGTAAAGGACCCACGATTCGGAGCCGAACAGGACTGTGGGTATGACAATGGCTCTGTATACGCTAATCTTTGTGAGGTTTTTCAGTTGGTTGTTTTTCCAGACTCTTTTGTGTAGTCTTCCAAAGGCGCTATTTGCCTTGGCGAGTCTGTTGTCTATCTCGTTGTCGATCCTTGCATCAGATGAAATGGTGCAGCCGAGATAGGTAAACTGGTTGACCGTTTTGAGTTTTGTGTGCCCGATGGAGATGTGGGGGGGCTGGTAGTCATGGTGGGGAGCTGGCTGATGGAGGATCTCAGTTTTCTTCAGGCTGACTTCCAAGCCAAACATTTTGGCAGTTTCTGCAAAACAGGACATCAAGCGCTGAAGAGCTGGCTCTGAATGGGCAACTAAAGCGGCATCGTCTGCAAACATATCTATATACAATAGAAAATATAATAATGTCACAGCAGCAATTTGACCTACTGTGTCTGTACTCACTCTGTTGAAATGAATGAATGAGAATTTACCTTCATAAGTATATTGTACAGATGCACCAAACTTTTTACTTGTTCCAGCTACACATACTAATACAATTTCCAAGACAAAAAGGCAATAATAAATTTAAAAAAAGATAGTAAGATAAATAAATAGAAACAATTGCAGTTAGAGGCAGAAAAAGTTTCAATTGTAGAGACATTTTTTTGGTGGTCCCAGAGTAGTTTATGGTTAGGATGGGAAGTTCAGGAGCCGGATAGTTGTTTGGGGGCAGGGGAGGTGGGAGGCTGGGGGAAACATTCTTCAACCTAAAGATGCTGGATTTCAGATTTTTGTACTTTCTGCTTGAAAGCATTCGCAAGAGGAGGCTGTCATCAGGCTGATGGGGATCCTTGAGGATGTTGGCGGCTTTCCTGAAGAAGCGCCTCACATCGATGTCTTAAATGGATGGGAGGCTCCTACCCATGGCAGACTTGGCTAGGTTTGCCATTCTCTCTAGCCTTCTGCATTCCTGCTTCCAAGCCATGATGCAACTAAACAGTACACTTACCAGGGAACTTCTACAGATGAGAGAGCATTTGACGACATGCCTACTCTCCTCAGATTTTTAACAAAGTAGAGACTATGGTATGCCTCACTGTGCTGCCTCCAGGAGAGGTCCTCCCAGGTACCTGAAAATAATAACCCTCTCCACTGCCGTCCTGCTAATGAAGATAGGTGCAATGTTCCTTGATCCCTTCAAAAAGTTCACAATAAGCTCCTTGGTCTTGCTGATATTGAAAATATTGTTGTATTAGCACCAACAACAAAATTCTTGATTTCCAATCCATACTGTGACTCACCATTATCTGTTATCTGGCCTACGGTGAAGGCATTAGTGAATTTATAGGTTACAATTGTGGATAAGGTGGGATAGAGCAGGAATGAATTACACACCATTGAGGTGGACATTTATTGTTGATCAGTGAGGAGAAGGTGATATTGCCAATCTGAATTGATTGGGGTCGTCATTGAGGATGTTGAGGATCCAGTAGCAAAGAGAGGAATAGTCCCAAATTTCTGAACATCAGCTTTGCTCGCAAGATGGAGTTAAATGCCAAGCTACACTCAGTAGACAACAGTTCTTGTAATCCGGGTGATTAACAGAGTGGAGAATCAGCTAGATTACATTCACTGTTGACCTGTTGTGACTGCAGGGAAATTGAAGTAGGTCTAGATCTTTCCTGAGAGAGGATTTGATTTGCTCCAGAACCAGCCATTGAAGCCCCTGTTCTCTTCACCATTATTTGCAATATTTATAACCATTTATCTATTTTGTTTTTAAATATTATAAGTTTTGATGTTGTTACTCTTTGTGCCATCTCAAAAGGTTTTGTCCAGAAAAAATCTAATTTCTCTACAATGTTTTGAAAGTTATATTAATTTGCTGAGCATAGAAATAGATTCCTCAATTGAGAAAAATCCATCATATAAATTCCTTTAAAATATATGAAAAACAGCAATGCAATTCAATTTTTTTTCTTTTTAAAATATTTTTATTGTTTAACATATAAATCCTCTAATAAAACAAATAATAGGTCATGTCATATACATATCACAAATTGATATAAATGTAAATCAAATAATCTATCCATATTTGTTTATTTAACAATATTTCTTAAAAATTATTCTGGATAGAAACCAAGTAAACTATATTGGACAATCCATTGGTCTAAACAATGGGTAAGTTCAGTCTAATTTAATATGATATATGTTAGGTCTGCTTTGTTCATGAATGAACATGCATTCTCCGACTAACATGGTTAGTTGCAAGTGTTACAATCCGGTAATAAAGAACAAAGAACCCTGATTTCGACTCAGTCTGGTGTTTGTCTCACTCATTCATGAACAAAGCAGACCTAACATATATGACAACCATAATTAAACCAATATTCACAAGTTAATTAAAAAAAAAGGTTAAAACTAAATGTAATCTATCCCCACCATCTTATCAAGGTTCATCACAAAACATTGATATAACCAATTGCCAAAATTAAAATCTTTATTTGGAGATTGTGTGTAGGAGAGGAAGACAGATTACAGCAGTAATTTCTAGATTTGTTTGATTTTTGAATTTTTGCTGTAATATAATTGAATCTGTGTGCTTTCAATTTATAAAGCATTTTCATGTACAGTATAGGTCCAAAAATCAAGATGCCAGAAATCCTAACTGTCCGAGAAACTGGACTTTTCAAAAACTCTTAAACTTTTTAAAACTTTTGTGTGTGTGCAAGCATGTACAAGTGCCACAGATGCACAGCTGCATTTTTCCTTTTCTTTAAAACTGTTTGTTTTGATAAATGAAGCATACTGTATTTGCTAATGAATAAACTATCAAAATGTACTTGTTCATCTCTTCTTTATTCCTCCTTAAATATGAATTTTAGAAGTACTGCCCAAGAATCTGGAAAATCTGAAACAATCCAATCTCCGAGTAGACAGATATTCGGATCTCTACTGTGTAATGAACCTTTTTCTTTGTGTAGGAATACACTGTACTGCAACGTCCATAATGCATTTTACCCAAGCTTTTTTCATGGACAAAATCTTCCTTAAAAGTGCTTTCCAGGAATCCATCCCCTTCATAAATCAAGGATTGGCAATACCCTGACAAAACTAGGGTGAATGTGAAATTTTATCTGCAACATTTTAGAAATTTAAATCTGATCCAGGTGTCAACTGTGGCTATGATTAACAATAGAAGTGGAAGATGCAGCCTTCTTCTCTGGGGTGATCTTCACCCAAAACAGGAACCATCCACCAGCATGTGCAGCCTTTTCTTAAAATAGCGATTAAAGGAAATTAATGAATCATATGTTCACCAATCAAGCTGCTTAACTCGCATCTCTTACAGGTTCACACCTCTGTGCCAAAGAGCTGAGCATTTATTTACTTTTGCTGTAACAGAGATGACCATTGGTGTTGGTCCTCAAGCTTGCATTGGGCCTCATTGCAACAGGACAGGAAGTCACAGATTGATGGGTCAGAGAGGGAATGAGATGGAAAATTAGAGTATAGCTAACATAAAGGTTTGGGGTCACTCAATCTGTATTTGATTTCTCCAGTTTAGATGACATTTTGAGCTGCATATGCATTACAGGAGATATGAAAAAATGTGCGTGAATCACTGCTTCACCTGGGGACACAGTTGGGGGTCAAAAGCTCAGAGTAATTGCAGTGGTGAGAGGGAGGAGGTGAGGAAGATATGTCTGTATTCAAGGGGAGTAGGTGGTCAGAATGTGTCAATGTGTATGTAGTACATGGTTGTGTGCTCAGTCTGCAGAACTTAAATCTTGAGTTGTCAATGGCCTCATTGCCATTGGATCGACACCTCACTCTGTCAGGGTGCATGGTAGGTGATGCTATCCCAAATGAAAAGAGTTGAGGGATAGGCACTTTTCATTCCCCGTGAAAGAAAGTCATCCTTTATCCCAAAGGACTGTCTCAGAAAACAGTGTACAAGAACACACCCAGATCCACTTGAAAATTAACACTATCTGATATATTACCAATTAACAAATTGTCTGTTTTACTGTTAAGATTACCAAAGTGGATGTCTCATACCTTTTTACAGATTATGCTATTTCTCAATGTTCTCACCCACTCACTAAAACTCCTTAACAGTAAATTGAGCACTAAATCGCAACACATTGGAAGTAACTTGGTCATATTAATACGTTTTTTAAAAAAACACTGCAAAGATCTTGAGAGGGTGGATGTGGAAATAATATTTCCTCTTCTGGGAGAAACCAGGACAGTGGGAGGTGATGGGGGGGGAGGGGGGGAGCCATTGCTTAAAAATAGAGGATCGCACGTTTAAAGTAGTCATGGGAGGCATAGCATTGCTGCAAGCAGCGCAGCTGTCTAACAGCTTCAGCAGCTCGGGTGCAATCTTGAATTCAATTTTGGTATTGTTTATTCAGCCAAGTGGATTTCTCCAGAGTGCTCCAGTTTTCTCCCACATGCCAAAGATGTGCTGCATTGTTAGATTGATTGGACATGGTAAATTACCCCCAGTGTACCCAGTGTAGTTGGCTGCTGGGAGGATCAGAAGGGGGCAGGCTGTTTATTAATGGGTAAGTGATGATTGACATTGCTCTGCCCCAAATTCAATGCCCACATTATTTGCCTTTTTATGAAAGGTTGGATTTGAGCTCAAGGAGAGTTTCTCATTCAAATCCCATTGAATAGCTTCACCATGCCTATGAAATGTATAAATGCCTTTGTCACTTGCTGGGTCAATATCTTGGAACTATCCACCTAAACCATCTCAGTTGTTTTACCAGAAGAACAGCAACAATTAAGAAATTGTTCACCAACATCTTGTCAAAAGAAAATACTTTTTTCAAATCAGAAGAAATGAGAAAAAATAGTATTTTTTTTATTTCTAAAGATTATTTATTATTTTTTAAAAACACACAAATGCTGGAGAAACTCAGCAGGGCAAACAGTGCCTTTATGTACTTCTGAGTTTCTCCAGCATTTGTGTTTTTTTTTCCACTTAACCATGATGTCCACAGAATCCTGTGTTTTACCCCACCATTTATTAATTTTAAATTATCAACCAATGAAGAAGGAAACTTTTGCACAGTGAAATTATATTATTGTTATCGACTAATGGCATCACACAAGCTGCAGATACTCACATGACCAAAGGGAAAAAGCAAATTATTATTTTTCAGGTGCCAGTCACCAGAAGCATTGAGAATGATGAATTAAACACACCAGCAGAACTAAATCACAAACTAATTCAGTCAGAACCAGACATCTCATGAAGGAGATAAAAATTCTTTAAACCCAAATACAAATATTCAAAATATTATGCCAGGTAATTACATCAGTATGTTAAACTAAATATATTGAGAACCATAGAATACTACACAGCACAGAAACAGTCCGTTCGGCCCTTCTAGTCTGTTCCAAAATATCATATTGCTCGTCCCATTGACCTGCAACCATAACATAACCCTCCAGACCTCTCCCATCCATGTACTTAAACAATATATTCTTAAATTTCAAGAGTGAGCCCACATTTACCATGTCAGATAGTAGCTCATTCCACACTCCCACCAATCTCTGAGTGTGAAGATGTTACCCCTAAACCCATGTCCTCTCATACTTATCTCTCCTAATCTAAGTGGAGAGAGCCTACTTGCATTTACTCTGTCCATACCCCTCATAATTTTGTAAACCTCTATCTCCCCTCATTCTTCTACACTCCAAAGAATAAAGTCCTAACATGTTTAACCTTTCCCTGCAACTCAACTCCTGAAGAACTGGCAGCATCCTAGTAAATCTTCTCTGCACTCTTTCAATCTTACTGATGTCCTTCCAGAAGTTTGGTGACCAGAACAGCACACAATACTCCAAATTTGGCATCACCAATGTCTTATACAACCTCACCATAACATACCAACTCCTACACTCAACACTTTGATTTATAAAGGCGAAGATGCCAAAAGCTTTCTTTACAACCCTGTCTACCTGTGATGCCACTTTCAGGGAATTATGTACCCAGATCCCTTTGCTCCTCGGCACTCCTCAGTGCCCTACCATTTACTATATACGTCCTATCTTGGTTTGTCCTTCCAAAATGCAACACCTCACACTTGTCTGAATTAAATTCCATCTGCCATTTTCTGGCCCATTTTTCCAGTTGGTGCAGATCACTCTGCAAGCTTTGAAACCCTTCCTCACTGTCCAAAACGCCCCCACTCTTAGTGTCATCAGCAAACTTGCTGATCCAATTTCCCACATTATCATCCAGATCACTGATCTAGACAACAACAATGGTCCCAGCACCGATCCATGAGGCCCACTGCTAATCACAGGCCTCCAGTCTGAGAAGCAATCATCCACTACCACTCTCTGTCTTCTCCCATTCAGTCAATTTTGAATCCAGTTTACAACCTTTCCATGGATATTTAGTGTCTGAACCTTTTGAATTAATCTTCCATGTGGGACGTCGACAAAGGCCTTACTAATGTCCATTTAGACTGTGGTAAACCACTGCATGTATATATTTATCTGTCTGGGCACACCCATTGCCAACTGTACCTGTGGCTCCTCCCACAGACTCCTGAATAAAGGTGACTATCCTTCAGCCCCTCCGCAGTTCGGGACAGTCAAACAACAGGGATGTTCCTTCATTCTATTTCAAATAAAAGCCTCAGTTTTGCTCAACTTCAGTCATTTGAGTCACTGACGGTGCATCAATTTTATTCACAATAGTCTTGACAACAGAGTAGATTCTGAAACCAGAGAAACTGGAAATCAACCATCAATCACCCGAGGTATCTACCAACTTTGAACTCTAACTGCACGGTTTTGAAACATTCCTGCAGGCATCATCAGCCATCATTCGTTCGGAGAAAGACAAATTACAGGTACGGCACTCCCAAGGTGGGTCCCTGTGTACTTGATGATCAGGGACACGCATCATATCCGGAGGCAATGGACATAATGAAAGGCCAGTACCTAAGATAAGTCAACGAGGTCTACACCGGACACTTCTGAGTTTCCCGAAAACAGCAACTCGAGAAGTCAAACACTGAGTATCTCTGGGCCCTGTAATCCCTCGGACGGGTGTGTGAATGCAAGGTCAAGACAACCATGGAGTATATGGAGGACCTGGTTAGAGATGCCTATGTCACAGGCATCAGGTCCAATTATATCCACCAGAGGCTACTAGAGCAAAGTGAGCTCAGTCTTCAGAGGTCGAATTGCCAGGCACACTCGAGGTGGCCCTTCAGAACATGGAGGCCTATTCAACTGACAGAGTGGTCGCCTCGTGGTTACCCTGGGTGCCGCCAACTTGGGACACACCGCCACCGTCATGTTCCACCAGCGATCCAACCATAGCAGCTGTACTCCACGAACACCCAACTTTGCTACCACCATGTCCCGCCAGAGACCCGACCATGGCCTCTGTACTCCACAATCATCTCAAGTGCTATTTCTGCGGCCTGGGCAGCACCCGAGGAAATGTTGCTCAGCAAAAGACGCAGCCTGCTCCAGCTGCTGGAAGAAAGGACACTACGCTAAGGTGTGCAGGTCAAAACCACCCCTTCCAAGCAGCGCTGTATGCTGTCCATGGGGGCCACCACCTTAGATGCTGCCATCCCCGGGACCTAGTCATGCCACATTTGAGTCATGGGGGCTGCCATCTTGGGCGCAATCTCCGAGACCTGGCAGAGCCACGTGGGAGTCAAGGGGGCCCACCATCTTGGGGATCTAGCAGCGCCGCTTGCGGGCAATGAGGGCTGTCATCTTGGATGTTGCCATCTCCCAACTCAACACTCAATCTCTCCGATGCAGCGACAAGCAGTGATCTTACAATGGCTTCCATCAGACTCGACCAGGGCAGTCCCCATCAATTTGCCAGATCGATGATGGACATTCAAGTAAACGGCCATGTGACGAGTTGCCTGTTCGATAGTGGGAGCACGGAGAGCTTCATCCAACCCAACATGGTGCAGCGCTATTCCCTCATTGTAAGGCCAGTAAGCCAAAAGGTTTCCTTGGTCTCAAGATCACATAAGGCAGATGTCTGTGGTTTCTGTGTAGTGATTCTAACCGTGCAGGGCACAGACTATAAAAACTTTAAATTTCTGGTGATGCCACAGCTCTGCGCTGCATTGCTACTAGGACTAGACTCTCAATGTCACCTTAAAAGTGTGACAATGGAGTACAATGAGCCCCATCCACCCCTAACTGTCTGTAACCAGTACTTTTTAAATCCCCGATTCCACCTAACCTTCAGCCCCCTCCCCCACTGCACACAGCCAACAAGCTGATCACCCATTGCGCACAACCTGTGGACTCTCCACCCTCAAAATCACCCCTCCATTGCTGTTTATCAACTTCACCCCCAAAAGTAGGTGGTATAGTGCTGAGGACAGGGCCTTCATTAGGGCAGAAGTGCAGCAACTCCTCAACGAGGGAATCATTGAAGCCAGCACAAGTGGTGGTAGTGAGGAATAGGGAGAAAAGCAGGATGGTCATCTACTACAGTCAGACCATTAACAGGTACACACAACTGGATGCATACCCCCTTCCTGTATATCCGATATGGTGAAACAAATCACACAATATCATATATTCTCTACCACTGACCTAAAATTAGCATGCCGTCAGCTCCCCATCTGCCCAGAGGATCAAGGCAGACGGCTTTCTGAGGGTCCCCTTCAGTGTCACCAATGGGGTTTCAGTGTTCCAACAGAAAATAGAAAGCATAGTGGATAAGTACCAGCTGCAAGCCACATTTCCATACCTTGACACCATCGCCATTTTCAGTAATGACCTGCAGAACCATGACACCAATGTTCAAAAATTCCTCCACACTGCAAAGCTCCTTTACCTCACGTCAACTTGTCTTGCCATCCTTAGCTATGTCACTGAGAATGGAGTCATCGCTCCTGATTGCATGTGCCCGCTCCCGGAACTCACCCTCCCCCTCAGCCTCAAGGCCCTGAAAAGGTACCTGGGTTTTTTTCTCTTCTTATGCCCAGTGGGCCCCCAACCACGCAGAGAAGGCCTGCCCCCTCATTAAATCCACCTCTTTTCCCCTAACACCAGAGGCCTGTGCAGCCTTCAGCCACATCAAGGCAGATATCGCCGTGGATGAATCCATCCCATACCAGATGGAGAGCGATGCATCAGACTTCACTCTGGCTGCCACACTTAGCCAGGCAGGCAGATCTGTTACTTTCTTTTCCTGCACCCCCCCAAGCCCCCAAAATTCGACACCCCTCTGTCGAGGAGGCCCAAGCCATTGTCAAGGTGGTATACTGGAAGCGATTTACCTTGCTAACCAACCAACCAACGTGTAATTATACTCATGTTCAATAACCAGCAGCAAGGTAAAATCAAGAGAATGGAACTTTCCACCTACAATTACAATATCTTGTACCAGTCTGGGAGACTCAATGAGCCATCAGATGCCCTATCCTGTGGAACCTGTATCAGTGCATAAATCAACCACTTACAAGCCCTTCACGATGATCTCTGCCACCCTGGAGTTACCAGGTTTTTATACTTCATCAAGCCCATGTTACAAACTAACAACCTTTTTAATTTTTTTGTTTGGGACTAAAGGGACTTTGTTAATCAAAGCTTTTTGCAGTCTCTTCACTCTGTTTGGCTTTCCCAGCAATATCCATAGCGACTGGGGGACCTCATTTATGAGTGATTAGCTGCAAACAGTACCTGCCGGCCACAGGCATCGCCACAACCAGGACTACCGGCTACAACCCAGGGGAAATGGGCAAATGGAAAAGGAAAATGCTATTATCTGGAAAGCTGTCCTCCTAGCCCTGTGGTCTAGGGGCCTCCAAGTCTCCTGCTGGTAAGAGGTCCTTTCTGAGGCACTCTACTCCATCAAGTCCTTTCTATGTACAACCACCAACTCCACCCAGCATTGACATGTTTTCCTTTCCCAAGAAATTGGCGACAGGGACCACACTCCTGGCATGGCTAACATCCCACCCTCCATCCTCACTTCATTCTACAGAGGGTGTATTGAGAGCATCCTGTGCAACTGAACCACTGCCTGGTTTGGAAGCTGTACCACCTCAGACTGCAAGGTCCTGCAGAGGATAGTGAAGTCAGTGGAAAAGATCATTGGGGGCTCTCTTCCCAACATGGAGGGCATCTACAATGCTCAATGCAGGAGAAAGGCAATAAACATTGTGAAGGACTCCAAACACCCCTCGTGTAAACTGTTCTCCCTTCTGCCACCTGGTAGGAGATACCATAGCACTCAGGACTTTACGGCCAGATGAGGCAACAGTTTTTTTTCCCTCAAGCCATCAGACTCCTGAATCCCAGAACAGATGTGGATAGGGCACTGTGGTCTTTTACTGTAATATGTCTTAATATTTTAATGTGTTGAACTTCTAACTTATATTTATGTAAATATGCTCCATGGTTCTAGAGAAACGCTATCTCGTCTTTATCGTGCGAGCATGGAATGAATGATAAATAAAGGTGACTTGACTGGTATCCCATTCAATATGCAGAAAGTTAAAATCTCCTGCTATCACAACTTTCTGCTACCTCTCTATAGATTTGATCCTCCAATTCTCTCTGACTATTGGCTGGTCTATAATACAACCATATCAGTATACTCACACCTTTCCCATTCCTCAGCTCTACCCATATGGCCTCTGCAGACAAGCCCTCTGGGCTGTCCTGTCTAAACACAGCTGCGATATTTTCCCTGACTAGCAATGTCACTCCTCCCCCTTTCACCCCTCCATCACATCTGAAACAACAGAAACCCATAACACTGAGCTGCCAGTCCTGCCCCTCCTGCAACCCAGTCTCACTAACAGCAATGTCTTAATCCCACATGTCAATCCACACCCTAAGTTTATCTGCCTTTCCGACAATACTCCTTGCATTGAAATAAATACACCTGTGAACGTTTCTATCACATACGAACATTTGATTTTTCTCCTCCTCCACCTCACTATCTATTCTAACGCTCTGGTTCCTATCCCCCTGCCAATCTAGTTTAAACCCACAGAGCAGCACTAGCAAACCTACCCGCAAGGATGTTAGTCCCCCTCCAGTTCAGGTGCAACCATCCCGTCAAATCAGATCCCACCTTCCCTGGAACAGAGCCAAATTTTCCAGAAACATGAAGCCCATCCTCCTGCACCATCTCTCTAACCACGTATTTAGCTGCATTAACTTCCTATTTCTTGCCTCACTAGCACGTGGCACAGGTAGCACTCCTGAGATCACAACCCTGGAGATCCTGTCCTTCACCTTTGCCAGAGACATAACCACTACAACGTCCCTGGTATGTCATCCCCACCAGCAGTGTCCAGTGGATGGGAAAGCCCACAAGAGTGCTCTGCAATCTCTGTCTATTCCCCTTCCCTCCCCTGACAGTCACCCAGCTACCTGACTCCTGACTTTTTGGGGTGACTGTCACTCTGAAACCCCTCTCTATCACCCTCTTGAATGATCTGGAGTTCATCCAGCTCCAGTTCCCTAATTTAGTTTGTCAGGAGCTGCAGCTGGATGCACCTTTTGCTGATGTAATCATCAGGGACAATTGTCCTCTCAGATTTCCCACATCCCTTAATTGGAGCAATCCACTGCCCTAGCTAATTCCATTACTGATGATGGGACACAATGCAACTGATTGGTTATCGATAAAAAAGAACTGTTGGCAGATTTAGCTCATAGCAATCAGTATCGTAGCAAGTGACTTTCTTTCACTGCAAGGAACAATACAAGGATTATTAGCAGTTGTTTAGTTGGCAATATTTCCAAATGTGAGTCAGAGTTTGGGTTCAGGACCCACTCTGGAGATTCGAACACAAAAAAAAATCGACATTAGCACTTTTAAGCAGAACTGTACGAAGAATGAACTATATTCAGGAGGCCCACCTTTCCAACAACAAATTAAACTCTCCATTTACATCTAGATTTTTTTTTAAAAAGAGCATTCAAGTTACCTTTCATGGCACTGGCCGAAATTTATCCTGCAATCAATGTCACCAAATTCAAGACTCCTAAACAACAAACTCAGTCAGAGGGCTCTTACTTGGCACATTATTTATTTATTATTCTGTATTCATTTTCGGTATTGCAGTTTGCTTGCACTTCTTTCTTTGTTTACATTCCTCTCTTTTATATCTGTATCTTTTCTTGAAAAGTTTTTTGCACTCCCAATAAGTAAAAATTCTGCCTGGTCCATAGAAAAAATGTGATGCCATGTATGTACTCTGACAATGAACGATGAACTTCGATGATCACACTGCTGTGCATGGAAGCTTGGAGCTTGACAGTTGTTTCTAACTAACTCATCGGCTACAGAGCAATCAGGATAGCCTTTTAGTTAAGAATATTAGGAGGCAAATATTAGCCAGAATACTGGAAGTTACTTTAACAAAAGCAAATGAGATACCAATCCAGCTGCTTTCTTCACTCCCATCCCCATCACTGCCAACTCCAAAAACCCTTTACAAATGAAATGGTGATTAACTTGCATTTCAACCCAACTAACTACACTCCATTTACATAATGTTACCAAGCAAGTCTTGTTCTTCCTTGCTGCCAAGGATTCTTCAACATTATTCAAGAAATTCCACCTGGATGCTCACTCCAAGGGAAGTTTCAAACTTTAGTCTTATATACATCAAGAGGTCCTGAGACGAATACTGTCCCAAAATCAACCATTTCTCGATCAGGATGAGAAAAAGTTACTGGAAAAAAGTTTTCCAATGCTGATTTTATTAGGACAGCTAATTTTTCATCAAAATACATGTTTTTTCTGAGACAGAAGAGTGAGCAATTATATTTAAAACTGAACTTAAAGATGCAAATTTTATAATAACAACAATTGAAACGAGATGCATTGGATTTAAGGAGTAAAATGGAAGAGACAAACAATTAATTAAATTTGACATTGCAAAGTGTGCAAGCAGTCATGAAAGTGAACCACATCTCAGAATTTTTTTTCAATAGTAGAACCCAGGCAAGACTTTTGAATCTTCATAAGGCACTACAGTGACCATAAAATCTAACCACAACGTTGGATAATCTCAGCAGGTCAAAGAGTTACTTCATATGGTAAATTTAAAAAAATACTCACCATTGTTTTAGGCTTGAGCCCTTTATCAAGGAATGTTCATTTCTAGCCACTGAACAGGCTTGGAAACAATATAGCAAACAACCAAATTAAACAAATCCATACCTCTGAGCTTTGCAAGGGGGTCTGAAAGCCTAGGACTGTTAACTCTGGAAGAGAATTGCTAATTTGAGAAGAGTTAACAAAAATAATTGAATGTCACAGAAGGCAAACACAATTTAAATCAGTGGTTCTCAACCTTTTCCTTTCCATTCACATACCACTTTAAGTATTCCCTATGGCAGAGGCACTCTGTGATTAGTAAGGGATTGCATAAGGTGGGATGTGGGTGGAGAGAAAAAGTTTGAAAACCACTGTTTTAATCATACTCGTTATGTGCACGTTCATATCTCCAAAGGAAATGGGCCAATGACAATTTTTCTCTATTTCAGTAACAATTGGCTCTAGAGAAGTGATTCTCAACCTTCCCTTCCCACTCACATGGGGGTAGCAAATGATGGGCTGAATCGCTGCAAGTCAGCCATCCCAAGATGGTGTGGGCCCCCCTTACTACCGAAAAGGAGCCTTCAGTTGATGCTACATGCGAACTAAGGGAATCCCCCGCTTCCGTGTGGCACATTGCCAGCTAAGGAGTGATGCACCGGCACGCACATCACTGTAAGTGGGCATTCCCCATGGGGCAACATGGTGAATTCAAATAATAAAGCCAGTTCTACCATCACTTCCAACTGGGAACGGCCACCCTCATGCAGCCCCTATTTGACCTAGTCATACTCAGCAACAAGACACTCTGGTGGATGCCGGATGCCACAGAAGCCTTCCATGCCACGAAAACAGCACTGGCAAGGGCCACGGTGCTGGCGCACCCAGACGCAACCTCCTCCCTGGCCCTTACAACAAATGCATCAGTAAGCATCTTCGAATGCCAGAGCAAAAATACAGCGCATTCAACTGTGAACTATTGGTTCTGAACCTGGTGATACGGCTAGAGGAACGGGTTTTCACCGCCTTCATGGACCACAAACTGCTAACTTATGCACTCATCAAGGTCTCGGACCCGTGGTCGGAAAGACAACAGCAGCACCTCTCCGACATCTCAGAATATACCACAGGCATTCACCATGTTACAGGCAAGTCCAACAGCTGTCCAGACCCACGATCGCCGCAACCTTAGCAGGGCTCTATGTCGTCCAGCTTAACAAGGACCAGATTGAGGACACGGACATTCAGGTCTACTGGACAGCCTTCACCAGCCTGAAGGTCAGCGATTTCTGCCCCTCACCAGGAGGCCTGTCCCTGCTGTCCAATGTCTCTATGTTTTTCCAGCCCTATCCTACCTGTGACCTGGCAACAGCAAGTTTTCAACCAGATCCACAGCCTATCCCATCCCTCCATGAGGTCCATGGTCCGCAGGCTGTCTGACAAGTTCTTGTGGCATGGCCTCTATCGAGACGTGACCGTGTGAGCCTGAACCTGCTTACAGTCCCAGCACGCCAAGGCACACCGACACACGAAAGCCCCACTTCAAACTTCCGAACCGGTGCAATGCTGGTGCAAGCATGTCCACATAGACATCTTCGGCCCACTCCCAGTGAGCCAGGGAATACAGTACTTGTTCACGACGATTGACTGTTTTACCTGCTGGCAATACCTATGCCTGCATGCGACACGGAGACGTGTACCAGGGTTTTCCTATCCACCTGGGTCGCGCGTGCTTCGGAGTCCCAACCCACATCACCTCGGACTGAGGGACACAGTTCACCTCCTTGCTCTGGTCCAACCTGACTAAATTCAGCGGCAGTCAAGTATACCACATCGCAACCTTCCACCCCCAAACAAACAGCCTGGTCAAGCATTTCATTGCCACCTTGAAAGCCCAGCTGCATGGCCTGAACTGGGTGGATGAACTCTCATGGGTACTTCTAAGCATTCACATGGCACGGGTGGACCTGCTAGCCTCGTCAGCAGAGATGGTGTATGGTTTCCCACTCACCATTCCGAGGGACATCCATTTCAACACCCTCAGCCCACAGCCCAACACCTCAGGTGTCCTCCAGAGGTTGAAAGTGCAAGCGGACTAACAGCCCTCCCCCCCACCATGGCTCACTGCCCAGCCACATCCCCACAGACCTGCAGTCCACCCACTACATTTTCGTAAAGAGATGTCAGTAAGGAACACCCCTACAGTGCCCATGCGAAGGCCCGTTCAAAGTACTACAGAGAGACAGGTTCGTATTTACACTGGACACTGGTGGCCGACCAGACAGATCCAGTCAACCATCTCAAGCTCACAATCCTGGACTCCGACCTGCCGGCCCCAGACCCCCAGGTTAGAGGCCAAAGCCCAGAGACTGCAAATTAAACCATTCAGAGGGCAGTGTTGATTCTGGGAGGGGGGGGGTGTAGCAGGCCAAGCGACCACGTAAGTGGATGGGCCAAGATGGCATATGCCATCCCAAGATGGCACGGACCCTCCTTCACTACCAAAAAGAAGCTCATGGTTGACGCCATATGCGAGCTAAGGGAACCGCCTACTTCCATGTGGTGCACCGCCGGCCGAGGAGTGACGCAACAACACGCTGACATCACTTCCAGAAGCCGGCACATATGTCACCAGAAGTGAGCATTCCCCACGGGGAAACGTGGTGAATTCAAATAATAAAATCAGTGTTTGGTTCACCCTCATACTGTGTGGACGTCTCCTCATTTTGTAGTGCTGCCGCAGCAGTCGCTACAACGCCACCTTAAGCAATCCCTTACTAATCACAGAGCACCGATGGCATAAGGATTACTTAAAATGGTATATGAGTGGAAATAAAAAGGTTGAGAACCACTGAAGAGACTACTGGACAAAATGCATTTTAAAATGGACTGCCATGTGACAGATCAATGGGACAAAAATGTTTTCAATTTTTAAAAAAGATCAAGGCAAAATTAGAAAGCAGTAGATCTGTTAATTTATTAGCGAAGGAAATCCAATGAAAATTGAATGATTACATTTTAAAAAATCATTTTATCAAGTTTCTAGATCAAAGGTTAATAGCTGAAGCAATTATGTTTCACAGAAAATTGTCTAAAAAAAACAGCAAATTGTCAGATTGAGATTACCATCAAATTACGTAAGGATTGCTTTGAGTGAAAAACTAAAGTTTGCAAATGCTGTGATTGCAGTGAAAACATGCAAAGATGTTGAAGGAATTCAGCTGGACTCGCAGCATCCATATTACCAACATTTCAAGCCTAACCCCCTTCAAGGAAAAAGCAAAGAACAGAAAGTATCAGAATTAAGACAAAAATGGCTGGGGGAGGAGTCTCAGTCAACCAAAAGGTTTTAATTGAATATGATTAGAGGGAATGTGAGCAGTGATTTTGGCTCTATGAAAGGAGACAGAGGGAAAGGGAAGAGAGAGCGAGAGACCAGGGCTGGGGGAAAGTTGTCAGGGGAAGAAGGGGGAGGGTATAGAATAGAAGCCAGAGAAGTTGACGTTAATGTCATCCAGTTAAAAGTTGTCCAGACGGAGGGGTGTTGTTCCTCCAATTCGCAGATGGTGTCAGTCTGCCAGTGAATGAGACCGTCGACAGACATGTCAGCAAGGGAATGGGATGGGGAATTGAAATAGGTAGCCACTGGGAGACCAACACTATTGTGGCAGATGAGCCAAGAAGCTCAACAAAGCCATCTTCCAGACGATTACATGAGCATATCCATAAAGAAGAAATTTAATCATTGCCTCAGAAATATCTGAAACTTAAAAAAGTCATCTCTTTGTGAACAGAATTCAACTCAAAGAATGGCTTTTCTTTGCTATACAAGATGCAGTCCTCATCAAGGGCTCAGTAGTGGAGAAGGTCAAGAGCTTCAAATTCCTGGGTGTCAACATCTCTGAGGATCTGTTCTGGAGCCTCCATGTTGATGCAATCACAAAGAAGGCTCGCCAATGGCTATACTTCGTGAGGTGTCTGAGGAGATTCCGTCTGTCACAGAAAAAAGTCTCAAAAACTTCTACAGGTATACATTGGAGAGCATTCTGGCTGGTTGCATCACTGCCTGGTATGGAAGCGCCAACTCTCAGGACAAGAATAAACTCCAGAGAGTTGATAACTCAGCCTGAAACATCACAGGCACCAGACATCACTCCATCGAGGGATATGCTATCTTAAAAAAGCAGCCTCTATCCTCAAAGACCCCCACCACCCAGGCCACAAAAGGCACAGGAGACTAAAGAAGAGCACACAATGGCTCAAGGACAGCTTCTTCCCCACTGCCATCATATTCTGGAAAAATCAATGAACTAATCAATGAACCGGCCTTTACATTTCATGCACGACTATTTTAATTTTTTTTATTTATAGTAATGTTGTTGACTTGTTCATGACAATAAATTCTGATTCTGAAGATGCTCTTTGGAGCTGTGCTTTATATGATTTTTTATTGAAAGGTGCAGCACAACACAACGAAGGTGGTATCATCACAGCAAAGCTGTTTATAAATGAGAAAAATTGACCATTGAAGTTTTGAAAGTAAAATGGAGAAGTTTGATTAAGTTGATTCAAGTGATTTATATTCTCGAAGGGTACAGGATGTACCTCTTTAATCCAGCAATGTTGGGACTACAGAAAACGCTTGAAAACAGAAATGGATCCCGAAGGGAACCCCCTATGTAAACATATCATAGGTAGAACAAATCTTAAAACAAGAAATAATACTGTGGGGGAGCATGGTTAGCGTAACAGTTAGCGCAATGCCTTTACAGTGCCAGCGATTGGGACCAGGGTTCGAGTCCTGTGTTAGTTTGTACTAACGACGGCAGATTCAAATGTGCCGGACCATTGGAGCTGCTATACCACAGAGCGCCCGATAACAGAGGTACAACCTGTACTATATTTGGCAGAAATTTTTAACTCAGCAGATAAATATAAAATGAATGAGAATTTTCACACCAAGCCTAGTAAACACGTGGAATGCATTACAATGAATGTTGTTGAAACAAATACAAATTATTTCACGGGAAAAGTAGATAAATTTCTGAATAAATAATGGATTGTGGGGTTTGGTAATAAGCCAAGAAAGCCAAAAATAACGTTTTTTTTGAGACCAATCATCAGTGTCCTACTTTCCTGTAAGTATGGTGCAAAGTGAAAACATTTTCAACACAACACAACTCTGAAAATGAATATGGGACTGATAGATTACCACAAACCACTACATGTAACTAATACACAATGAAAGCTAAGCAGGTGAAAATTACAAGTACAAGTTTAGTCTAACTAGTAAATCTCTGAAATGAAAAACAAATACAAGCCAAATCTAACAGCCCGACAAAGCTGTTTGTGCAAAAAAAGGCCCTACAGTATCTGATTTCTCTCTGTTTTAGATTTACACAATTGCTGAGTAAAATGGTTCAGCATGACCTTGGCATAAAGTTCTGTGCACATCCTGAGATCTTCGGGATTCCTTGCACAACACTCATACAAAACAGAGAAAGCAGAGCTATGTTCATGATTGTGGCATTTGATAGAAGTTTATCACAAACCTTAGAAAATTACAATAATCAGTTCACAGAAAGCAAATGACATCTGCCAGCTATCTGGATTGGCAACAATCCATGGCATCAGCCAGAATTGTTTCATCCTTAACAGCTTCAGGAAATGGAAATGAATGTGAAGTATACCAAAGTTCTATTCTGCAGGTGTTTATTTTTTGATTCCTCTACTATCCACAACTATCTGGAAAACAAACATTTTTTCACAACCACAATTGCTGCATCAGAATCAGTGGCCTTCTGTCGCAAATAAAATACGGTCACCAAGTGGTCATAGCAATATGATCCTTACTTAGCACAGCCCTAATCTTGATTGCAAACTCGCATGATTTTTTACTTAATACAACAGGAATTACAGAAACCACACAATTCAAACCAAACATCTGTCTCTTTTGTTTCTTCCTCTGAACTGTATTCTTTTAATTGTAGCCAACTAATACCACAACCTACTGGAAATATCGGAGTTTTCTTTTCCCTGCAATTGAAAGAGAAGGTCGTGAAGGACTGAATTAGCCATCACCTGAAAAATTAAAAAGGACAAATTCTATCCATCTGGAAACTCTGAATTTCCATAACTTCAACTATGTCACCCCATCTGTTCTGCAGCCTTCATCTACTTTATTAATCTACTAAATAATTATCTGGGCTTCTAGCCAAAGATATATCCTGTGTTTTCTTTATGAAAAACACCCATATCTCATTCTATTGTCTTCTGTTCTTGCTTATATAGCTGTTTTATTTTTAAATTCAGCTTCTACCATGAATAAATCAAGGCAAGGCCTTTATTCCAATAATAGCAAGAAAATTAAAACTGGTATCACAATGTTTCATATACTGTGGCCTCTTCTTTCCTGCCTAAAAAGAACATCAAGAGCAATCTCATCTATAACTGCATGGAAAGGATTTATGCTATGCAGTCATGGTGTTTCGCAGAATTTCTACTGAATACAGCCACTGTGGGAAATGGAGGTTTCACTTTTTACTTAGTACTGTACCTGATTTCCAAGAAAGAAAAAGTATAATTTCTCTCAAAAGCTTAATCGTATTTCACATTCCTTACAATTTCCATTGCACATAAAGCTGCACAAGTTGGCTAATATACAATACCAAATATTCAAAAATTACTGGTATCACTCAGCAAGTCAGGCTGCATATGTGGAAGAAGAATGAGAAAGAGTTGAAACTTAAGCCATTAGTCAGTCTTCGACCTGATACATTAACTGTGTTTCTCTTTCCAAAGATGCTGCCTTAACTACTCAGAGCTTCCAGCCTATCCTGAATTTTATTTCAGACTTCCAGCATCTGCTTTGTTGTTCATAATGGGACAAAATATTTAACCTATAAAAAATAAATCACTGAAAAGCATAAAAATAGCATTTTACATTCTCAAAAATGGACAACGCAGGCCAAGAGCTGCGGTCTCACTGTTCCAGTGATCAAAAGTCACAGATAACAGGGTTTTTACATCTTTCTTGTGACTGCTATTTGCTGTTGAAAATTGTTCCCAGAGTGCAAGCAAAATATAGAATCTAGAGGAAGTTGAGGCCAATATAGGGATAATAAAGTAAGAAGCTCAATGATCAACACAAACTCAGTCGGCAAAGTGTGCTTTCATGCTACTTGAATCTGTAAAGCCCCTTTCACACCACCAACCCTCCTAGGAAGTGGGTAAACTTACTGGGCCTACTGCACCCAGCAAGCCTTTCCCAGTGCACCATGATTTACCTGGATCATCAGGGACCCGGCATTCTAAAGGGGGGGGGTCCTACCTCCAGCAGTGATGTCACAAGGGCAGTGAAATCGTTGTGGAAATAAAGCACATACAAGTTCAAAGACCGTGGGAGAAAAAAAGCACACAATTCAATAAGACCTACACACTCAATGTATAAAAAACCATGGGAAATCTACCGCAAAAGGCTTCAGACTGTTCAACCTTGGGACAAACGCACAGATCAGCTTGTCATTATTCCCTAAACAAAAGAGTATAACAGCAATTTACATAGCATTACACTGTATTAAAAGTAATCTTGCGATGATTTAAAGCACAGGTACACTTTTACAGCCAAGCTCTGACAGCCATGCCAACTGCACAGTTATATTTCTCAGCGTGGCCTGCCGTGCTCTGACAGACTGTCACAAGCACGCAGGCACTACCAGTACCTGGTAATTCAAGTAATCCATTAAAGATTTAATCTTACCTCCACCAAAAGTCAGAGCCCAATTGATTTTTTGCTTGGAACATTTCACACCACCAGATTACCCGCTCTGGACCCGCTAATTTGGCCAGTTCAACCCGCATGTACTAGTCAATGTGAAAGGAGCTACTGGCACTTGAATCCAGAAATTAACCAACAATTTACAGGGTCAGCTGCCTGTGTGAACGCTCCCAACCCAGAAGCAGGGGGGGGGGGGGGTCCAAATCAACCCGGGAATTAACCGCCTAGGGAAGTAGTATCAAAGCCGAACCGTTTCGAATCGGCATATCAGGTCGCCCAATGTGAACAGGCGACCTGGTATGCCAGGTCCCATTGGTGACACACTGATGATGTTCTTGCATTCTTAGAGGCAGGGATTGGAAGGGGCAAAAAATGTTAACACAGCATTCATGTGATTTTTCCATTATGAAGAGCCTCCAATATGCCGGCACTGATCACTTGCACTGAAACGAACAAAGCTGGCATTTTTCCTGGTCATTGCATCTTTTTACACAGCAAGCCATATTTGACAGCAAGTTAGACTGTTGTGTGTGGAGGAGGCATGGCCTCCCTGACTATAGCTGTTGGTCATGTGGCCTCTCCATCTGAAACTCGTTTGGAAGTTACATCACCTGTCAGTATGTGGTGTACTTTTTGTTTCGCTCAAAGTTGTAGACAAAGTTACGGTTTGCAGGTGAACTGTCAGTTAACATTGGGCTCAGACCACTAGTCAGTGCACACCTTGCCATTAGCTGGTTCAAATCACCCAGCATCCTTATTGGCTAAAGCCCTGTACTTAGCACCAGCACAGGGGACATTCGCTTTCTCTGCCTTGTGATCATCGTCGGAGGATGAAGAAGGGCGGCCATTTTGCCACGCCACAAGGTCGATGCCACCTTACTCATGCAGGGCAACCCAGGACGGTGGGGGCCACTTGAGTACAGAGTCTCCGGGGTCCTTGTCTCAATGGTCCTAGATCAGGACAGACCTCATCAGCACCACCTTACCACTGTGAAGGTAAACGAACGTTCCACTAAATGCCAAATCAACACAGGCTCTTCTGAAAGTTTCAAAGACTCACGGACTGTGTAAAAGTACAACCTAAAGATGTATCCTTCCAATTACCGCATATTCCTAGTGTCTAATTTGCATTCTACATGTATTCCACAACATTGTATAGTACATCTGTCGTTTGAAGGGGGGGAATTCTGTAAATTTCGTATGTATATACTTGATGAATTGTGTGCTCCGGTGCTGTTGGGTCTGGACTTCATGTGTAACCTTAAAAGCGTGACCTTGGAGTATTCTGGTCCCTTGCCCCCTGTTATAGTTCAGAACAAATGGCCCCTAAAATCAGAACCCACATGCAGCCTCTTCACAATGAATATCAACCCCCCCCCCCCACCTCTCTTCTCGAATCTGTCCTCGGACTGCAAATCTATTGCGACCAAGAGCAGGAGGTAGAGCACAGCAGACCAAGATATCATAAAGTCTGAGACACAACTTCTGCTCGACGAAGGTATCATCGAACCTAGCACCAGTGGAGAGCACAAGTGGTGGTTGTAAAAGGAAGAAAACAAGTCCAGGCGAGTAGTTGACGATAGCCAAACTATTAATCGGTACACACTCCTGGACGCATATGCCCTCCCACTATCCATATACAGCATTTGAGGCTAACGGTCATCTCTAACAATTCCAGAGGATCCTTTTAGTATCATTAATGGGGATTCTATCTTCCAGAAGCAATTGGACAGAATGGTGAATGAGTTGGTTGAAGGCTACTTCCTCTTCCTCAATAATGTCACCATGATGCCAACCTCCAGAGTTTTCTGCACGCGACTGAACCTCACATAACTCTGACAAGCGCTTGTTCAGGACTAAACGTCTGGCTATCCTTGGCTTCGTGGTGGAGAATGACATCATTGGCCTCGATCCCGAGAGTATATGCCCCCTGTTCCCAGGACCACAAAGGCTTTGAAGTGAGCCTGGGGTTTTTCCTCATATTACACCCAGTGTGTCCCTCAATACGCTAATGATGTTTGCCCTCTCTTAAAAGCCACTAATTTCCCCCTCTCAGCTGAAGAACAAACACTTTTAATTTCCTCCGAAATCGCATTGCGAAAGCTGCCATGCACGCAGTGGATGAGAATGTAACTTTCCAAGAGGAAAGCAATGCTTTGGACGTAGCCCTAGCCGCTACCCTCAACCAGGCGGGTAGGCCAGTTGCATTTTTTTCCCCTCGGACATTACGAGGCCACGAGCTCCAGAACCCATTGAAGAAGCCATGGGGCACTGCAGACACTACCTGGCTGGTAGGAAATTTACACTCTTCACTGACCAAGAGGGACAAAATCAAGATTGCTAGGTGGAGGATTGAGCTCTCCACCTACAATTATGACATCGCCTATCGGGCAGGAGCCCTTAATGACCTTCCAGATACCTTATCCAGAGGAAGCTGTGCCTCTGCACACACCGGCCAACTGCAGTCTCTGCATAACGAGCTCTGTCATCCATGGGTTACCCTCATAGTTCATTTTGTCAAGTCACGCAATCTTCCCTATTCCATGGCAGACGTCAGGGAAATGACCAGGTCTTGCCAGGTCTGCGTGGAGTGCAAGCCACACTTCTACCACCCCACAAAGGAGCACCTGATCAAGTCATTCAGGCCCTTTGAATGGCTCAATTTTAAGGGACTTCTCCCCTCCAAGAACGGGAACATTTTCTCCCTCTCTATCACTGATGAGGACTCCCGCTTCCTGTTTGCCATTCCATGTCCAGACACGTCCACTTCGTCAGTCATAAAGGCCCTAGATTCCATTTTCGCCCTGTTCAGGCATCCCAGGTACATTCATCCTTTATGAGTGACGAGCTACTTCAGTACCTGCTGGCGAGAAGCATCGCATCCATCAGGATTACTAGCTACAACCCCTGGGGGAACGGGCAGGTTGAAAAGGAGAACGCCACAGTCTGGAAGGCTGTCAAACTGGCCCTGGAATCAAAAGGCCTTTCAGACTCACGCTGGCAGGAAGTCCTCCCTATCGTGCTGCATTCCATCCAATCACTACTACGTACGGCAACCAACACTGCTCCTCACGAGCTCCTATTCAATTTCAAAAGAAGGTCTGAATCGGGAACTACACTCCCAACCTAGCTCACCACTCCTGGTCCAGTCCTTCTCAGGAATCACGTAGGAGAAGCAAGACGAACCCCCGGTGGAAAGGGTGAAATTGCTCCACGCCAATCCCACATATGCTTATGTGGAGCACTCAAATGGCAGGAAGGTCACCGTCTCCATCAGGGACTTGGCACCTGCCGGAACAGATGGTACATTGCCTCAAGTGCCCTGAGAGCCATGGAGCTCATTCTCGCCATCCCCAGTCAGGGCCTCAGGGGATCTGGTTCAGGAGGATAGTACATGCCCCTCCACTGTTGAGCCGGAGACCCAGCCCACCTCTCCTCCCTCACAAGGGGACTAGGAGACCCAAAGAGCCCAAGGCTCCCGGTGCTAAGGTGCTCCACCAGAATCTCCAGTCCCCCGAACCAGTTAAATCTGTAAATTTGTAAATAACTGTATATTTTTAAACTTTTTTTCTGAACCTATGTTCTCTGTCTTCATTCACAGATGCTAAATTCTACAGGAAGGGGTGAATGCAGTGAACTGGGACTCACTGGTAGTGTGTTGTACTGATGGCTGGCTCCACCTCCCGGCTCCATCCCATCTGCTCATATATAACCCTGTTTACCCGCCTCAACCTAGAACCCTTCCAAAGACTACTGTGAAACCCTACCCATAGTTATAAGCTAATAAAAGCATTTGTTCTCCCTCCAGTCGCAAGAGTTTTTATTCGGTGTGGGTAATCTCCTTATAGAACAAAGCATTCACTGCCTGCGAGAATATAATACGTCATTCGGGACGTCATTGCTGGAGGTTAGGCCGCTTTTTGCGCTGCAATACTGGGTAGATAATGTAAAAGGGCACACAGAACCGGTTTTCCTTAGACCAGTGTGAACAGCCCTACCAGTATTTCAAAACAGTTTGTTCAGCCACCAATAGTGAAAGGGGCTCACGACTCAAAAATATTACTGCATATATTTGTTCTGCAAACCATGCAGGAATTTATATGGAAAAGGGTAACCAGTTGGTGGCAAAAGAAACACCAAAATATCAATAGGAAAGGTGAACTTGAAAACAACTTGTATTCGAGTTGAATACAAGTTCATCATCCATAAAATTATAATGTCAATATCTCACCTTTTATCTGACTCCTACTTCATTCAAAATTTCAATTATTGAGAATTATAAAGGATCTATTGTATTAAAGGCCATGAAAAGTAAGTATGCATTTCAATTAAAGGCTACTGTATAAGTGAATAATAACTTAATGGTACATTCAACAAGTCTTCATAGACTTCGAGCTTCCAGAGCAAGTAAAACAGTCTGCAAAACCATCTGCAATATAAATGGCTGCCAGTCTGGAAATTACCATAAAAATGTGGTATGCTGGTCTAGAAATAGTCACTGGAAAAGTATCTGTTAGTGCAGATGCCAACTCTTCTCCAAAAATACTTTGAAGCAATGCCTTCTTTAAAGGTGTCAAGAGAGTTGCTGAATTAGGACAGAGAACATTTCATTTGATTCTTTACAGTGGAACAGGAGTCCATTCAGCCTCCTTCTGCTTCAGGATCAATTATGAACTTTTTCCTCTGGTTCTATGGGTTTGAACTGCAGAGTCTTCCAACAGCCAGAATTTCAGGGTGGGGGGGGTTGTCAGTGGGGATATTACCTTTCTCCCTCCAAAGAGACTTTAAGATCATGCTTGAATACTTTCCTGTGACAGTGCTATCTATTTAGGCAGACTGATGTTGGGTATACAAATAATGTGCCTGTCCAAAAGAAGGGAATGAGTGTGATCAGACCTTAATGCTGGGCATGTTGGCCTGGGATAAGATATTGATTTACTTATTTTTCCAGTGGATTTGCACAATTTTGCAAAGACAACATTAGTGGTTTCCAAGGGAGGTAATCAAGAAAATCTGCAGATACTGGGTTTAGTGCACCACATAAATGTGCCAAACTCAGAAGGACATGCAGCAGGCAAAGAAAATAAAGAGAATATTGACTGCCTTTTATTTTCTATGGAAGCTGCATGACCTGCTGAGCTTCTCCGGCACTTTAGTGCCCTGCATTGGTGGTTTCTTTCCAGTGCTGAGATAACTACTATCCAAGTCAGGAATTGTTGGTTCTCAGTAACACCACAATTCATCCCACTGGTCTGCATCATAAATCGTACAGTTCAGTTCTGTAACATTTTGTAATCCCTCTGAGCAAACATTATTCCTCAGTTTTTAATCTTTCAAATTAAAAAAAAATTGAGGGAGTTTTGTAAATCTCTACTATTATTTATTCGTTCATTCCTCTGATGCTCTCAACTATGGATCAGTCAACAGCACTTTCATGAGTAAAAATGTTGTTATTTCAATTTCCATTCTGAAATTGAGCTGAAGGTTTGACTCTCCTGTGCAACACAGAGAATGCTTTATACCCATGGTCAACCTGAATTTTACTTAAGAACTTCATCCGAGGCCAAATTACCTGAAAACATTTATATTTGGTTTCTGGGAGCTTGCTGTGTGCAAATGAACTGAATTTCCTCCATAACAATAGTGATAGTTCAAAAATAGTTTCAACGATTGCTAAAAACTTGAGAGGGATGCATGCCAGCTTTGTGTCCATAGGCGCTTGCAACAACCAGCTGACCTCCCATGCTGACACAAACTCACACATGGTCAATTACCAATTAGTGCCTTTTAATGATAAGTAAGGACTGTACCAATTTGTGTTTCCAAATTGTGTGAGACAATTGGATGATCTACTTCACCTATTGATGTGAAATCACAATAATTATATTCAGGGCAAGATTCATTCATTAATTGACACGCCAAGTACATTTCACATTTAATCAAGAATGCCCCCCAACATATAATCAGTCAGATTCCCCATCAAATAATGCTTGTAGGATCACAAATTTTCCTTTCACCAACACCAGCATGAAAGAAAATATGGTGGCCTGGAACTGACGAAGGTATTGAGCACATTCCTCAAGAATGCAACAGCTGTCAAAAAGTACAATATGTGCCCAGACTTGCACCTCTTTATCCGCTGAAAAGGCCAAGTACACGACAGCACCACATAGCTACAAATTATACTAGCTCATTTCACTGTTGCAAATGCTCAAAGAAGCCATAACTCATTTGTACATAATCACCTCATTACAAATGCCTCATGTTATCTGACTCTTTCTCACAATAAAAAGCATCACTGAGCAACCTTCAAATGAAATATTCCTAATTTCCTTTACAAGTTCAGTACCTCATTAAAAATATAAAGGCACTATACCCATTCAAACATGGGTAATGAGAGGCCCACACAAAAACTTCAGTCTTCATAAAAAGCTTCATACAACCTCGAAAGAGGCCAATCAGTCCATTGAGCCTGTATCAGATTTTTTTTATATAAGAGTTCTTACCCCAGCAAAACCCACAAATAAATGCTAAAATGAAATTAGATCTTTTATTCTTCTTTATTCAAAACAATCCATTTCTTCACATATCAAGTGCCAGTCTATTTAATGTCCAACCATTTAAATGATTTTTAAAGTGTACTTTAAATACATTGAGCTCTGGAAGACTATTAAATGCAACTAATGGTGAACAGGCTTTCAGAAATTTGATTTCTTCTGTTCCCACCCACTGCTTATTTTTGCTCCATATTTAAAATACTGCTTTGCCATCTAAATCGTATGTCAAGTAACAAAAGCAAGTAAAAGCCCTTGCACCTATGCAAAACATCGTGCTTTCTGCAATCAACCACCAACTAGCAAATTCTGCTCCACGCACACAATTTGACTGCCAGTGAAATCAATGGCAGTTTGGTGGTGAAATCACCCCCAAACTCCCAACATGATCACTTTAAAATCGACAAAACAACTTGTATTCACAGAACATCAAACAATACACACTTCAGCCAATGTGTCCATACCCATCATGATGCCTAATTAAACTAATCCCATCTGCCTATACACATTCTACATCTCTCCATGCCCTGACCATTCATTTACCCGACTAAATGTGTCTAAATAGCTATATCCTCTACTTCTCCCTCCACCCCAAAAGTATGTTAAAGGCATTTACCATGCTCTGTACAAAATCAACTTGCCTTATAAATCTCCTTTCAACTTTCTTCCTCTCAATAAATACAAAAGCCATCAGGTATTTGATATTTCCTCCAAGGGAAAAATAAGTTTCACTCATCATTTTTTTAAAATTCTATAACGTGGTCCCTCAGCCTCCAAAACTCCAGAGAACACAATCCAATTCTGTCCCACCTCTCCTTGTAACTAATATTCTCTCATACAGGCAACATCCTGGTGAACCTCTTCTGCATCCTCTCCAAGGATGTCTCAACATCTCAAAGTTCACATTTCTTGTCAGAGTACATACATGTCACCACATACAACCCTGAGATTCTTTTTCCTGCAGACAAGACAGAATGACCACTAATTGGTAGTGCAAAAAAAAATATGTATACAAGTAAACAAACTGCAAGACAGAGAGAAAAAAATTAATACGTGCAAGAGTTCTTAAATAAGTCCCTGATTGAGTTTGTTGTTGAGGAGTCTGATGGTGGCGGGAGACCAGCTGTTCCTGAACCTGGGGGTGCGAGTCTTGTGGCACCGACACCTCTTTCATGATGGTAGCAGCAAGAACGGAGTATGTGCTGGGAGGTATAGATCCTTGATGATTGCTGCTGCTCTCCAACAGCAGTTTACCTTGTACATGTTCTTGATTGGGGGGGGAGGGGGTGAGGGGGGAGTTATACCAGACCATGATGCAGACATGCAGACGGTCAGGCACACTTTCCACAACACACCTGTCGAAATTTGCCAGGGTTTTAGATGTCATTCCAAACTTCTGCAAACTCCTGAGAAAGTTGAGGCTCTGATGTGCTTTCTTTACGATGCCATTATTGTGTTGGGTCCAGGAAAGATCCCCTGACATAGTAATTCCTAAGAATGTAAATTTGCTCATCCTCTCTACCTTTAATACCCCAATGATTATTTGGTTTATCCTTCCTGAAGTCAATAATTAGCTTCTTGGTTTTGGCGGCATTGGATGTGGAGGCTGTTGTTTGCATACTTTTCAGTAAGTTTTCAATTTCCCTCCTGTATGCTCATTCATCACCCCTTTTTAAACAACACGCTACCATGGTATTGTCAACGAATTTGTGAATGGTGTTGTCATCATACTGAGCCACGCAGTACAAGTTATAGGAAGAAGGGCAGGGGACTAAGAACACAGTCCTGTGGTTCTCCAGTACAGATGGATATTGTGAAGGAAGTGATCTTCCCAATCCTCACTGATTGTAGACTGGATATGTGGATATCCAGGATTCAATTACACAATGAGGTACTGAGGCCCAGATCTTGGAGTTTGCTGATATCAATTTTGAGGGGATGAAGATGCTGAACTGTAATCTATAAAGAGAATCCTAATGCATGCATCTTTGCTGCCCAGGTGTTCCAGGGCTTTGTGCAGAGCCAGTGAAATGGCATCCGTGTCCGATGATCCATGTCACCGATATGCTTCAACACTAATCTTTCAAAACATTTCATCATTGTTCATGTGAATGGCACTGTTCAAGTTATTTAAACTGATTACCACACTCTTCCTGGGCACCGACCGGTATGATTGCGGCCTGCTTGAAACAGGTGGTTACCACACTCTGCTGGAGTGAGATGTTGAAGATATCCATGAATACATTGGCAAGTTGGTCAGCACAATTTTTTAATACTTGTCCAGACTGGATTCTTTCCTCAGATTCACTCTTCTGAAAGACGTCTGCATGTCATCCTTGGATATGATTAACATCTTCTCTGTGATGCAGCAAAAAACAAACTGCATATAATGCTCCAAATGTGGACTCACTAAAAGTTTATCTAGCTGCAACATGATTTGCAGACTTTTATACTTCATTCAAGATTCCTTATGGTCATGTAAAAATAGAGAAATGTAATATTATACAAAATTTCCTTCTGCCTGCCATAAGGCAGACAAAGAGTAGACATAGTATTGCCCAGTTCCCAAACAGTAAGAGAAAGAGTAGCAAGAGCGTGTCCATTCAGAGACAGAGTGTCCATGGATTTTCCTCCAATACTCCTGTAGCCTCTGCAACAGACTTGTTTGATCCATTGGCAACTGAGTTTCAAAGTTCCAACACAATCATGAAGCCTTCAGTGCCCGTCGCTCTTCGGGATCCCTTCTTGCCCTCAGCGCCCTCAAAAACCCGGTTCCATGAGTCCCTCAACCGCAAATCGCTGACTGCCTAAAGCCTGTACTGAGCCCCTCACTGATCTGCTGTGTGGTCACCATCTTGTGAGGTTGTATCCTCTATTTCTCCTTTGCAACAGGGGATATTCGCCCAATGCCATGGGCCAGCCTGCTGCTCCCCTGGAATCTTCAACCCCTCATGGCTGCAATCTTCGGCACAGACTCTGAGTTTACAGATTTTAATTGAAAACACCTTTAATGCCTTTAACAGGCCATTGAAAGCCTGTACAGAGCCACTAGCGTTTGACCTCCCCGTGGACTCAACCACCTCATTTTCATTCTGGGCGGCCGATCTCTGCCCACCTCCATCCCCCATGCTGAAAGACTCAAAGCCCTTTGTTTCTTTCTCAACCACAGACCCAACCAGTGCCCCTCCACCATCATCCTCCTCTGCCAGGCAGAACTCTTTCTCACACACAATAACTTCTCCTTTAGCTCACCCCACTTTCTCCAAGGGGTAGCCATGGGTACATTATGGGTTCCAGCTATGCTTGACTTTTTGTTGGCTGCGTGGAGCAAAATCCATGGGCAAAGCTCCTCAACTCTTCTTCCATTACATTGTCGATTACCTTAATTTTGGCGTATAGGTCAACCAGCAAGCAAGTCAGGTTCCCATTTTCAGCTTCATTTTCATAGTTTTACCATAGATCAGGCATAAAAGTCAACCACCCAATTTTATGCAAGGAACGTGCCAGAGACTTGTGTCCGGGCTTCCCAGCAACAACCTAAACTTTGTTACAACACCCAATTGCCAAGTAACAAATCTGTAAATTAAGCAAGCAAGTAAATAAAACGTTTAAAAAAACTTTTGCTTCTGGCCAGGGAGATGCATAACAGAACTGGGTCCAAGTGTCCAGCATCAACTGCAGCTAGAGTTGGCGATGGTGACTCCATTCTCAACATCAGGTGCGGTGCCATCTGCATTAAAGAAGTCACCTCACTGCCCAAGTGTGCTCGGTGCAGGAATCATGGTTTTGTGTCAGCTCCCGGGCAGGAGCAGCAACCTCAAGCTCTACAATTATAGTGTCTGAGTGGGCCCGACAGTGGGGAGGTGTCAGGGACCAGTGGCACCAGCAGTGGGGAGGTGCTTCCAGGGTCATCTTATACATCGAATCTACGTCGAGCAGTTTTTTTATTTGAATTTAAGGTCTCAAAAGTACATTTGGCCGACAAGTCGACTCCCATTTTTGAGGGTTTCGAGACTCGACTTCTACGCCAAAATATACGGTAAGTAGTGCTGCTGACTGCACCCATGATGAGCTCGTCCACTATATCCACTTGGCTGCTGCTTTTTGTCAAATTTTATTTAAAAATTTTTTTAAAAACAAAATACAATCAAATAACAGCAAGAAATGTTTAGATACATAAAGAAAAACCCTCCCAACCCTTCAGCCAGTTCCCTTAAGTGGAGCCAAATACAAAAACAAAACAGAACATATAGAATATTTCAAAGTATGTTCAAGTTCGTATAGTCCAAATAAGACGACCACATATTAACAAAGAAGGAATAATGATCATGCAAGTTACATGTAATTTTTTTCCAACGGAATACAAGCTCTTAATTCATTTTGCCATCATACTATATTAATCTCCACATTATCTTTCCAAGTACTAGCTACATATTTTTGTGCTACAGATAATGCTAAACGTACAAATGCAATTTGAAATTTATACAACTCCAATCCCTTCAAAGAAACCATATAGCCCAAAAAAAAATATCGATGGTAATTTAATCTTAAATAATTTTTCCAAGACCAATCTAATTCCTTCCCAAAATGGGTGCACTTTAACACAAGACCAAACAGCATGTAAAAAAAAGTTCCAGTACATAGTCTACATTGAAAACAAGAGTCTGAATTACAAAACCCATATTTTTTCAATTTCTCTGGAGTCAAATATAATTGAAATAAAAAAATTATAATTAACCATTCCATATCTTACATTCGTCAATTTAGTTACCGTATCGTGACACATAACCTCCCAATTATCTTCAGGAAAAATATAAGTTAAATCACTTTCCCATTTAAGCCTAGATTTCTCCGATTCCGGTTTACCCATACTATCTTGTAACAATTGATACATATCCGAAATATAACCTTTCTTTGGTATAGAGGAAATCAAAGACTCAAATTTCGTCAACATCTCTTTACCATAATTCTCTTTTATCAAAGCTCTGAGTTGATAGTACACAAATAAAGAATTTACAGATATATCAAATTTCTCCCTCAATTGATTGAAGAAAAAGTCCTTCATCAAAGCAATCCTGAACTATCTTTATACCCTTAGAACTCCATCTCTTTAAATGATTATTAAACATTGAAAAGGGAATAAGTTGATTATGGTATAATGGAGTTTGAATTGATAGTTTACCCTTCGACCCTAAAACCATATTTATTTTACCCCATATCTTTAACAAGTGCTTTAATACCGGCATATTACATTCCCGCAATAAGTTCATATTCCATTTAAATATGAACTAATGTACCTCAACTTCAGAAATACAAGCCATTTCCACCTTCACCCAACTCGGAGGTTGGACCATATCCATCAATCTACTAACAAATTTCAACTGAGCTGCTTCATAATAATTTTGAAAATGAGGTAATTGAAGACCACCCAATGCATATTTCCATTTAAGTTTATGTAAAGCTACTCATGCTAATTTCCCCTTCCATAGAAATTCCCTTACCGCACTATTCAAATCCTGAAAGAAACTCTTTGAAAGTAAACAATGTATCAACTGAAACAAATAGTGGATTCGAGGAAAAATATTCATTTTAATACAATTTACTCGACCAATTAACGTTAATGGAAGATCTTTCCATTTAATCAAATCCATTTTAATCTTTTTTAATAAAGGAACATAATTTAATTTATATAAAGATTGGTAATCTGCATTTACTATTACTCCCAAATATTTAATTCTATCTGACCATTTCAATTTTATAATATTTTTATATTCCGAATAGTCTCCTTCCCCAACTGGTAATATTTCACTCTTATCCCAATTTACTTTATATCCAGATAACTCCACAAATTTCAGCAAGCAATCTTGCAAATATTTCAAAGACTGCTCCGGTTCTGTCAAATAGACCAACACATCATTCGCAAATAAATTAATCTTATATTCATCATCTGCAATTCTCATCCCTTTAATCTTATCATTCTGTCGTATTGTCTAAGCTAACGGTTCAATAGCCAATGCAAACAAGGCTGGTGATAATGGACAACCTTGCCAAGTCAACCGCATTAATTTAAATGGTAAAGAAGTTTGACCATTTGTCACCACCCTAGCAATTGGGTTTTTATATAAAACTTTAACCCAACCAATAAAATAAGGGCCAAAATTAAATTTCTCTAACACCTTAAATAAAAAATTCCATTCAACCCTATCAAAAGCTTTTTCCGCATCCAGTGGTTGGGTTGATGTCTAGATGCATTGACCAATGTGATCAATCTAAGAATGTTATCAGACGCATTTCTATTCTTAATAAAACCTGTTTGATCTACATGTATCAACTGAAGTAAATATTTAGCAAGTCCATTCGCTAATACTTTTGCCATAATTTTATAATCTACATTTAGTAAAGAAATAGGCCTATACGAAGATACTTTCAATGGATTCCTATCTTTCTTTAAAATCACAGTAATTATAGCACTCGAACAAGATTCTGGCAACACGTGATCCTCAGTTATTTGCTGTAAAACATCTCCAAATACCAAGGATAAATCTTCATAAAATACTTTATAAAATTCAGCTGAAAATCCATCATCCTCCGGTGACTTCCCATTCGGCATCTCTTGCATAGCTTCTTTAATCTCGAAATCTGTAAATGGAGCTTCTAATTCCCTAACCTCCTCCTCTCCTAAAACAGGTAAATTTAATTTAGATAAATAAGAATCAATAAAACCAGCTTCCTGCTTTCCCTCAGAAGTATATAATTGTTGATAAAATGAGTAAAACTGGTCATTAATTTCCTGAGGTTTATAGGTAACTATTGAATTCTTTTTAACAGCATTAATAATTTGCGATGTCTGCTCTGTTTTTAATTGCTATGCTAACACCTTATGAGCCCTCTCACCTAATTCATAATAACGTTGCTTAGATTGACTAATTAAACGCTCATACTAATAAGTTTGTAATGTATTATAATGTAGTTTCAACTTTGCTAAAGTTGCCTTTTTTTATCTTCTATAACATTTTTCTGAAATTCCTTTTCCAACTCAGTAATGTTTCTCCAAAGTTAAGCTTTCTGCCACATATTGTTTTTTTTAACTTTCGTAGTATAACTGATAATTTGCCCACGCAAATACGCTTTCAAATGTCCCATAATACAAAAGTACTACTTACTGTATTAATATTCTCAGCCAGGAATAAAGCAATCTGCTCCTTAACAAAAGTTACAAATTCTGGTTTCTTTAATAGCATTGTATTAAGCTGCCATCTATAAGACAAGTGCACCACTTCCGGACTTGCACAAGACAGAAACAACATAGAATGATCCGATATGACCTGGCTTTTATATTCTGCTTGGAGTATCTACCTTGTAAATGTGCCGATACCAAAAAAAAATCTATTCTAGAAAATGAATCGTGTCTAAATGAATGAAAGAAGAAATTTTTCTCTGTTTGATTTACTATCCTCCAAATATCAATTAAATTCAAATCTTTCATCAAGGCCTCTATTTGTATTGCCATCTTTGATTTCCTTATACTTTTCGGAGACCATTCCAACAAAGGATCTAAAACACAGTTAAAATCTCCCCCAACCAAAATATTTTCCTTGGCCTGATTTAACAAGAAAAAAGCCTATGACATAAACCTTTCATCATCCACATTAGGTGCATAGATATTTAACAAAGTCCATGATTCAGCAAAAATTTTACAATTCAACCACAAAACCCTCCCTGCATTACCTTCAAAGGATTCTAATTCAAACGGTAATTTCTTATGAATTAAGATCGCTACACCTCTCACCTTGGAATTGAAAGAAGAAGAAAATACATGACCAACCCAATCTATCTTCAATTTCATGTTCTTTTTCAGTCAAATGTGTCTCTTGCAAAAAAGCAAAAGACTTTCTTTTTTTTATATAAGCCAATACCCATTTATGCTTAATGGGATTATTCAATCCCTGGACATTAAAAGTTGCAAAGCTCAAATTAAACATTTCAGTTAAAATTCTACTATGAAATATTACTCCCCTTTCCAATTCCCTAAATATTCTAAACCCTCCCCCATATATAAAAATACTACAAAAGCAAAAAATATATAAACTTCCCTTCAGTAAACTACTAAAAAGTAGTAACTCCCTTAAAATCTGGGTGTGGTAAAACCCACTAGTGACAAATGACTATCAGGTCTCAGTGTCATCCACCACCCCCCCCACCCCCATCAGACTTTCACAAAGTAATTATTCAGACATATTCAACCCAGTGATTCCAATCCCAATTATTGTTCCAGGTCTTCAATATCAAGAAGACTTTGCGTCAATTCAACCTTCTTTCCATTCTTTCCATTCCCATTTCCCCTCCTTTTAGGCGACGATAATGGCGACCAACCATTTCCTCGCAAATCTGGCAACGAATTAGCAAAAATTAATGCATCATGATCATTTTCAAAAAATTGAGACTGAAAATTTCCATTAAAAACTTTAAGTACAGCTGGGTAATGAAAGGCAAACTTGTAAGCCTTTCGCCACAACACTTTTTTAGCTGAATTAAATTCTCAGCGCCTTCTAATAATTTCTTGACTCAAATCTCCATAGAAAAACATCTGTTATGTTGAACCATCATGGGAATCTGATTTTGCCATGTCTTCTGCACTCGTAATATCATTTTTCTATCTTGATATTTCAAGCAACTAATCAAAACTGCCCTCAGTGGTTGACCTGGAAACGTTTTTTTCCTCAATGCTCTATGCGCTCGATCCAACTCTAGACCATCCGGAAAAAATTCCTTGCCCAGTATCTCAGGAATCCATTTCTTAAAAAGTTTTACCAGATCTGAACCTTCCATATCTTCTGGAAGATCTATTTTTACATTATTTCTTCACCCTTAATTCTCTAATGAATCAATCTTCTTCAATAATTCCTTCTGAATCCCAGCAGTCCACAAAAGAGTCCTCCACTTTTTCCATTTTTTCTCTATTACGCTCTACTTGATTCTTGCATTCAAAAAAAGCTTCTTCAATTTTTTTAAATTATCCTGTACAGTATCTAATGTTTTTATACATCTACTAACATCACTTTTAACTACAGTCACATCTTTCATCATAAAAGTCATCTTTTCACACATATTATTCATTTTAGTTTTCACTTGCATAAATTCTTGGTTTATTTGAGTAGACATCTGCATTGACATGTTTTCCATTTGATGAGCCTTCCAATATTGTAAACACAGAATCCAGTCCAGGATCACTTCCCCTTGAGGCCTACCTTCTCTGATCTCAGTCCCCATTTCTTCCTGTGTTAATTCCCGTAACGTTGAGCTCTCTTCCTCCCCTAACGCAGTGGCTCCTCTTCCAGTGCGGGTGAGGGTCTGGACACCCGTCGACAGTGTGCCGACCTCATCAGCCCGCCATCTTTCGAGCTCCCCCACAACCCACACCTTTTCCAATAACTCACGGACCCACGACGCACCACGCATGCCCGGCAAAGTCACTGGCCGCGCAGATGCATCTTCCGATGCTATACTGCACACCCCCCGGACCACCAGGCAATATCGCGGGCTCGCGAGTCTGTCCTCACTCGGCCAATCCGCCCGCGCACCTGGGTTCACAGGCATGCGAGTCACTGAAACGGCGCCATCTTGCGAATGCGCGATCGGCGCTGGTGTAATACTTAACTGAGCAGGAGTCCTCTGAGGCTTGGGAGCTCCAATCAACAACTCTGTGGCTTCAACTTGGTAGGTAGGCCTCAATTCTTCAACACTTTTATAAGGTAATTTCTTTTGTAATTGAGCTTTTGATTTCTTCACTTTTGTAGCCATTTCAATCCTCCACTATTCCAAAGTCTGTAAATACTATTTTTAACCACTTTTACAAGTTTTATAATCAGGTATTTATGACTAACTGGGGGAAGGTGGAACTTCACGTCTTCCCTCTATGCCATATTGCCACGCCCCCCCCCCCCCCCCCACTTTGCTGCTTTCACCCTGACCTCAAATTCACTTCACCCATCTCTAGGAAGACTCTCCCCTTTCTCGGCCTCTCTGTCTCCATCTTGGAAGACAAACTCTCCACAGATAATTTCTACAAACCTATTAGCGCCCACAGTTACCTCAACTGCACCTCTTCACACCCTGTCTCCCATAAGAATTACTCTCAATTCCTCCACATCCATCACATTTGCTTCCAAGGTCTTCTATTCCAGAAGATCTGAGATTTCCTCCTTCTTCAGAGAATGTAGCTTCCCATCTACTGCCATCAACTTAGCCCTTATCCACATCTCCTCTGTTTCCTGCACATCTGTCCTGGCCCCCTCCACTCCTTGTCATCACCTACCATCCCACCAGCCTCCAACATATAATCCTCCACATTTTATGCCACCTACATAATACCACCACCAGACACATTTTCCCTTTTCCTCCCCTCCTTGCAAGGACTGCTCCTTCCAGGACTCCGACATCCACTCATCTCTTCCCACTAATCACCTCCTCAGTACCTACCCCTTTGACTGCAAAAGTGCTACACTGTGCCACACATCCTCCCTTATCACTATTCAGGGCCCCAAACAGTCCTTCCAAGTGAAGCAACACTTCATTTATGAATTTGCAAGGGAAATCTACACCTTCACTCTGTCTGCTGCGATAACCGGGACGTCCCAATGATCAACCATTTTAATTCCACACACCACTCCCACACTAACATTTCCAACCAGAGCTTATTCATTGCCAAACCCAAACTGCCCTCAAATTGGAGGAACAACACCTAATATTCTACCTGGGTACTCTCCAGCCAGATGGCATTAACATAGACTTATCCAGCTTCCGTTAAACCCCTCACTCAAGTCTCTCTCTTTACCTATCCCTCTGTCTCCTTTGTTTCAGCTCGACCCCTCCCCTTTCTCTCCATTCAAAGAGCTAGTGACTCCCCGAATCGCTTCTCAACTTTTTTCTCTTCTATCCTCCTATCAATATCCACTGTGTCCTCTTAACTATTATCCTGTTCTCCTCCATCTACCCCATCCTCCCATCTTTTTATTCAGGTACATAACTCATTTTTGCCAAAAGTATTGGTTACCTTTTACTTCATATGGATACCTCGCAACCGCCTGAGTTTCTCCAACACTTTTGTGTATTACACTACATTCACAGCATCTGCACTTTCCTTTTTAACTCAATTAAACTCCATTTGTCACTTATCAGCCTACATTTCCCACTCAACTCTATCCTGATATTTCTTTAATAACCTGTTTTACCATACACAAATTTGACAATTTTTGCATCATCCACAAACTTGCCAAACTGCCCGTCTATATGTGTGTCCAAACCATTTGTACATATCGCACAAGATACAACTTCCTTAAAAAGGCAAAATGTTACATTTGAATTATTTCCAGAATCATCATCAGACTCCTCAATGAACATCACTCTGGTAAGGTATTGTTTTCTTTGTTCGATTCTAACTGATATCTCTAATTCTGCAGTGTTTTTTTTTCTTCTGTACTATATATGAATTTACTATTTAAACTCCTCTCAATATACATTTTCTCAATGTATCTCAGTAAACATGACAATAAACTCAAATGAAAGGACTAGAAGAGGCCAGCATTCCATAAAGACTAGATATTATAAGGCATAGAACAGTACAACACAGGAAGATCCCCTTCGGCTCACAATGGTAATATGAAACATGATGCCCCAATTAAGCAAAAACTCTCCTGCTGACACGGTACCTATCCCCTCCAGAATCATCTGTCTATCTCGAAGACATAGACTATTGTATCTTCTTCTACCACTATCCCCAGCAGCCATTCCAGACACCCATCACTCTCAGTATAACCCCACCCATCTTTAAGCTTTTCCCCCTCATCTAAAACACATGCCTCTCATAAATTGTATGAATTTCTATCAGCTCTCCCCTCAGCTTCGAACTCCAGGGAAAACAATCCAATTTGTCCAATTTCTTCTTATGATGCCAAAGCCTCCACATCCTTCTGATAATGGGGCGACCAGAATTACATGCATTCTCCATTCCAGCCAAACCAAAATTTTATTACATTCTGCTGGAAATGTCTCCCTTCAGGAATCCCAAAAGGCTTACCATCACCTCGAATGCAAAAGGGTCTGTGTGATGACTTTCTACTGGGTGTGGTAATTAAGGTCACACACTATCAGAGAACAACACAGAAATGTTGGAAGAACTCAGGTCAGCTCCTAAAAAATTCGAATAAATGAGGATTTCTGATTTGTTTCAGATATCTTAATTTATCCAAATTTTTTTAAAATTCGGATAAATTAGAATTTCGGAGAATCCAATTTCAGATATTCAGAGTTGTACTGTACATAATTCCCTGAAAGTGGCCCCACAGGTAAACAGCGATGTGAAGAAAGATTTTGGCATCTTGACCTTCCTAAATCAAAGTATATAAGACATCGGTGAGGCCAAATTTGGAATATTGTGTGCAGTTCTGGTCACCTAACTACAGAAAAGATACACATAAGATTGAAAGAGCGCAGAGAAGATTTACAAAGATGTTGCCGGGTCTTCAGTTGAATTACAGGGAAAGATGAAACAGATTAGGACCTTCTTCCTTTGAGTGTAGAAAAATGAGGGGAGATTTGATGAAAGTTTACAAAATTGTGAGGGGTACAGACAGAGTAAATGCAAGTAGGCACTTTCCACTTAGAGATAAATACAAAAGGATATGGCTTTAGGATGAAAGGGGAAAGGTTTAGGGGGAACATTAGGGAGAACTATTTCACTCAAAGAGTAGTGGGAGTGTAGAATGAGCTCTCATCTGACATGGTAAATGTAGGCTCACTCTAAGTTTTAAAAATAAATTGGTTAGATACATGGATGGAAGAGGTCTGGAGGGTTATGGAATGGATGCAGGTCAGTGGGACTAGCATTATATTAAGGCATAGACTAGAAGGGCCAAATAGCCTGTTTTCTGTGCTACAGTGTTCTATGGTTCTAGCGATTATATATCTTTACCTAACATGGATCTTGCAATACCTGAGTTCCTCCAGTATTTCTGTGTTTTTTACTACAATCACAGTGTCTGCTGATTTTCATGTTTCACACCATCATTGATCAACCCACAACACTAAGTGGCATAATAGGTTCATGAGGACTAAAGCTACTACTTTCATTTTTAAATCTGAAGTAGAGTTCAAAACATAGTTCTATTTGTCACAATTATTGGTAATTTATCTGTCATCTATAATGACAGCTGTTTCACTGTAGTTCGAACCCCTTGTTTATAAGTGGCTCCCAGGTTTTTCCCACTTCCATTTTGTAATTGGATGGTGTTTAATATTGTTATTTTACACTTTAACTGGAGTTAAAACTGTTCAAGCTTCAACCATGCAGTTGACAAGGCCTTCAGGAAAATTTAAGTAAATTACCACACTGAAATCACCAATATTATTACAGAACCCTTATTGTCATGTAACAGTTGAGAACAGGGTCTCAAGGTTGTCATAGCTAAAGGGTGGTGTGACAGAGTAGATAGATATGTTTTTGGGAGATAAATTGGGAAAGGTTTGTTGGAGTAGGTTACGTACAAACACTTTAAAACAGATCTTATTTGAAATACTGAAGCTCTGCACCATGCTAGACATATCAGCTCCACAGCTTTTGCAAAAGCTTTGGAGAGTGCTTAAGAGACTTCACTAATGGTTTGTTGTTTACAAAAGGAAACAGATGAAAGATCTTGTTGGAGCCACAGATTGTCTGTCTGGAGATGTTCTAAGAGGGTCATGTGGTTTTGCAAGCAGAGAAAGTTAAACAGGCTTTCTGTGTGTGTGTGTGTGTGTGTGTGTGTGTGAGAGAGAGAGAGACACACACAGAGATAACTTCTACAGTGTTACAGCTAACAACAGCAGTTGGGTCTGGAACAGGACAAGCACAGTCTAAGAATTGCCTGCAATCAGTGAACTTGGAGGAATGAGAAGTGAGATTGGACTGTGATCCAAAGAACTTTTCTGAACATACACACACATTACACACACGTGCACTTAGAATTAGAAAGGGATTAAGTTTGGTTAGTTAAGTTAAAGTGCAATCCTGTTTTCATGCTTAAAGATAATTAAAAGCAACTTTTGTTTAAGTAAGCATTTATCTTGGTGAATATCTATTGCTGCTGGGTTTTGGGGTCTTCTGGGCTCATAACAGTGGACATGGGATGAGCTCCCACTGCTACACAAATGGTCTTCACAGCATGCTTCTCAAACAGCTTCTGACAACAAAGTCCAACTCATGGCCTTCATGTGTGGCATAGTTTTTATGCCTGAGGGAGCTGTTCTCAGATGGGGCAAATGTGGGCCATCGGTGCCTTGAAACTAGTTGTTCCAGGCAGAAGGGGCTCATTTGTGGTAAATTGAAGGGATTAAAGACAGATAAATCCCCAGGGTCAGATAGTCTGCATCCCAGAGCACTTAAGGAAGTAGCCCAAGAAATAGTGGATGCATTAGTAATAATTTTTCAAACCTCTTTAGATTCTGGATTAGTTCCTGAGGATTGGAGGGTGGCAAACGTAACCCCACTTTTTAACAAGGGAGGGAGAGAGAAAATGGGAAATTATAGAGCTAATCGCCTGACATCAGTAGTGGTGAAAATGCTAGAATCTGTTATGAAAGATAAAATTGCAGCACATTTGGAAAGTAATGTTATCATCAGACAGATGATGAAGGTTTTATGAAGGGAAAATCATGTCTGATGAATCTTATAGAATTTTTTGAGGATGTAACCAGTAGAGTGGATAAGGGAGAACCAGTGTATGTGGTGTATCCAGACTTTCAGAAGGCTTTTAATAAGGTCCCGCACAGGAGATTAATGTACAAACGTAGAGCACATGGTATAGGAGGTGGTATTGAGGTGGATAGAGAATTGGTTGACAGACTATAAGCAAAAAGTTGGAATAAACGGGTTCTTTTCAGAATGGCAGGTACCACAAGGCTCAGTGCTAGGACCACAGTTATTTACAATAATATATCAATAAAAAGCAGCATCCTCATGTTTGCAGTCAACACAAAGGTGGGGGGCAGGGTTAGCTGTGTAGAGGATGCTAAGAGGATGCATGATGACTTGGTCAAGTTAGATGAGTGGGCCAAGGCATGGCAGATAAATGTGAGGTTATCCACTTTGGAGGCAAGTACAGGAGAGATTATTACCTAAATGGTGTCCAATTAGGAAAAGGAGAGATGTAACGAGACCTGGGTGTTGCTGTGGACCAGTCATTGAAAGTGGACATGCAGGTTCAGCAGGCAGTGAGGGAAGCGAATGGTATGTTGGCATTCATAGCAAAAGCATTCGAGTACAGGAGCAGAAAGGATTCTACTGCAGCTATACAGGGCCTTGGTGATCCCACACCTGGAGTACTGTGTACAGTTTTGGTCTCCTTATTGGAGGAAAGACATCCTTGCCATAGAGGGAGTGCGGAAGACAGTTCACTAGATTGATACCAGGGATGGCAGGACTTACACATGAAGAAAATCTGGATCGACTAGGCTTATACTCACTGGTATTTAGAAGATTGAGGGGGGACCTTATAGAAACATATAAAATTCTTAAGGGATTGGACAGGCTAGATATAGGAAGGTTGTTCCCGATGTTGGGGAAAATCAGAACCAGGGGTCACAGTTTAAGGATAAGGGGGAAGTCTTTTAGGACTGAGTTGAGAAAAAAAAAATTCTCTCAAGAAACACGGGAAGTGGTTGAAGCCGGTTCCTTATCTATATTTAAGAGGAAGTTAGATTTGGCCCTTGTGGCTAAGGGGATCAGGGGGTATGGGGAAAAGGCAAGAAATGGGTACTGAGTAGATGATCAGCCATGATCAAAATGTATGGCAGTGTAGGCTTGAAGTGCCAACTGGCCCACTCCAACACCTATTTTCTGTGTTTCTATATGTGAAGTTTAAATTAACGTGATCCGTACATTACATGACATGAGTGATACTGCTGTGCATCTGCAAGTGAAATTGATTAGATTCTTCTGGTAAGCAAAGATTCGGGGTCTCGGGTTGTTGTTCAGAGCAGACAGGTGGGATTCATTAACATTGGATTCCCTGGGGCATGCATCCGTGGCTCAGCTTTTCCTGCTGCCTACACTGGGAATGGTGAGCTGTTACATGGAAAACTGGCCTCCTGATCACCAGGCACAGTTTCCCAGTGGACCCTGCATGCGGTGGGCATTGAGCGGTGAGAAGCAGCAGCCTGACCCATGCCTAGTGGCAAAAGATCCAGTCGCTACACCAGATGATATGCGCCAGGACTGGCAGCATGGACAGCTCTGTGGCTGCGCTGCTACTTCAGCAGAGAGGTAAGGAGCTGCAGGTGACCAAAGAAGCATGGTCGCTGTGAGGATGGAGAGTAAGCGTGGCATTTGCTGCTGGGAGAAGCTCCATGTGCACCAGCGAGGCCTTCCAGCTTTGAGGAAATACATCTAATTCTACTTTACGGAGCCGCCACTGCCCACTTCTTCCAATGAGAAGGCTGACCGGAGCCACCGCCACCATTCACTTGCGCTAGTGAGAAGGCCAATCATGGCAACCCCTGCCAACAGCACAAGAGGTGCAGGAGGAACCCATTCTCCAACTTACCCATAAATATACTTAAAAAATGTTCTTAATATTTCCTACAGAAATGGTGGGGGATCTTATATGCCCATATGTATTTTATGTCATCAAATACAGTAATTTCTTTAATGCATGCTTAAAATATAAAAAGAAAACTATTCAAGATCCAATGGTTGTAGATTACAATGCGCAAAGTTTTCATTCCAGAGCAGCAATCTGCTCAAACTGTTGAAATGCCTCTGAAGCCAAGATGGTAGTTTCATGAAGGATGAAATAATTTACAGCATTTGCTCTGATTCTAATCTTGAGGTTGCCCATCATAAGATGACCTGGACCATGCTCTCCTTACAGTATGGTCAGAAATGCTCATCCTCATCCACAAAGCCATTGGCATCTTCCTCAGCTTGAAGGCTGTGCCTTCTATAACCATGCTGAAGCTAGTGAAACAAGCCTGGGATAAGCAAACCCACACAAGGTAAGCACTAAATGAAACCACAAGGATAAGAAGTTGTCCAGAAAATAGCATAACTGCAGCACAAGAAAGCATTTGGCCTATCAAATCCATCTTTGGCAATCCAGCCATTTATCGAATTTTACCTCCAATTCCTTTGATTGACTGAGCTTCCAACACTCCTGCAAGAGGAGAGTTCCAGATCATAACCACTCTGGGTACACTTCCACACATCAACCCTGTTCTTTGCAAATAACTTCCATCACAATTTCTTTGACCATCAGGAAGGAGCATCAAAATCAGGACTGCCAGGCTGGGAAATAGCATCTTCCCGCAGGCTGTGAGATTGATGAACAGCATCCTGTAACCATGGGTCTAATGAACTGAGTAAATTATTCCAAAATGTTCATACATTTTAATTTTATTTTATTTTATATAGACACATGACTATGATGTGGTATGTAGTGTGTACATTGTGGTTCATAGAAACACTGTTTTGCCTGGTTGTATATGAAGTCAGACAAACTTGAACTTGTAATCTGTACCCAGACCAGTCAGCAATATCTTCCCTCTATTTACTATTTCTCAATATATTACACATCTATTGAGTTTTGTTTTAACCTTACTTGTTCCAAGAAGAAAGTGGGGTACCAATGTTGTTCAGTAGTGCCAAGCAACAGCAGTCGAAACAAAAAGCAGTCATATGTTCTCTGGTACTGGTATGAGCCTAGAGGATCCCAAAACCCAGTTGATCTTAATTATCTTTAAACATGAAAACAGAATTGCACTTTAACTTATCACTACTAAGTTACTTTACCTAACTTAACCCCCTTCTGATTCTAAACACACAAGTATGTATGTAATGTGTGTTTACGTTCAGAAAAGTTCTTTGGTTCACAGTCCAATCTCATTTCTCATTCCTCCAAGTTCACTGGTTGCAAGAAATTCTTAGACTGTGCACAGAATTTAACATTTTGTGCACAGAATTTAACATTTATAAAGTTCACCAGACTTTGGTGGCTCGAAAGGTAAATAGTTACTACTCAATAAGGTTCTTGTTGGTTTTCAGAGAGAGGTGTGTTGTCCCAGGACATTGTGATGGAATATTTGGGAATGTTTCTGGGAGATAAATTGGTAAAATTAGAGTAGGTTACATATATACACACATTTTAAAACAGATCTTATTTGAATACTAAAAAATTCAGATTCAGTGACTTTACAGAAACTATGGAGAATGCTATGAACATTTCACAAGTAGGCACTAATTGAAATGGTGTCATGAAGAATGAAGTGTTGTCTTTAAAGCAACAAGCAGGAGACATTCTGGCTGTTGATAGCTCTTTGCAAAGGTTTTGACAGAGTGCACAGAAAGGTCACTCTTGTGTTCTTGTTTACCTAAAAACATCAGATTGTCCAAGAAGACTAACTCCTATTTTTGCTGGAGAGGAGGGGGTTTTGGCAAGTGAGAGAGAGAAGGACATATGGCTGGCAGTTTGAATCTCAAAGATGGAGAGAGAGACATTCAGATTGAACAGTGTCAGGCAGGAGAAGCTTGTTGGAACTGAAACAGAAGCTTTAGAGTGGCGGATGGCTGGAAGTGCTATCTGTCTGATGTTTCTCTTGGAATAAGTGGAACAGAAAGGAACTCTGTGGTAGTCTGACAGAAAGAGATTATCATCTGGAGAACCCTGATGGAGCAAGTTTCATCAGCAAGACACTGAGATGACTAATGGTGATACCTCAGTTGTGGAAATCCTGAAACAACACATATCTCTCTCTGCAAACCTACAAAGAACCTTCCTGAGTGGTAAACATTTACTTTTCGAGCTCCAAAGCCTGGTGAACTTTATACATGTTAAAGTATAAGAATTGCCTGCAACCAGAGAACTTGTAAGAATGAGAAGTGAGATTGAACTGTGAACCAAAGAACTTTTCTTAAATTTACACACACATTACATACACGTGCACCTAATAGAGATAAGTTAAAAGTTTGATTCTGTTTTCATGTTTAAAGATAAGTAAAAACAACTTTTGTTTAAGTAACTACTTGTCTTGGTGAATGTCTATTGCTGCTGGGTCTTGGAGTCCTTTGGGCTCGTAACAACATCCACAACTGATGTATTTCCATCAGTCACCTCAGTGTCTTGCTGACGAAACTTGCCCCATCAGGGTTCTCCAAATGATAACATCTTTCTTTCAGGTCATCACAGAGTTCCTTTTTGTTTCTCTTATTCCAAGTGAAATATTAGACAGCCAGTCCTCTTCTCTTGCATGAACCACAAGGGCTTCAACCAGGCTGTCTTCCAAAAGCATGCCAGCTTGTCCTGTTACAGTCCCAGCAACTTCTGCTGGCTGACACTGTCAAGTGATCTCTGCTTTTCTCTCTCTCGCTCTCACTCACACACTCTGAGACTGAGGGAAAGCCTGTTTGACTCTCTCTCTGCTTGCAAAATCATATGACCCTCCTGCAACATCAAGACTCCTGCAGACAACAGCAGCTCCAGCCTGCTCTTTCATCTGTTGACTTGATAAACAATAATCCATTAGGGACGTCTCTGGAGCACTCTTCAAAGCTCTTGCAAAAAGATGTGAGAAGCCACTATGTCTCCAGTATTTCAAATAAGATCTGTTTTCAAGTGTTTGCATGTGACCTACTCTTAAACTTTTCCCAATTTATCTCCCCAAAACATTTCTATATACTCTGTCACAGTACACCATACAACAAAAGACCCAGTGCTGTCCTTTACTAATATCAAGATTGTCCAACATGTAGCAGACAATCACAAAACGAGTCTCTCTGCTTATTTCAAATGCATTCCAAATAGCAGAAATGTCACAATCAGATTCTGCGGCAACATGGTTTTCACTGTTTGCGTCTCACAACTCTGTATTAACTGTTGGCTTATGCTGGCAAGAGCTAAAGGACTGGCAAAGAATGAAGGTATAATTTTAGTTTCCAGTAGACCAGGCACTGACTTGCATGATTTGTTGCCAGGATTTAAATATTGAGCAGGCAGAAGTAGTTTTGGGTTCAGTTGGCCTGATACTGTGCTGATTGTTTAACATTTTTTTTTAAATAGAGCAGAGACAAGCAGTACCAAAAGGCAATTTGAGCCAAGGCAGAAGTACCCTTCAAGGGAAAGTATAGAATTCTAGTAATTTACATATTGGCCCCTGTTTTTAGAACATGAGAACGCTTGCTACCTTTGAATGGAGCATCTCAGAATTCTCCTTAACAAAACAGTGGACAGTTACTGCAAAATAAAAAGTTGAACAATACAAGTAAAACCACAAGGCTGGAGAAACCCAGCTGGTCAAACAGTGACCTTTATGTAGCCAAGATACATAACCAACGTTTGGAGCTTGAGCCCTTCATCAAGATATGAAAAAGTGTGGACAGGGACCCAAACATTTCTGTCTGCCGTAAGGCAAATAGTTCCCATGAGTTACGCCCGACGCACCTATTAGATAAGAGAAAGAGAAGCAAAAGAGAGCAGATGCTCGAGAAAGCAAGCTTAAAAGGAATGGCTGGAATGGACAGAATGATGATCTGAAATGCATTTATTGGAATGCAAGGCAGATAGAGCCAGGATCGGTACTTGGAATTATGATGTTGTGGCTTTTACAGAGACATGGCTGCAAGAGTGACAATATTTGTAGCTCAGTGTCCCTGGATTTTGTGTTTTATGCAAGATCGAGAAAGAGGTAGAGGTGTACCATTACTAATTAGGATATCACAGCCAGACTCTGAGTGGACATAATGATGGGCTCGACTACTGAGGCAGTGTAGGTAGAAATCAGAAAGGTACAATCATTCTGATAGGACTATGCTTTTGGTCTCCAATAACCACAGGAAGGTGGAGGAACAGATGTGTGGACAGATTATGGAAAGTTGCAAAAGCTACAGGGTTGTCCTAATTAGAAACTTTAATCTGCACAATATTGGCCTGGAATATAAGGTTTAGATAAAGATGAATTTGATAAGTGCATCAGGAGAGTTTCTTGAAGCAGCGTTTATCAAGATCATCCAGGAAGGGGCTGATATCAGACCTTGAATTGGCACCATTGTAGGCAAAATCTCAAACAAGACAGAGTATAGGAAGGAGACAGAAAGGTTAGTAGCATGGTGATGGGACAGTAACCTCTCCCACACCATCAGCATAATGAAGGAGCTGGACATCAACTTAAAGAACTGGGATAGAGTATATGGCGTCTATTTCAATGGTGCTAAGATGGAGATGGTCAAAAGCTTTAAGTTCCTAAATCCCAGGTCCCCAGGTGTACACATGACCAATTGTTTTGACTTCTTCCAACCATGTCAAAACTATGTCCAAGAAAGCACATCAACAACCCTACTTCCTCAAAACACTAAAGAAACTTGGCACTAATCTTCAGAAATTCAACATAAAAAGCATCCTATCTGGATGTATTGTAGCTTGGCACAGGAACTGTACTGCCCTAGTCTACAGGAAACCGTAGAGGGTTGTGAACGCTACTTAGATCATCACTCAAACTGGCTTCAACTCCATTGACTCAGTCTATTCTTCCCATTGTCTCATGAAAACAGCCATGTAATAGAAGATCCAACCCACCCTGGTCCCACACTCTTCTCCACTTATTTAAAGTAGAAGAATGTAAGAGTTTTAAAATATAAACTTCCTGATTCAAGGACCTCTCAGCATAAAAGATTATCTCAATCTCACATCTTACCTCATCAGAGCCTTTGCACTGTCTTAATTGCACTGTAAAACAACACTTTTGTCTTATTTTGTACTACATGCTGAACTTGAGTATGGGTTAACTTGTCTGGATATCAAGCAGAACTAAGTTTTTCACTATCTCTGTGCAATAACAACATTTCAATGTCTCTGCAACATCTCAGAAGGTTCCTTAATTCCTATTGACAATTCACTCCTTGCCTTACTCTGAAGCTCTGGTTACACATATGAGATTTGTGAGAAAGAACTTTCTAAAATTCTTATTTCTTCCTTGATGAGTTTCAGTTTAGAATTGTTCCATAAACCTGCCGGACAGATACAAAATGCTGTGGGCTCTATTTCCCACTCTCCCCCACTACAATGGAGGATCATTAATGTGATATTTAAAACCTTGATTCCATTAACTGACATACCTGATGAGTATTTCCAACATTTTATGTTTTTATTCTGAATCACTCAGCCAGTAAGATTTGATAGAAAGTTCTGGGCTGAGACAGCAATGCAAAACACTGAGTGAAGGTGAGAGGAAATGCCACATGAGATATTATTAAACTGATTTCCTGCCTGCCATCAAATAAATGCATTATTCATAAAGTTGGAGATTTTGTAGAAATCCAGACTTTTAAAGCAAATTACAAGTCTGCATTTCTACAGAACCTTTCATAATGTCAGAATACCTCAAGCTTCTTTGAAATATGCTTGTTCTTTGGCTGCTCATTAGAATTAAAGATGACTTTCTTCTTCTCCAGTTCTGTGGGTTCTGAGGTGGTTAATGAGGTCAATGTGAGATTCACAGAATGCCATAAGTAGGAGATGCATGTTGGAGCAAATGAATGGTTAGTATGTTCCTTCCCTCACTGTATTTGCTTGGCTTCTGGACACCCTTGAGGTTCCCAGTACAATTCCAAATATTCCTTTTCATCCTGAGCAGTTATGGACCTGTTAACAAGTTAAAGCCTTGGAGAACATCCTGAATTATTTCCTTTGTCCTCCTTGTGATCCCATGCCATGATAAATTTCTTTTAACTGTTTGCAGTTGAGCAGGAGAAAGATGTGGTCTCAGCAAGTTGAGAATAGTTTGGGGCTCAATGCTGGGTTGTTAATTGCAAGAGGTTCACAACCTTCCACTGAAATTGGAGAAGTTTGAAGAGAATGCTGGTGATACATCTTTTATGTCTGCTGTAGAAGTTTATGTTTTGGAAACCAACAAGAGGGCAGACATCACTACTGTCCAATGCAGTGGGTTTTGTGATGGGATTAGATTCTTAAGCACTCCTTTTCAGTTTGGCAAAGACAATGCAGCAGCCGATCTGTACTTTGCAAATTCCTGCAAACAGCAGGGCAATAACATTCAGATAATCAATTTTAGTAATACTGACGAACGAGAAATAACTGTGCAAAACTAGATCAACTATTCTTCGTGTTTCAAACACACAGATCTCACCACCTCAGAGGGCATTCAGAATCTTAGTTTCAGTTCTTTTTCAAAAAATATCAATGCTTCTGTGAGAGTTTAAAGCTAGACCTTTGCACGTCTCTGGTCTCAATCTTTCCTCAAACAAAACACAATCCAAAAACAGCTGACCTAAAATTTTATCTCATTCTATTTGTGGAAATGCCTTTTCAGAAATGTGCTGTCAGGCTTGTTGAACATAACAATAAAGAGCAGTGGTAGGCCACCTAGCCCTTTGCCTGCCCACCACTCAAAATAATCCTGGCCGATCCATACTAACCTCAATTTTACTTGTGTGCCAATCTCTCACAGCTGCCTATTTTCTGATAGTTCTCAAATTAATCTGCCTTCATCTTAAGTATGTCTGATAATCTAGCCTCGATATTGATAAACTCAGAATTCAAAAGTTCAAAATTCAGATTTGTTGTCATTTATTCTTTTTATTGTTGTCCAGGCAAAATTTCTACTTATCAGTAATGCAGAAAACTGTACTCAAGAAAAGATGTGTATACAAAAAAGAGAAATGTAAACAAAGCAAGAAATGCAATCAGAAAACAAATTCACTAATAAATAATGTGCAAAGTAAGAGTCCTTAAACAAGTCTCTGATTGAGTTTGTTATTTTAGGAGTTTGATGGTGGACTGATAGCAACTGTTCCTCAACCTGGTAGTATGAGTCTTGTAGCACATCTATCTATTTCCTGATGGTAACATTGAGAACAGAGAATGTCCTGAGCGGTGTGATTCTTGATTGCTACTGCTCTCCAACAGAAACATTCCATATAGATTTTCTCAATGGTGGGGAGAATTTTGCCTGTGATGTACTGGGCTGTGTCCACTACCTTTTAAAGATCTTTCCGTTCAGAAGTATTAATGCCCTCATACCAGGCTGCACTGCAGCTTGTCAGTACACTTTCCACCACACATCTGTTGAGGTTTGCCAAGGTTTCTGATGTCATACCAAACTTCTGCAAACTTCTGAGGAAGTAGAGGCACTGACATGGTTTCTTCATGACGCGTGAGTGTGTTAGGTCCAGGAAACATCTTCCAAGATAGTGGCTTCCCAGCAATTTAAATCTGATCACCCTGCAAACCTCTGATTCCTCAATGATCACTAGATCATACACCTCTGGTTTTCCCTTCCTGAAGTCAACAATCAGCTACTTGCTTTTGGTGACATTGAGTGTGAGGTTGTTGCTAGTACACCATTCAATCAAGTTTTCAATCTCCCTCCTATATGCTGACTCATCACCCCTTCTTTTACAACACACTATTGTCAGCAAATTTATAGATGGTGTTATGTCGCAGACCAGCAGCAATAGAAATTCACCAGGAGACTGTTAACATTTGTCTTTTGAAACAATATATTTATTAATAACAAATTAGCTAAACCCCAACTACCTGCGAGAGAGTGTGAGTGTGTGTTTGATATCCAAACCATTTCAGCTTAGGCACAATTCTGGAAAATCATTCCAAATTTCAAACTTAGAAGTACATAGTTGAAACACAGACTTTTAAACTGATGTACTGAAGTAATCACGAAGAAGGTAGAAGAGACTGAGTGACTGGCCTGCCAAAAACCCTTGAATCCTTGTTGAGTTGCTTCCAGAGAAATGTCCTTTCATACGAAGAGTTGTCACAGCTCCCTTTTCCCTTAAATAGGGGAAATTAAACACATGACTTCCATGATGCTTCAAAAGCCCTAGCATGGGTCAGTTGAAATAACCACCACAATGGAATTCTCCTGTTTCATTTACCCAGATACGGGTCAATCAAAATGTCCATTACAATAGTCACAGAGGTTCAATAATTCCCCTGACAATGAGAATAAGCTGAATTGTCCATTTCACACAAAGTCACTCCACCTCTGTGTTCATCAGATGGCTGGTGGGCTCTAATGAAAATCTGTTTCTTTTCAGTGCCCCAGTCACATGATTCTCTGTGTCTCATCTATTTTCCTGGAAAAACAACCATTGTTCTTTTGTCTTCTTCCAAAGTATCAACTTTGGGTAATGGCTCTACTTAATGGGGCTGCAAGCTGTGGATGGTCGCCTTTTTTTAAAACCCTTAAAGTGACAATCACACAAAATGAAATGGGAGCTCATAATAATGCTGATGTTGCCATACAGAGCTACACAGTCATATGTGGAAAGTGAGTAGAGCAGGTGGATAAAAACATAGCCATGTGGTGCTCCGGTACTGTTTGAGATTGTGGAGGAGATGCTCTTGCCAGTACTCACTGATTGTAGTCTGGAGGTGAGGAAATCCAGGATCAAATTACACAGTGGGGTATTAATAGCCAGGTTTTAGAAATTGCTGATCAGTTTTGAGGGGATGATGGTGTTAAATGCCAAACTATCATCAATGAAGAGCACTCTGATATATGTATCTTTGATGTCCAGGTGTTCCAGAGTTTTGTGTAGAGCTGGTGAGATTGCACATACTGTAGATTTGTTGCCGCGGTAGGCAAATTAGAATGGATCCTTGTAGATGTTCAGTCAGGAGCTGATCTACTGCAATACCAGCCTCTCACTGCCCTCTGCAAAAAATAAATTTCTGAGCTCCTCCATTTTAAATCCACTGTTATCTTGTAATTCTGTCCAATTATATTCAAGATCTCAATGTTGAAACAGAGATTATGCTTCAAAAATACATCAACCATAAACAATTTGGTATCATCTTGGAATTTCAATCTTAATACAAAAGGAAGTTACTTCCCTTTTTCTCAGAAATATTTAATGTTCTTTTCCAAACTGCTGCAAAGGTTATCCTCTTTATCTCTATAATGTGAAAACAAACCTAAAACTAACCCATGTAACCTATTCCACCTAATCAAATGCCTTCCCATCAGACTCCCAGAAATCAAGATCGATCTTATTCTACCTTGTTTGTTTATTCTTGAAATATTCTCAGAACCCACACAGAAACAGGGAGAACATACAAACTTCTTACAGACAAGCCAGGCTCAAATCCTGGCCGCTGGCACTGTAATAACTTTTCAGTAACGACTACATTAACCCTGCTGCCCAAGGATACAATAACTGCGTCACACTAGGATAGCTATGAATATTTATGATCTTTTTTTTGCATTTATTGTCTCTTTTTAATTCAATTAAGTAGACTTTTGTAATTGTTTTTAGGTTTTTTTTTTACAAAATACCTGTTCAGGTTCAAAAAGAATTTCAGTACATACCACATGTACACTGCATATGGAAATACACTCAACTCCAACTCTTGCATCTGTACACTACACTTTTGGAAAATAAACCCATGTATTCAAGTGCAAGGTGGCCCGTGAAGTTAAACCAGACAGGATTTGCTCAATGAATGCCAGGACTCCAGAGAGTGTTGTCAACAGAAAGGTTGAGGGGTACAGACAGTAAGTGACTCGGAAGGGACTCCCTTTTGCTTCTCTTTCTCTGACTGCATGGGGAACCAGGCAATTTCTGCTGATGATGAATTTCTGTCTGCCTTACAGCAAACTAAATGCAATTTTGTGTAATATTATGTTTTTAATACACGACAATAAAAGAATGTTGAATTTTGAACAGTTCCCTGAAAGCAATGACAGTATAATGAAGAAGGCATTTGACAGGTTTCCCTTCATTGCCAGGGTACCGAGTACACGTGCTGAGACGTCATGTTACTTGGGACATCATGTTACTTGGGACGTCATCTTAGAACTGTACAATAAGTTAGTGAGACTGCACTTGAAGCTTTGCGTGCTGTTCTAGTTAATTAGCTATACGGAGAATGTCATCAAGCTGGGAAGGGTGCAGGAAAGATTCACATGTTCCTGGGACACAGGGTATGGATTGAATTACAACCGAGACTGAATACCTTGGAAGGTTTTTTTTTGCTGGGAGCATTGGAGGCTGAGAGTTGTCCTTATGGAGGTATCTAAAATTATGAGGTGTACAGAAAAGGTGAATCATCAGGATAAGTGAATTTAAAGCTCGAAGGCATAAATTTAAGGTGAGAAGGGAAAATTTAAAGGGAACAAAAAGGGAAAATGTTACCACACAGAGGTTATACAGAACATTCTGCCAGAGGAAGTGGTAGAGATGGGTAGATTTACAACATTTAAAAGACAAGCACATAGATAGGAAAGGTTCAAAGTGATATAGGTCAATTGCAGGCAAAGGAGACAAGGGCAAAGGGAGTCAACTTGGTCAACATGAAGGAATTGGGCAGTGACTTTAATTATAAAAATAACAATAATGAGTTATTGTCATAATATATACAGTAACAATGTACACGTGTACCAAAATTCTTACTTGCTACATTTGAACAGGTACTTTGGGGAAAAAAAACCTAAAAAAAAACAACTAAAAACATGACAAGAGACAACAGAAACATTTTTTTTTTAAATATGATAAATATTCAAAGTTATCCTTGTCCAAAAAGAGTAACTTACCACTAGTATGGACAGACTTTTTTTGGTAGAGCAGTCCATGATTTGGGTAACAAGAAGATGATCAATAGTCTGATGGCTGACAGAAAGAAACCATTCTTGAACCTCGTTGGATATACAACATACAATGACAACAGTAACAAGAAATTTCTTCACCCAGAGGATTATGCAGGTTTAAAAACCAAATGCATTACAAACAGAGATCGATAGATTTTTGGATCTGCGTTAAGTACTGGAAAGTGATACCATGTTAGGATCAATTCTGATCTCAATTTGATTTCTTATTTTCTCAATGTCTTTGGAAGACAAAAGGGGAACCAACTGAGTTTGAGATTCGTATCTTGAGGAACAAGAGATATGAAGAAGGGATTCACCAACAGGGTTGTATCAAACAATTGCTGCAAAACTTAAAATACCATAGCCTCAGCAGCAGTTACAAGTTCTAAAGCACAAACATTAAATATTACACCAAATCTGCTACTAAAGCAAAATATTATAGATGCTGGAACTCTGAAATAGAAACAGAAAATAGTTGACATATTCAGGTCAAGTAGGATCTGTGGAGGTTAACAGTTAATATTTCACCTCCATATTCAACATGTCATTCTCTGTAAATTCCACTGCCTCCAATGGGATCCCACCACCTGGCAAATCTTCCCTTCCCCTCCATGATTTCCACAGGGATCACTTCCTCCTAATTCCCTCCCATCTCATTAATCACCCCTTCGTTGACTGCAAAAAGTTCTGCCCTTGAACTTCCTCCATCACCACTTATGAATCTGAGGGAGTCATTTACTGCAGTTAGTGTTCCAAATGCACCCACAATAATCAAAATGGGAAATCTTTATTCATTGAGCTCCTTCACTCTGTCCACTGCAACAGCAAGAACCTCCCAGTGGCCAGCCACTTGAATTCCACGCCCCATTGCCATACCGACATATCTGTCCCTGGCCTAATATACTGCCACCAGGAACAATATCTTGCATTCTGTCTCAGCAGTCTCCAACCAAATGACATCAATATCGACCTCCTCCCTTGGTCTCGCTCTTTCCCTCATCCCCTTTCTTTCCTTCTCCTATCAGAGAACCATCTTTCTTAGTCCTCTGATCTCTATCCTTATTTCTTCTCAGCTTATTTCTCTTCTATCCTCCCTACATCTCCATCTACCTATTGCCCCTTTATTTAAAGCAGTGATTCAAAGGTTATGGGGAGGAGGCCAGGCAGTGGGGCTGAGTGGGAAAATGGATTAGCTCATGATGAAATGGCAGGGCAGACTCGATGCATTTATCTGTTAGCCTTTGCTCTTCCCTATTTCCCTCCCTCCTTTATACAGTAAAAGTTCTAAAATCCAGACTGCTTAGGGATTAGGTCAGTTGGGATTTCAGATTTCTGGATTCTCAGACAGTATTTTTAAACTTCAAATTTAAGGAGAATAAAAAGGAGATAGGTAAATTTTGATAGTTTATTTATGAACCATTTTTCATATAAAGTACATACAGTGGAACACCATTATAACATTATGGTTCAGATCCAAAAAAAATTGGATTGTGAAAAAAGTGGTCATGCTAAATCGGGGTCATGAAAAACAGTGGTTTCAAAAAAAAAGAACACATGTATTTGCAATCATCTTTTTTATTTCTTACAATCATCATTTTATTTCTTTTAAAAAAAGCAATTGAGTGTTCATTTCCTGAATGCACGTTGCTGGCTGCGAGCAAAATCCAAAACGCTTCTGAGCGGGAGGATTTTTAGGTGTCCACATCCTGGGTCTTCAGCCAACATAGTCTAGCCTCAAGGTACTCAATGACTTCAGACCCTTTTGGGGGTGGGGGTGGAGGCTCCTCATTGTCATCCTCCTGTGGTTCGAGAACCTGTCTATAGTAACGTTCCGGACAATCCCGGAGTCCATCACATCCTCATATGTCGGGTTTTCATCTTTGGCAGAGAACCACTGATGAAAATCCTCTTTGCTAATTGGAAACAGCCTCTGCTCTTCACCCACCTCTTCATCTGTGAAGCCCTAGAATTCTTGTTCATCATTATCTTCTTCCTTGGTGAATTTTTGTGATGAAAAGGCTGGTTCCAGATCCTTCTCCCAATATTTTTCCACACTCAAGGAGCTGACTGCTGCCCAGCCCTTCCAACCTAAGCGCAAACTTCTTTAATGTTCATGCTTTTCAGTTAGTCTTCCAGCATTGTTAATTCATCTACAATTCAACAAATTCATTCACACCTGTAATTCTGCTTGAACATGGAAATGATTCCATGATCTAGGGGCTAGATCTTAGATGTAGTGTTCTTTGGGAGGTAAGAAACTCGGATCTTTCCATCACGGCTAAATAGGTTGGCAGCTTGGCGGAACAGCTGTCAAGCAAAAGAAGAGCTCTGAGTTCTAGATTTTGCTTAAGCAAATGAGCACGGACTGCAGGGACAAAAGTTATGTAAAACCATTCTTCAAAGATGATACTGGTCAGGGAGGAGTCACGTCATGGAGTAGTAGCCAGTAGGAGAATACCATCCCTCTCTAGAAAAGAAGGAAAAAAGTGAAGAAAAAGCAAAGCCCCAGACACACAAATCACAACAAATAAAAAATAAAGGTGTGGAGGAAATGGCACCAAAGAAAGAAAAGCCAAAAACAACAGGAAGAAAAGAAGAAGGAAAGATGCCGTAAGAGAAAGGTGAAGGCCTTACCAGTATGAAGCAGGGACCCGCCATGTAAAGAGGAGCCCACTCCCTGAGGTCAGTGGAAACCCCGCAGGGTCGCGACCCACCAAACGCAGGAGTGCAAAGATGGCTCACCGAGCCAAACAGAGGTGCGCAATCGCGCATGCGCATGACAAAGACAACACCGTCGGGAGAGGGACCAGCTGTGGAGTGGAACTCCACAGCTCAAACAGCTGAGAAAACCCGACAGCAGGGCTCCCAGCAGGAAGATACAGAAAATAATGGGAACGGGAGGGATGAGAATGAAAAAAGGAAATCAGAGACACAACAGATAACCAGCCCAGAAGAAGAGGACCAACATCAAGTCACCATTAAAAAAAAACCCATCAAACTGAGACAAACAGCCCAACAAGAAAGTCAGAAGAGACACAGATACAAGGAAGAGAAGTAGAAGACACAAACCCGAGAGCAGACACAGAAGGAGAACATCAAGCTCTGCACAGAGAAATAGAAGATAAAGGGAATGGACAGTACATAGATTTTAAAAATTTTCAAGAATATGGAGGCATTAAAAGAATGGCGGACACAAAAATTTAGTGAAATAAAAAGAAGAATAAAAGGTGCAGAAGAAAAAGTGAGCAGATTAGAGTTGGTCATGACAGAAATAGGGAAAAGAGTAGACAAGGTGGAAGAATGAGAAACAGCCGTAGAAATGGAAGTGGACGACTTAAAAAGAAAATTGGAAGAAACTGATAAAAAAGTTAAAGAAACACAGGAGTTGTTAGCTCATAAGATGGATATAATGGAAAATTATAATAGGAGAAACAATATAAAGATAGTGGGCCTTAAGGAAGATGAAAAAGGCAAACCTATGAAAGAATTTGTAAAAGAATGGATCCCCAAGGACCTGGGAATGCCAGAAATGCAGGAAGGAATGCAAAAAGAAAGGGCACACAGAACATTAGCCCCAAAACCACTGCCACGACAAAAACCAAGATCCATTTTAGTAAAATTCCTGAGCTACACGACAAGAGAAAATATATTGGAGAAGGCAATGAAAAAAATGAGAGAAGACAAAAAGCTACTGGAATACAAAGGTCAAAATAAAATTTTCTACCCAGACACAAATTTTGAGCTCCTGAAGAAAAGGAAGGAGTTTAACGCAGCAAAATCGATCCTATGGAAAAAAAGCTATAAATTTATGTTAAGATATCCAGCGGTGCTTAAAATAGTTATCCTGGGGCAGCAAAGCAGACTGTTCTCGGACCCGGAGAGAGCACGAGAATTTGCAGAATGCCTGCAAAACAGAAAGAGAGATGAAGAGATATAACAAGAACAAGAATGACGACAAACTTCATATAAAGAATAAAAATAATGTATAAGTAAGAACTAAGGAGGGAAAGAAAAGGGAAGAAAGGAAGTAAGGGGGAATTAAGAGGGTGAGCTTTGTTATATGTAAAGATAAAAGTCTTTTCTGGAAGGGGTTGGGTGGGAGAGAATAACAGTCACTGCAAAATCAGTTGAGTTCGCAATCCAAATGGAGAGGGGAGTTGTGGTTGCCCGGCAAGGGACAAAGGACAACTCAGAGATGCATCTAATGAAGAGGATCAAAAATTTATGCAAGATATCTTTTTGAAGATTGCAGATACGCAGGGGAATATACTGATAGGAGGGGACTTTAACCTTAATTTGGACTCAAAGATGGATAAAACTGGAAAAAAGACTAGCAGAAAGAACAAAGTAACCAAATTAATTGTTAAATCGATGCAGGAAATGCAACTTTTGGATATATGGAGGAGACAACACCCAAAGGAGAAGGAATACTCATATTATTCGGGTAGACATAAAACACACTCAAGGATAGACCTGTTCCTGTTGTCAGCCCACATCCAAGGGAGAGTTAGAAAAACTGAATATAAAGCTAGATTGTTATCGGATCACTCACCCGTTATTAGCAATAGAGCTGGAGGACATCTCACCGAGAACATATAGATGGAGATTAAACTCCATCCTACTTAAAAGGTAGGATTTTAGAGAATTCATTGAGCAACAAATTAAAATGTACTTTGAAATAAATACGGAATCAGTGAAAGATAAATTTATACTATGGGATGCAATGAAACCATTTATCAGAGGGCAGATAATAAGTTATGTAACTAAGATGAAGAAGGACTACAATTGGGAAATAGAACAGCTGGAAAGGGAAATAGCAAGTACAGAAAAAGAATTAGCAACAAGGGAAGATACAACAAAAAGAGCATTGGTGGACAAAAAAATAAAATACGAAACATTGCAAACGTTCAAGGTAGAACATAATGAAGACAAAACAGAAGTATTATGAGCTAGATTGTGGTAGGAGACTCCATAGTTAAGAGGACGGATAGGGGATTCTGCGGACGCAGCAAGGAGAACCGGATGGTGGTTTGCCTCCCTGGTGCCAGGGTCCGGGATGTTGCTGCTCGTGTCCCAGATACCCTAAAGTGGGAGGGACAGGAGCCAGAGGTCGTGGTACATGTAGGTACCAATGACATAGGGAGAATTAGAGAAGAGATCCTAAAAAGTGAGTACAGGCAGTTAGGTAGGGAGTTAAAAAGAAGGACCGCAAAGGGGGTAATCTCTGGATTACTCCCTGTGCCACGTGACAGTGTGAATAGAAATAGAATGAGGTGGAGGATTAACACGTGGCTGAAGGGGTGGAGTAAGGGGCAGGGTTTTAAGTTTCTGGATAACTGGGACCTTTTTTGGGGGAGATGTGACCTGTACAGTAAGGACGGGTTACACTTAAATCCCAGGGGACCAGAATCCTGGCAGAGGTATTTGCTAGGGCTACTCAGGATCCTTTAAACTAGAATGGTTGGGGGGAGGGAACAAAATAGTACAGAGTAGTAAGGAGAAGGTTAGAATGCAAACAAAGAAAGTTTGTAGTAAGTATTTGAATATGGATGGGCAGGTGATAGAGAAGGGAAATGCTCTGGAAGAAGATGAAGGGCAATTGGCAGGAAAAGTAAATAATGTTGTTATTAAAGATGAGGGAAAACAGGGATTAAAAATTGGGAAATCCCTGAAATTCATATATTTTAATGCCAGGAGTATTGTAAAAAAGGTGGATGAGTTGAAGGTGTGGATTGATACTTGGAAGTATGATGTGGTAGCGATTAGTGAGACATGGTTGCAGGAGGGATGTGATTGGCAACTGAATATCCCTGGGATTCGATGTTTTAGGTGTGATAGAGTCGGAGGGGCAAGAGGAGGTGGGGTTGCATTGCTTGTCAGGGAAAATATTACAGCGGTGCCTAGGAAGGATAGATTAGAGGGCACATCCACGGAGGTTATTTGGGTGGAACTGAGGAGTAGGAAAGGAGAGGTTACACTTGTAGGGGTGTATTATAGACCACCTGGAGGGGACCGAGACCTAGAGGAGCAAATGTGTAGGGAGATAGTAGATATTTGTGATGAGCACAGGGTTGTAATTATGGGAGATTTTAATTTTCCACATATAGATTGGGAAACACATTCTGTGAAAGGACTGGATGGGTTAGAGTTTGTGAAATGTGTGCAAGATAGTTTTTTACAACAATATGTAGAGGTGCCGACCAGAGAAGGAGCAGTGTTAGATCTACTGTTGGCAAATGGGATGGGTCAAGTGACGGAGGTTAGTGTTGGTGAGCACTTCGGGTCCAGTGATCGTAATGCCATCAGCTTCAATGTCATTATGGAAAGAGAGAAATCAGGGCCAAGGATTGAGGTTTTTGATTGGGGAAAAGCTAGATTTGAGGAGATGCGAAAGGACTTGCAGGGTGTGCATTGGGACAATTTGTTTTATGGGCAGGATGTAGTAGAGAGATGGAAGTCTTTTAAAGATCAGATTTTGAGAGTGCAAAAGCTTTATGTTCCTGTTAGGTTAAAAGGAGGGGCAAAAGGTTTGAGAGAGCCGTGGTTTTCAAGGAATATTGGAAACTTGGTTCGAAGAAAAAGGGAGGCGTACATTAGATATAAGAAGCATGGAGTTAAGGAGATGTTTGAAAGAACATTGAATGTAAGAGGAATCTTAAGAGAGGAATTAGGAAAGCTAAAAGAAGGTACGAGAAAACTATGGCAAGCAGGGTGAAAACTAATCCAAAAGAGTTCTACAAATATGTTAATGGTAAGAGGAAAGCTAGAGACAAAATTGGTCCCTTAGAAAATCAGAGCGGAAAACTGTGTGTGGAGCCTAGAGAAATGGGGGAGATATTGAACAGTTTCTTTTCTTCGGTATTCACTAAGGAGAAGGATATTGGGAGATGTGAGATAAAAAAAAGCAAATTGGGTAAATATAGGGAATATAGAGATTACAAAAGGTGTAGTTTTAAGGCTTTTAAAGAATATAAAGGTGGATAAGTCTCCGGGACCAGACGGGATCTTCCCCAGGACATTGAGAGAAGTGAAGGAGGAAATAGCAGAGGCTCTGGCAGTAATTTTCCAAATGTCATTAGATATGGGGATAGTGCCGGAGGATTGGCGCATTGCGCATGTGGTTCCGTTATTTAAAAAGGGTTCAAGGAGGAAGCCTGGCAACTATCGGCCTGTAAGTTTGACGTCTGTGGTAGGTAAATTAATGGAGAAAATTCTTAGAGATAGTACTTATAAACATCTGGATAGACAGGGTCTGATCAGGAGCACTCAACATGGATTTGTGGGAGGAAGGTCATGTTTGACCAATCTGATTGAATTTTTTGAAGAGGTGACTAGGAATGTGGATGAGGGTAGCCCAGTGGATGTTGTCTATATGGACTTCAGTAAGGCCTTCGATAAGGTACCACATGGAAGGTTAGTTAGGAAGGTGCAGTCTTTAGGTATAAATTTTAAGATAGTCAAATGGATTGAACATTGGCTGAAAGGGAGAGGCCAGAGAGTGGTATTGGATAATTGTCTGTCAGGTTGGAGGCCGGTGACCAGTGGTGTGCCTCAAGGATCTGTATTGGGCCCATTGTTGTTCGTTATATACATTAATGATCTAGATGATGGGGTGGTGAATTGGATTAGTAAATATGCAGACGATACTAAGATAGGTGGAATAGTGGATAATGAAGAAGGTTTTCAAGGATTGCAGAGGGATTTGGGCTGCTTAGAAAAGTGGGCTGAAAAATGGTAGATGGAATTTAATGCTGATAAGTGTGAGGTGCTTCATTTTGGTAAGAAGAATCAGAATAGGACATACGTGGTAAATGGGAGAGCATTGAGGAATACAGAAGAGCAGAAAGATTTAGGAGTGACGGTACATCGTTCCCTGAAGGTAGAAACTCACGTGAATAGGGTGGTGAAGAAGGTTTTTAGTATGCTGGCCTTTATCAATCATTGCATGGAATATTGGAGTTGGGAGGTGATGTTGAGATTGTATAAGACGTTGGTGCGGCCTAATTTGGAGTTCTGTGTGCAGTTCTGGTCGCCTAATTATAGGAAGGATATAAACAGAGTGGAGAGAGTGCAGAGAAGGTTTACCAGAATGTTACCTGGGTTTAAGCATCTAGAGTATAAGGAGAGATTGGACAGATTAGGTCTTTATTCTTTGGAGCGTAGAAGGTTGAGAGGGGATTTGATAGAAGTATTTAAGATTATGAAAGGGATAGACAGAGTGGATGTGGATAGACTATTTCCGTTAAGAGGAGGAAAGATTAAAACAAGAGGACATGAGTTAAGAATTAAGGGGCAGAGGTTTAGAGGTAACATGAGGGGGAACTTCTTTACTCAGAGAGTGGTAGCCGTGTGGAATGATCTTCCGGGAGAAATAGTGGCGGCGGAGTTAATTGTATTATTTAAGAAAAGGTTGGACAGGTATATGGATGAGAAGAAGATGGAGGGTTATGGGCATTGTGCAGGGAGGTGGGACTAGAAAGGGGTGTTTGGTTCGGTGCGGACTAGAAGGGCCTAATGGCCTGTTTCCGTGCTGTAATTGTTATGTTATGTTTAGAAGAAAAAACGCACAAAATACTAGCTTGGCAGCTTAAAACAGAACAAACTAAAAGAACGGTATAGGCATCAAGGAAAAAGGACAAACAAATTACATATAACCCAATGGAGATCAATTAAAACTTCAAGGAATTCTACGAGCAATTATATCAAACTGAGAATGAAGGGAAAGAAGACAAAATAGATGAGTTTCTAGCTAAAATTGAACTACCAAAATTGCAAGAAGAGGAGCAAAACAAATTAATAAAACCATTTGAAATAGAGGAAATACAGGATACATTAAAAAAACTACCGAACAATAAAACGCCGAGAGAGGACGGACTCCCAATAGAATTCTATAAAATATTTAAATACTTATTAATTCCTCCTCTCCTGGAAGTAATGAACTAGACTGAAGAAACACAGAACATGCCAGATTCATGCAAAACAGCAATAATTATAGTAGTACTAAAGATGGGGAAAGATCCACTAACACCAGCATCGTATAGACCAATATCTCTACTCAACACAGATTATAAGATAATAGCTAAACTATTAGCAAACAGATTGGCAGACTGTGCACCAAAAATAGTAAAACTAGATCAAACAGGATTTATTGAGAAAAGACGAATAACAGACAATATCTGTAAGTTCATTAACTTAATCCATGCAGTACAAGGAAACAAGACGCCAACAGTGGCGGTTGCCTAAGATGCAGAAAAAGCTTTTGACAGAGTAGAATGGAATTATTTATTCAAAGAACTACAGAGGTTCAACCTACCAGAGGAATATATTGATTGGATTAAAGCATTATATAAGGGACCATTGGCGAAGGTGACAGTAACTGGACATATATATCAAACCAATTTAAATTCAGCAGGTCAACTAGGCAGGGATGTCCACTATCTCCCTCACTGTTCGCGTTAGTATTAGAACCATTGGCAGAACTGATAAGAACAGAAAATAAAATAAAAGGGATAAAAATAAAAGAGAAGGAATATAAAATGAGTCTATTTGCAGATGACATCATAGTATACTTAACAGAACCAGAATTATCAATAAAAAAATTACATAAGAAATTGAAGGAATATGGAGAAGTATCGGGGTACAAGATGAACACAAATAAAAGTGAAGTGACGCCAATGAATAATGCAGATTTCATAAAGTTTAAGAAAGAATCACCATTTAAATGGCAAACACAAGCAATCCGATATCTAGGTATTCAACTAGATAATAATCTAGGCCATCTATACAAATTAAATTATCAGCCATTAATGAAGAAATTACAAGATGACTTAGAACATTGGAAGGATTTTCCACTAACACTGATAGGAAAGGTAAACTGCATTAAAATGAATATCTTCCCAAGGATACAATACCTATTTCAATCGTTACCAATTCACCTAACAGAGAAATTCTTCAAGGAGCTAAAGAAAATAATAAGGAAATTCTTAAGGAAAGGGGGGGAAACCAAGGATAGCGCTAGATAAATTAACAGAATGGTACAAACAAGGGGGCTAACAGCTACCAAACTTTAAGAATTATTATAGAGCAGCACAATTAAGATACCTATCAGATTTTTATCAAACAAGGGAAAAACCAGATTGGTCCAGATTAGAGCTAGATAAAATAGGGGAGGAGGTACCTGAACATATACAATATAAGTGGGATGAAAAGCTGGTGCAACAGGGGAATTCACCAGTACTGCACCATCTGCTCAACATTTGGAAGAAGATTCACGTAGAAAGGAAAAAGAAAATTATCAACTACAAAATTAATATTGACGCAAAATCAACTAATCTCTTTCACAATAGATAACCTTTCCTTTAGAGAATGGGAGAGAAAAGGGATCAAAAGAATAGAAAATTGTTTTTCGGGAAATAAATTATTATCTTTTGAACAAATGAAGTGCAAATATAGTATAACTCACGGTACAATCTTTGCATACCACCAACTGAAAAACTACTTGAAGGACAAATTGGGAAGCAGGCTGAGGTTACCAGAAGGAAGCAGTTTTGAATATGTGATTACAGACACAATGATAATTAAAAGATTTACAACAAACATGTACATCAAACTGCAAGAGAAAGAGAACGATGAAATAAGCTGTAAACCCCAACAAAAGTGGGAACAAGATCTAAACATAAAGAATGAAACATGGGAAAAGCTATGCTCCGGAACTATGAGAAATACAATAAACACGAGGTTACGCATGATACAATATAATTGGTTACATAGGCTATACACCATGCCCCAAAAGTTAAATAAATGGGATCCAACAGTATCTGATAGATGTTTTCGCTGTAAGAAGGAAACGGGAACAACAGTACATGCAATTTGGACATGTGAGAAAGTGGAAAAGTTTTGGGAAGATCTAAATCAGGTATTAAATAAAATCACAAAAAGCAACATACCAAAAAATCCAGAGATCTTTCTTCTAAGTAATATAAGTAGTAAAGAACTTGGACTCAATTTGGATGGAGCACAAAAAAATTTATTATGATAGCCTTAACTGTAGCAAAAAAATTTATTATGTCAACCTGGAAATCAGAAGAGAGCCTGAGAATACAGCAATGGTACATAGAAATGAATAAATGTATTCCATTGGAAAAAAAAACATAATTTAAGAAATAACATCACATTTTTCGAACAAATTTGGAATACATGGAACACAACAGAGAAGTTCTACTGTGGACCTCCACCACCTAAAATGACAGAATGAGAAGACGACGAAATGAACTGACCCAGTGTGTAAAAGTCGATGACACAATTTTCTTGTTTATTTTCATTGTGTGATGACAATGTTTAATGGGTTTAATGTATCATATATGCTGAACGTTGAGTGGGTGGGGAGGGGGGTGGGAAGGAGGGAGGGAAGGGAGGGGAGGAAAAAGGGGAGAAAATGACACTATGTATATTCAAGAGGGAAAGGTTTATGTGTATTTTGGTTAATATGGTATGAAAAATTTTAAAAAATTAAAAATAAAAAAAGATGATACTGGTCATCCAAGTATTGCTTCTATGCGTGTACTCGAACAGTAACAACTTCACATTGACATGGTAGAAACAGCGGGGCGAGCAAAATTTGCCAATTATGAGCAATTTTAATTTGTGTTCCAGTCTTGTTGACACAAAACGTCACACGATCTTTGTGTTGTTTGAATCCTTCTTGTCGATGGCCATCAACTTTGCTTGACAGCATGCAGCCTGGGATCATCT